>NC_034599.1:65737099-65777670 GCF_900095145.1 Mus pahari | reverse complement strand
CCATTGCTGTTCTGTTAAGGAATTTTTCCCCTGTGCCCATTTCTTCAAGGCTTTCCCCCACTTTCTCCTCTATCAATTTCAGTGTCTCTGGTTTTATGTGACTTTCTTTGATCCACTTATACTTGACCTTAGTACAAGGAGATAAGAATGGATCAATTTGTATTCTTCTGCATGCTAACAGCACCATTTGTTGAAAATGCTGTCTTTTTTCCACTGGATGGTTTTAGCTCCATTGTCAAAGATCAGGTAACCATAGGTGTGTGGGTTCATTTCTGGGCCTTCAATTCTGTTCTATTGATCTACCTGTCTATCACTGTACCAGTACCATGCAGTTTATATCACAGTTGCTCTGTAGTACAGCTTGAGGTCAGGCATGGTGATTCCCCCAGAGGTTCTTTTATTGTTGAGAAGAGTTTTTGCTATCCTAGGTTTTCCATGCCCCCTCTCTTTATCTCAGATGTCATTGTTGTCCTCTGAAGCTGTCTTGTGCCCCATCCTCATGTCCTCTACATCACACATTGGGCCAGAACGTCATTTAGTCCTTCAGACCAATGAATAACTTGCTCTTTATGTGCAGGGAGCGACTGACGTCCTGAGCAAATGCATGTTGTTTGACATGAGCAGGCCATGTCAGGGACCAAGGCCTCAGACCTGTGGCAAAATGGCAAAGCTTCCCCATACTCCCTTGCTGCCCCCATTAAAGGGATACGACAAATAATTTGTTGTTGTTGTTATTGTTGTTTGCATTTTTGAGGCAAGGTTTCCCTGTGTAGCCTTGGCTGTCCTGGAACTCACTTCGGAGACCAGGCTGGCCTTAAACTCAGAGATCTTCCAGCTTCTGCTTCCCAAGTGCTGGGATTAAAGGCATGCACCACTCACCACCATCCAGCTGACAAATAAATTTCTGCACAAGTATTTCCTAAATTAAGTCTCTGTTTATCTGAAATTCAAGTCTACCTGGGCCCCTCCCTTAGTTTGCTAGAGCCGGCCAACCTGTCATGGCCATGGGTGCTGCCTCTTCCCACCATTCTATGCCTTTGGACCAGCAATCGGAGTTACCTTTTGAAATCAGGAATTCCTGAAGTCAGAGGCAGATATGAACCTTTTGGGTGTCTATGGGTAGACCTCAGAGAAGATCATGAAAGTGAATGGAAAAAACAGCTCTCCACTAACCTTTAACACTTACCTTTAACCTTTAGTGTTCAGTTACAACACAGGACAGAAAGTTCCGATAAAGCTGTTACAGATGTTTCACATCATTCGTACTCACACTACAAAATCACCGTAGTTATGAGTGGCTACTCTGTTCTCTCTCTCTCTCTCTCTCTCTCTCTCTCTCTCTCTCTCTCTCTCTCTGTGTGTGTGTGTGTGTGTGTGTGTNTGTCTGTCTGTCTGTCTGTGTGTCTGTGTCTGTCTCTGTCTCTGTGTGTGTCTCTGTGTTTGTGTGTGTGTCTATGTGTGTGTCTGTGTCTGTGTGTCTGTGTGTCTGTGTGTGTCTGTGTGTCTGTGTGTGTGTCTGTGTTGTGTCTGTGTGTTTCTGTGTCTCTCTGTGTGTGTGTGTCTGTGTCTGTGTCTGTGTCTGTGTGTGCGTGTGTGCTTGGGCACGCATGCATGTGGAAGGCAGAGGTTGAAGTCAGGTATCGTCTAGCTTATTTTTTGAGACTCGCTCTTTCCTGGAACATGGAGCTCACCAGTTCAGCTGGACTGGCTGGCCAGTGATTCCAGGGATCCACTTGTCCCCACCTCCCCCATGGTAGGATTGCAGGCCGGCACTGCGATGCTCAGTTTTTTCTATGATTGCTGGAGATCTGAACGTGAATCCTCAAGCTGGCATAGCAAACACTTTGCCACCCCATAGCTCTTCTTTAATGCACGGTGCAGTCCATGTTCCCCTGGAGGCAGGGATCAAGACAGAAGGAGGTTTATGCAGTAGAAATGAGCCATCAGAAGTCGAACAGAGGATGAGCCAACCAGCAGCCTCCAAAGACTGCACTACAAGATCCGGACCTGATAGAGCCTGAAGGACTGTCCCACACTGAGCTGAAGTGACCAGACCTTTAATTACCACCTAGATTAATGAGGTGGGCCCCTGCAGCTGAAGGAGACCCTGAATAACACACCAGCCCTCACCCCACCACGTTACCCACTCGCTACACATTCTTAGTAGCGTATCTGCAAGAAGATCTGCAAGAACCCAGTCTCAGTAATTGGTAATAAGAAGGAGTGAACAAGAAGAGAAAAATAAGGAACTAGAAGATTCCTGGTTAGTTCACCAACTGAGGAATCCACCCCAGACTCAGCCAGACGTAAGGGCAGTACAATGCTAAGCTTCCACCTCCAGGTTCTATTGGAATCAGACAGGCTTGAGTCTGAATCCTGCTTCTCTTCCTGGCTGGCTGGCTACGGAATGCTGAGCACATCCAACCCTTCATTCAACTATCTATTATCATGAAGCATTGGTGCTTTCTCTGTAAGGTCGTGGAGGATTGGGTGAAATCACCGTGCAGCATGCCTGGCACTTAGCAGCCATCATTGAATGGGTACTTGATTATCTCTCTGCCTTCCAGCCTTGCTCTGCCTCCATCAACCACACCGTCCTGCTGTATAGAGGACAGGGGCCACTCCCCTTGGCTCACAACCATCTGCAGCTTCCCAGCCAGAGCTTTTGCTGGCTCTCCAAATTTTTCCCCAGCCAAATCAGCAACAGCCAAGAGTCACAAAGATGTGCCTGCTGACTGTGCACACAAATCCAGCCCCACGTGGACATTTGAAGTACACACGACCCTCCCTTTGAGTAATCACCAGGTCCTCACTATCCAGCTAGGAGCCCACTCTAGTCTTTTCTACAGCTCCTAAAGCCTTTGCAACAACAGCCCAGCAAACCTTTTTCATAGTAAAGCTCAGTCCTCCCCTGGCCACGTTCTCACCAGAAGGAGATAAAGAAACACCTGCCCGAGACCCCACAGCTTTCTCTAGACTACTCCCATTGTCCCACCCAGAGAAAACCTAACATCAGTTTCTTCAGCTCACAGCGTAGAATATGGTAGAAAAGAGAGCTCTCCCTACACCACACACTTGGATAAAGGTTTCATGCGACTTATTTAACAGAATTTTGCTGCATTTCCATAAATGCTAGCCTTCCCTACGCTCCCCTCCTATCCCTAGCAATTAGCCCAGAACACAGCACGTTTTTTACAAAGAAAAACAAATGCATGTGCACAGCTCGCAGATAGATTAGAGTTTATCCAGTGAATGAATGGAGCGTGCTTTGCAGGGTCCTGGGTGCACAGTTGGCACATGATAGTTTTTATCCCATTGATTCCTGTAGAGAGCTGAATAAGAAATGTTCGATATTTAAACCCCTAGTCCTCAGTTGATGAAACTGTTTCAGAAGATTGAGGTTTGGCCTCACCAGAGGATGTTTGTCACTGGAGGTGGGATTTGAGACTCCAAGGCCTTGACCTTTGCCCTAGCTTGCTATCTACACTTGATGTTTTTTTCAGTTAAAGGTGTGATTTCTCAGCTTCCTGCTCCTGCTGCCACGCCTCCCTGCTACCGATGGACTCTAACCCCTCTGGAACCTTAAGCTGAAACAAAGGCTGCCTTCTGTACGCTGCTTTGATTTACGATGCTTTCTCACAGCAACCGAAAAGTAACTGATTCCATGGCTTGGATTTCTACCTTCTCCTGCCTTTGCAGGAGGCCTGGCCATACCCTCCAGAGTACAGAGTCCCCACTCACACTCCCCACTCACACTCCCCTTCAGGAAAGAGGAAATTGAGACTGAGTCAATCCTTTAGGTAAATGACTTGGCTGAGATCATAAGGCTCCCAGATGACTGCTTAAAATCACATCTGCCTTCCCAGACACCTCAAAGTTTTCAGTGATGACAGTGCACTGAATATCTGCCCTTTAGTCCAGTGTTTGTTCCTATTTTTCTCATGTTCCTATGGGGTGTGTGTGTGTGTGTGTGTGTGTGTGTGTGTGTGTGTGTGTACATATAGTGGGCACATGTATGTGAGGCTGAGAAAAAATCCTCAATTGATCTTCTCCCTTAGGCAGAGTCAGGGTCTCTCAATCAAGCCCAGAGTCTCACTAGCCAGCTTGCTCTGGAGATCACCTGCCTCCACTTTCCCAGGCTGGAATTCAGGTGTGCCAACGTGGTCAAAGGGCATTTACTTAGGTTCTGGGGATCCAAACACCGATCCTCATGCCTGCCTGGCAAGCACTTGAATCACGGACCCATCTCCCAGTCTGCTTTGTTTTCTACCATTGTTGTTCTGCTTTTACTCTCTGAGCCAGGGTCTCACTTTGTTGCCCAGACGAGTCTCCAGTTTCTTGATTGTGGGGATCCTCTTGCCTCAACCTCCTGAAAACTAGGACTACAGGCACAAAACACTGCTCCAGCCATTTAACCCTGTACCCTGTGTTTGATGACCAGCAGCAAGTGGGTGCAAACTCAGAGGTGCCATTCTGAAACTCAGTAAGAGAGACCTATCCAGACCAAGGATGTGCGTCACTGCAGGAGGCGTGGGAGAGAGTAACCGCCCTTCCTCTGACATGCGTGGCATAAGAACGCTTGTGCCAGCAGCGGACCTCACACACCACAGTGGCAGTGGAGACTGCACTGGAGCCTAGTGCCATCATGCACACTACTCACCCTTCTGTGGTGCTGACAGAGTAAACAGACCTGCTGCGCTGGCAGTCATAGAGAACCTAGACCCCACACACACACTCAATAATGACGATACACGACCTCGTGACTGCTTTGTTTGTTTGCTGAGCCATATTTTTATTGTTCCTAGTATACTTCTATTTACGAAAAAAAAAAAAAGTGCTAAAAAACAAAGCCACGTCGAGCAGGCAGAACCTCTTACACTTCCTGTTCACCCAGCCTCTTGATTGCATCACTTTTCTTGGTGGGATTTAATCTTAACTTGTTTTGTGCATCATGGCTTTGGGAAAACACACACACACATACACACACACACACACACACACACACACACACACAAACACACACACTGTGTAACCTCGGTATATTAGTAGGCTCTACTGCAATCTATGTGTCCAGGAACTCTGTCCACACTGAAGAATCACCTAATGATGCAGTTGCTTGGTTCATATCCCCGTTGCTAAGCAACACATGAGCTGTACTTCAGTGTACCAGCTCTGGTAGGCCACACCTCATTTCTTCTTCTCAATAGCTACACCTGGGAGGCATTATCACTGAATTCATCTGGGGCACCGATAGCTTCAGAGACTCCCCAAGGTCACTGCGCCAGTGACTAAAAGAGTCAACACTAGAACCCAAAGTTCCAGACTCCACAAATTTCCTCTGCCTTACAGGAAATGGTACAAAATGGAAATTAAGTGGTCATCTGTGATCTTGCATAATTATGAGGTATCCTTCAGTCTTCTCCTTTATTCCTTATCCGTTTTCCCTTCCCCCACTGGGGACAGGAGATTATGTAACTGAAGCTTCCCTAGACCAGACCCTGCTTCAAAGCAATGGGAGCAATGATTCAATGGGGGAGGGGTCTACCATGGGCGGTCTTCAGGTATCAGGGCAGATGCTGCTCAGTAGTGAATGATAAACATCATGGCCCTAGGAGCTGGGTCACAGGCAGGTTCTGGTATGAGAGATAGTGGTCTAGCTGGCAGGACCCATGTGCCCAGAAGGACAAGGGTATCGCTTCTTTAGTTAAGAATGGATTAGAGATGAAAGACAGCCGACATTATGCATTGAGTGATTTACAAGCCCAGATCATCTAAAAATCCCACTCCCAGGAAGGCCTCCAGAAACATATTATTCTGGGATGTAGAGAAACGTTTATGATCCAATGTACACTGTAATTCAGGCATCCACGTGGCTGAGGCAGGTGGACCATGAGTTTGGGCCCAGTATAGGCTTCGTAGCCAGACGAAGCAAGAGGGGAGGAGGGATTACATCAGGGGTTGTTTACTTTTGGTCACGATGCTTGTAGCTTAAGTTACTGCAATAGTTACACGGACAGTCCCTGGGGCCTTCAAAACAGGATCATGTCAAGAAGAAGTATCCAAGCCAGTA
Source organism: Mus pahari (assembly GCF_900095145.1). Taxonomy (NCBI): domain Eukaryota; kingdom Metazoa; phylum Chordata; class Mammalia; order Rodentia; family Muridae; genus Mus; species Mus pahari. The sequence goes on along the minus strand of NC_034599.1, from coordinate 65,771,600 downwards.
TACATTTCAAAATCAAAATTCTAATCTAAATGCGTACATGTACACTTAAGGTCATATAACACATACATGTTTTAGTTTTTAACTGCTCTGTGTGTGTGTGTGTGTGTGTGTGTGTGTGTAGCTGCATTCATTTATATGCATGCGTGTGCAGGTAACTGAGAAGGCCAGAGGCATCAGATCTTCTGAAACTGGAGTCATAGACAGTTGTGAGCCACCTGTTGTGATTGCTGGGAGCCCAATCCAGGTCCCCCACAAAAGCAGTAAACACTCTGAGTCCTGGAATTAAAGATGTGCCCACCACACCCTGTATCTTTTTAAACTAGGAATAAATCATTAATAATGATTTTTCTTGGACTGTGAGATTGAAGGTAATTTTGGTTATTTCTCCTTATATTTTAAGGAAGGTTTTCTCCCCCATTTTTAAAGTTTTCTACAATAAATCTTTAGTCCTTTTGAAATTAAGGTTTAAAACGAAATGTTTTTTAGTTTCAAGCTTTGCTTTGTTTTATTTGCTTTCTAAGAGCCAGGATACGAGTTAAAAAACAAGTTATGTTAGGAGGGAATGACCAGGGCAAACTGGGTGTGCCAATCTGTTTGGGAAATTCATGGGGATCAAAGCCAGGTAAATGAAATTTCTAGGTTCCTATCTTTTAAGGGGACCAGACTTTTTTATGGAGTCCCAGACTTGTGGCATCCATCTTAAAGTGGCCTCTTTATGGTGTTGAAGATCCAGCTGCAGGAGGAGCACCCTACTCTCTGGCTCTGAGTATACACTGGAGGCCCCAACCGGGGGGGGGNGGGGGGGGGGGGGGGGAAATGAAACTCTGGTCCCAGTCCTTATGATCAATGTAAGGAAGCTAGGCAGTCTTGACAAGATGACCTGCCACAGTGAGGGTCATCTTATAAACACCCCAGACCGTGGAACAACACTCCACCTTTCAGCTCCTTTAAGGTAAGCAAAACACCAAAAATTAAATTAAGTAGAATAAAAATATGGAGGAAGGGAAACGCAAAGCATCATGGGAAAAGCAAAACTCCCATCTCAAAGGCTGTTCCACTTTCTGCGCCCCCCCTGCTACGGAGGAGCGCAACTGCTCATTGGGCACGGACCCAGGTTCCACACACCACACTCGGAATCAAGGAGTTCGTTTAACCGGCACTGAATCGATTACAGTTCCTCGGAAATCCCACATCCCTTTCTGCCAAGAAGCTGTTTTGCGAGCTGACACTCCCTTGATGTGACTCTGTAGCCCTCCCACTTCACTGAGAAAACAATTTTAGATCAACCCTGTTCTAGACACTTGCTCCCAAGGACAAGCTGGCTGTGCGGGCTTCAACCTTTCTGAGCTTTTTGATGATCAGAAACGAGGAACAATACTAGAACAAATGTTATTAATACAAATAGTCTCAACAACCTTCAAAGTGGATCCCGGGCTCCCTAGGAGGCAGGGCTCTCTCAGAGCTGGCCTCTTTTGCCCTGACTCCTATTAGATGGCTAACCCCCAGAAAAAACAAATAGTCCTCTCAGAACAATGGAGGGAAGTGCTAAAAACCAAAGGTGAGGAAAGAAAAGGAAAAGGAAGTCGATAAACGGAAAAGAGAAACGAGGACTCAAAAACCAACTGCAGTTAGCATGACCCTTGTTTGAAAACAAGAAAAGACTAAGTTTCTCCAGTAATGCAGCCCTCGGAAAGAAACCCCCTTAACTCACTCTCCTGGAGTTGAGAACCCAGAAAGACCCCCAAGGCAGCTGGAGCCTCGGCCTCGGCTCCACCCACAGTGGCTGCCTGCACAGGGATCCTCCTGGAATCCCTACCCTAGGCAAAGCCTCATGGCTCTCGGGTGTGGCAGGTCGGGCTTTCTGTTTCCAAACCTCCCGAGTCTTTTTCTCTTGGGTAAACAAACATCTCCTCTGGCTTTGCCAACCTCACCCTGCCAGAAAGTCACCGTGCTAAATTAGTAGCGTTTCAATCAAGTCTGTGACAAGCTGGTGACAGACTGGAAGAGGGTGAGTGAAGCAATCAGATGTTGTTATGGGAAAGAGGCAGAGGAGAGAAGAATAACAGAGGGGCTTAGCAAACATGCTTGTCCGAGTGGCCTGGCTAGCATGGGAATCAAACCCAGGTCTTCTGAAAGTCTAAAAGGTGTTCTTAACTGCGGGACCATCTTTCTAGCCCTTTCTCTTTAAATCTCATTCACCCAGCAAATTCTGAACACTAGCTATGGTGTCAGGACACACTCAAACCTTTAACATGTGCCTCTCTGGGTAGAGCTTCAACAGAATGAAAAGTAAAGTGATCTACATGGACTGTATAAATACAGTCCATAAAGGGAAATTCAGGGCCAGATGGGCAGTGTACCTTTTCTGAGTGCCAAATAGTGGGTTTATGGGAGATTCTGAGTGAGGCCTGAGTAAGAATGGCGAGGTAGGGTCAAACTGGGAGATATTTTGGAGACAAAAATGGCAAGGGAGGAATGGGGTCAAGGATACCTGAAGTTTGGGGCTTCAGAGGTCAATCACTAAGCTGCAGAAAGATAGCATGAGAAGATGGTCCCATGGGGGAATAAAATATGTCAGGTGCTGTGGGCCCTTTCTGTAGAGCGGCCGGCATTGCTGTGGGCTCTCCAGGATCTCATCCTTCTCCTCAGTGCTTTCCCACATGCAGCTGTGGCACGTCTGTCTTCTTTGTCACCCGTCTATGCGTTTCCTGCCTCGCTGGCACCAAGCTGGACTTTAAGAAGTGTACCTCAGCACCGACCAACTTACAGCCGACTCCGCGGGTTGCAATGGGGTGTGCTGTGCATCTCTGTTTGAACTTTAAAGACGTTTCCTGCCTTTATTATTTCCTGGGAAATGTTTTCAAGCCCGGGGCGACAAGCAGCACAGGACAGCGACCTTGAGAGATGAGAAATAAAGACAAAGCTCTCTGATTCCTTTTCGATTTGCTGCCTGACGGGTGTTCCCAGCCCCCCAGCCTCTCCCTTTGGAGAGAGAGGCAGAGCTTCGAGTTCAGACAGGAGAAAGGCAGAGCTGACAGAGGGAGGAATTTCAGAGAGGTGCAGAGTGGTCCTGGAGTCTTCAGCCCAGTAGAGATTGGTGAGGAAGCATTGCATAGAGAATAGATAGACCTGACTATTCACAAGTTTCATCACCTCAGGACCGGGGACCATGAGTCCCAAGCTAAAGCCATTCTGGTCCCACATAACCAAGTTTGAAAGCCTCAAAAGGCTCAAATCACTGCCAAGTAAAGTAACTGTACCCTGAAATAATAGAACATTCAACAATGTCCAACACCAAGAAGAGAAAATTCAGAGTGTGGTGTCTAAACAGAAATTACATAAAAAAGAAGGCAAACCCCCACAATTAAAAGAAAGGTCAGTCAACTTGAACAACACTAGAAATGATACTAATGACAGAATTGGAAAGAACGTAAAGAGGTTTTGTTTTTGTTTTTGTTTTTTGTTTTTTGTTTTTTGTTTTTTGTTTTTTTTTTTTTTTGAGATCTTATGTAGCATAGGCTAGCCTCAAATTTCTTATGGAGAGAAGAATGACCTTGAACTTCTAATCCCCCTGCCTGTACTCTACCTCCCAAGTTCTGAGGTTTCATGTACCACCAGGCCTACTTTTATGTAGGGCTGGGAGTGGAGTTTAGGGCCTCACTGGTGTTGGGCAAGTTCTCTACCAGGATGAGTTCTACTCCAGGATGAGAGCACCTTCATCGTGCCCACCTCTTCTCTTTTGGCATCAGATAAAGCAACAGACACCAACTGCCTGATGTTGACTCATGCTCAGGGGTTCCCAACAGCCATGTGACTGAGATGCAAGGCTGTGAAACTCTTTAGTGGAAAGGGAGGCCTGTTCTTAGCATGACACCAGACCTTTGCCCGATAGAAGCCAATAGCACTCCACATACCCCACCCCCAATGTTTAACAACTGAAAAGTACTTCCAGAAACAGCTGGGACTAGAGTGTTTGCCTAGTGTGAACAAAGCCCTGGGTTCCAGCTCCAGCGCTGTATAAATAGGGTGTGTTCTTGTAACCTGTAATCCAACACTCTCAAAAGGTAGATAGATGCAGGAGGATTGGAAGTTGATGGTTACCTTCAGCTATATAGTAAGTTCTAAGCCAGCCTGAGTAACTTAAAACCCTGTCTCCAAAATAATAGCATTAATTTTTAAGTCCTCAGATAATCCTATGAAACCAAACATCCCCAGGATAGTAAGGAAGAAACAAACGCCCTCCCCCCCCCCCAAATCTGGGTGAAACTGGTTTGAGTGTGAGCTCCTGTCCTGGAGATGATTCTAGTTCAGTTGGAGCATTTGGTGAGAGGTTAATGACGGGGCAGAGCAGACAGGAAGTGTGTCCTTAAAGGAACCTCACTGCCAGGCATAGGAAGGTTGATTCCGGAGAATGCTGTCCACGAATCTGAGAAAGCACAGTGAAGAGGTTGGCTCTGCACGGAGGAACAGAGTCAGAAGAGGGACTTGTCTTTCTGCCACCAGTCTGGGCCCAGAGAACTCAGCAGCAGGAGAGGAAGAAGTGTAGAGCCCAGGCCATGATCTAAAAAGCCCTCTCTCTTCTCAGCCCATCTCTGAACCCAGCCTGCTCCATCTATGACTGCCGAGCCCACCGCCCCACCCCAGCCACTTTGAAGGCGTTGGTGCCGGAAGGCAGCATAGGACTCACCAATGTGGCAAGATTCAGGGTGTATATACATACAACATCTTACATGAACATCACAAGGTGTTGGGTAAAACAGCCAGACACAAAAGAGGACCTACTGTGTGACTCTATTGACACAAAGTTGAAGAACAGGAGAAACACATTCCTAGGGATAGAAGGAAGTGGTGGGTTTGAGTGGTGGTATTGCTGGAGACGACTGAGGGTATCTTCTGGGCATGGAAACTTCTGTCGTGATCCTGAGGGAGGCTGTGAACAAGTAGAAATCCACAGAGCTATATACATTTAGGATGGTCATACCTCCCTGTACGTTTCTATAAATAAGCTCTTATCCCCTTAAAAATGACTGTTGACTCTGGAAACAAAGGGGTGTGTACTCCAATCCTGCAGGTGATTCTGGCTAAGTCAGAGCATTTTTCTAAGAGGCTAGATGACCAGGGCAGTCCAGACAGGAAGTGCACAGTGAGTACAAATAGCGCTGTACTTTAAGGAACCACAGACACTGCCAGACACAGGACACAGTGTCTGTGTGAGGCACAGGATGTCTTAACGGAGGCCCCAGGCACTAAGACAGGCTTGTCAGCCATTAGCCCCTCTCTCCTCTACTTTCTCTGGCTTTGGGAGCCGTGCTCAGGCGCCACCTCTATTTGCCGAGTTCTTGATCAGTGGATAGAATATTTACAGAGTACAGCAGTGTTGATTACACAGTTCATTTTACTGGAGACTGGGGGACTGCACTGTCGCCTCCTGAGTTATTCTTGGCACGGCAGCATTTGCTCCCAGCATGCATTCCTCTTTTCTTTACATCTGAAGTTTTCTCTCTCTCTCTCTCTCTCTCTCTCTCTCTCTCTCTCTCTCTCTCTCTCTCTCTCTCTCTCTCTCTCTCTCTCACACCTCAGTGACACAGAGCAGATAGACTTCATGCTGTCTTCACCATAGCTTGCCCCTTGATCTCCTTTATTTTTCTCTTTGGAAACTGGTTGATTCTGAAACAAACAAGCAGATGCAGGAGTATGGATTCTGGCTCCAGCATCCCCGAGCGGAGTTGAGAGCCATGTGCTTCACCTTTGCGCATCCCTGTTCGGAGCAGGCTGTGGGTTTTATTTGTTTCACTTTTTTTTGTTCAGGGATGGATCGTGCATGTACCACACAGCGCTGGCACAACTTGTAAGAGTTTGCTTTCTCCTTCCGCCACGGATGTCCCAGGGATCAAATTCAGGTTCAGGCTTGGGAGCAGGCGCCTGAGTCATCTTACTCCACCTGCTTTGGTTTATCTTATTTTATGTATTTAAAGGGAGTATCTGTGTGTAGAGTTGTGGTTTTGAGCCTATAATGGCCATGGAAGCCTTTCTACAAGCAGACTCTTCGGCAGAAAATACTAGAATCCAAAGTCAATGACATTTGGGTTGACAATGTGTAGTTTGGGAACTTGCCCTCTCACTCCTGTGTCCCCTCCTCATTCCCACAGCAGACCCTAGACTATTTGCACAGGCTCTGGGGCATGGGCACCAAACCCAGTCATTGTAAACCACTGCATTTGACTGTTTAACCAATTATCTCCTGGCCACCTAAGGCATAGCTTTTTTCAGTCCATGGATTTTTCACCAAAAGACTCTCCGTAGATGGCATGTATTTGCACAGAAATACTGAGCCATCACGTCTAGGGGAAGAGAACACAGCAGAAGGGGAGTGGGTTCAGAACAGCAGACCATGTGTCTCCTGTCATCCTGGAACAACACATGGACACCAAGGGTTTCAAGAAGCTCTTCGGGACAGGGGCACAAAGATAGCTGCCCATAGACAGAACTTCTTCCCGAGACCAGAAGTCCCAGCCAAATAAAGGAATGTAGAGACTGGGGCAGTTGCGCTGAAGACATTGTGCCTGAGAGTCCCTGCCTGGTGTTGGTCCCCACAGAAGATTGTCACTAAAGCACCTTCTTAAAGCTTCTCTCTGGCCAGCAGGCAGCCATGGTAAAGTCACTCAGCACAGCCTCAAGTTCACACAGCCTCCAAGTTCCTTATTCCATATTACCCCTATTGATAGTTCCAGAGACAGTTTGGCATCAGAAAAGACTTCATAAAGACACATTTTTAAATGTAATTGAAATGTGTAAAATAAAGCTACGTGTGGTGGTGCATGCCTCTAGTCCCAGCACTCAGGAAGCAGAAGCAGGCAGCTCTCAGTGAGTTTGAGGACAGCCTGGTTTGTATAGTGAGCTCCAGGACGGCTAGGACCCCCAAAGAGTCTCAAAAATTACTTAATTAGTTACTTAATTAAAAGTTTAAAATAAAGGAAGATCAGAGAAAGAAGGAAGAGAAAGGGGAAACAAAAATGGGGAGCTGTCTAGAGTCCTTTGAGACGTAAGCAAACAAGAAGTACCCATGTCCAGAGAATGTACAGAAGTTTCTTCTTGCTACAGTGCCTTTCCCACCCCCAGCTTATTCTTGGAAGAGTGCTGCAATAATGGGCCAACAGCTTCTAACCCCAGGAAAGGAATTGGGTATTAGAAAGGAAGCAGCTACGTCCCTGCCTCTGGACTTCCCTTCCTCCTGCTATTGGTTTATTAGGACAAACATTTCCCTAGAATTTTCTAGGATTAGATAATAGAATTATCATGTTATCAGGGCCTACCAATGTTCAGGCCCTGAGCTTGGTGTCAGGACCCATGAATTTATAACACATGTACAGCTCAGAGCCTGGTCACGGAGCCAACAACCTTACAAAGGACAGAGTCTACCTTGAAGATCTATGTAAGGCACCTGAGGGGCAGAGGGACTCCACCATCATCTGCTGTCAGATGAGCTGCCCATGGCCCCTCAAGGATGAGGGCTGGGGTACAAGGAAGTAAGAGGGAGAGAGAGAGAGAGAGAGAGAGAGAGAGAGAGAGAGAGAACTTCTGAGCTAGGCAAAGAGGCCTGTGGGCAGGAAGCTCAGACAATGGGACAACCTGGTGTCCGGGAACAGGGCTCATGAGAACAGGGGACACTATCCTTACCACAGTGAGTTGCCGCTGACTGACTTGGGAGGGGAAGGAAGAAAAGGAAGGAGTGGGTGATGACTCAATGGAGTTGACGGGCACCTGGAGAGGGTTCTGAGAGCAGAAAGTAGAAGTCAGCACAAGCTGCTTGGTCGGGGGCAAGGAAGCCCAGACACAGGAGATAATCGCTGGGGAGGAGGAAGAGGAGGAGGAGGAGGAGGAGGAAGAGGAGGAGGAGGAGGAGGAGGAGGAGGAAGAGGAGGAGGAGGAGGACTGGGGCTCTCTCCCCTGCTTTCTTTCTCTCCCTGTGGTTGGAGAGAGGGATGTGGGATAGTGATTAGACGTTCCCATGCAGTAAGCTCCTAGCATGGTTCTGGCTCCCCATCCATCCGTACCACACACGGTTAATTCCTTTAGGACTGGCCATGCTGGTCTCTCTGGGTGCTCTAGTGCTCCACCCCTTGAACATCTGTGGTCTATATTCAGGGTTGTTGACACTCCTCACTCTTAGTGACTTACCTAAACCCACACATCCTACCACATTTGCCTCCTCTAAATTATAGCCTGAGCTGAGCCTTCTCCCTGCAGAGGCAAAGACCTAGGCGTGCTCCAGGCAAAAAAGAGGCTGGACGGAATACTGAGCATCCCCGAGGACCACACCACCTTCAGGGGAGATGCCGTCTTCTAGAATACATTCCCTGGTGTGTTGTTTTCAAATCCAAGCACACAGGATCTTTGTGTCTTAATGTGGACCAGGCCCCAGGCTCTCCCTAGCCTTGCTCCAGCTTGGTTACTGGCCTCTGGCTTCAGTCTCAGGCCCCTGCTTACCCACTTCTGTTCTGATAGTCTTGCACCTTTCTGCTTGGTTGACCTCTCTGTAGGCCACCTCTTTCTGTGGAGACTTCAGGCATTTCCATGGGGTCCCCATCTTCACTGACCCCATAGTTCGTTGCCCCCCCCCACAGAGCCCCTCATCATTGCTGATCATATCTGGGGTACATGACTAGCAGCTGCCTATTTTAAAGACTCTCATTTACTACCTGTGTTCCATTTCTTCCAAAGATCTTGGCCTATCTCAGCTGCCAGTTTGAACTATGAATTCCTGGAGATGCTGTCACTACTTTGAAAACATTAATCACGTTGACATGTCCAAGATATGCCTGTTGCCAGGACTCCATGAGCACCAGCCTCAGAACAAAGTAGGAAAGGTCCAGGCCCGAGTGAGGGTGTTTTTAGTTCAGTTTGCCTGTATGCCTTCTACAGCTATACCAATAACACAGGCACCTCAGCCCAGCCCTTCCCATCGTGCTTGTCCCTGGTATGCTCTGCCCCTTGGCTCTAAGCACATTTGTCATCTTCCAGGACCAGCTCTAACAGGGAGGGTGATACCCATGGGGTCCATTCCCTGTGGGGCCATCTTTATCCGCTTGGATCACCCTGCTCTCTCAGGTCTGTCTCAGAGAGGGCAGCCTCCTAAATCACAATTAAGCAGTTATAGTGTATGCTTAGATATCTATCTGCACGGGAACCTAGGGAGACTCTTGGGCCTCACAGTCAGGCAGGGAGAGGTCAGCTCCCAGTGTCCTCCGAGGTGAAGGACAGAACCTCCTGAGCAGTATTTGAACAGCCATGGTGGAAAGTTGAAGCAAGACGAAACAAACCAGCAACTTTTACTTAAGTTTCTGAAGATTAGGCTTTAAAGAGATGAAGATTCCAGCAGGCATGGTAGCTTGTGCCTGTAATCTCGGCACTGGGGAGGCTGAGGCAGGAGAATGACCAGCCTGAGATACACCCGACTCTGTTTCAAAGACAAAAATCAAACCAAACAAAATAAGAGGTAAATGTCCCCATGGCTTATGAGTTTAAAGAGTACAAAACAGAACAGAGTTTCGGTCTTAGCTTCCCTCCCCCTGCCCTACCATCTCTTAGCCCACTTCAGATTTCCACATCTTTCCAGTGTCTCCTTACACAGATCAAAGTGAATCTAAATGCATTAATCGCCCTTTCCACCTCCCTGAAAGGCATCACAGGCTAGCTGACATTTGATAATAATCTTTATCACTTAGCAATACATTCTACAGATCTTTCCAGATGGGTACCAAGGAATTTGTCTCTGGACTCTATACGGACACTGGAGATATTGTCAGCATTTTATAACTACAGATGATATGACAGAAAATGATTCTGTATTCATTTCATTTTATAAATGTACAGACAGATCCACAGGGTAAGTTCCCACCAAGTAAATACTGGGGTCTCTAAGATGGTTCACCAGGTAAAGGTGCTTGCTGCCAAGCCCAAGGACCTGAGTTCAATCCCCAGGATTCACATGGTGAAAAGAGAGAACCAACTCTGCAAATTGTCTTCTGACAAGAGTTCTAGAGCATGCGCCAACCTCCAAATAAATATGTGGTTCATTTGTTTTGTTGTTTTTCAAAATCAATGTGTTTAAGAGCTGGAGATAGAGCTCAATGGTAGAGCACTTGTGTAGTGTGCACAAGACCTTGGCATCTGTAGCTTTTGTGACTTGCCTTCCCTCTCCTTGAGAGCGGCACGGGTTTTCACTCTGTCAGCCTGTCTGGAAGGTGTATGGCCAAGTATAAATATTTACCCGTCTAACAGTGAGGTTGTAGCAGCAGACCCTCAGCTTGTGGTTTTTGTCCGAGCGAGGACTAAGGGTTGGATCTAAACATGTGTTAGAGACTGTCTGTGTTCCTTTATTTGTGCAATATCTGTGTCCTGTGGACCAAGCACCTGCCATACCAGGCAGTGCAGCAGGAACTTTACACATCTTTCTCCTTTACTTAGAGTGCTATGCAGAGGCTACCTGTAAACTTGCCCAAGGTGCACCATGCACTGGAGTGGATCCACAGTGTGTATGTGGAGGTCAGAGGGCAACTTTCCATTCCTTCCTTCCTTCCTTCCTTCCGTCCTTCTTTTCTTCTTCTTCTTCTTCATCCTCCTCTTCCCCCTCCTTCTTTTCCTCCTCTTCCTCCTCTTTCTTTTTGAGACAGGGTTTCTCTGGGTAGCTCCAGCTGTTCTGGAACTCACTGTGTAGGTCAGGCTGGACTTGAATTCACAGAAATCTTTCTGCCTCTGCCTCTGCCTCTGCCTCTGCCTCTGCCTCTGCCTCTGCCTCTGCCTCTGCCTCTGCCTCTGCCTCTGCCTNCTGCCTCTGCCTCTGCCTCTGCCTCTGCCTCTGCCTCTGCCAGTGCCTTTACTCAGTGAGCCATCTCGTTGGCCCAGGCTCATGATTTTAACCGCAAAGGAGCTGCCTGCCACTCTATGATAATGGAGGTCTCAAAGCTTCCCAAGAACTCCCGAGTCAGCTGCCCTGGGCATGGTGCCAAAGAGTCTGCATGCTAAGCCAATGGAGGTAAATTGGGTAAAAGCTGAAAGGGCAGGGTTCACTCAGTGGGGGTAGAAGGGCAGCAAGCTGGCTGGGTGTGTCTGACTTCCCTGTTAGAAAGGAGACTGAAAGTCTAGCCTAGCTACTGGATTTCCTCCTTTGGACAGAGTGCCCCTTGGCTGATAGGAGAAGGGACGCAGCTTAGTAGCCTTCAAATTGTCTGCAGACTCCGTCCCACAGAGGAACAGCCAAATGGGAACTAGAAAGTGGGAATCTACCCTCCAAAGAGGAGTCTGCTTTCCTGGCACAGAAGAACCCGGCCGAGCCAGTCATCTACAGCACAAAGCTACCTCAGAAACACAGAATTCACAGAACTCACAGAAAGCGTGAAGGAGAACAGTGAAGACCTGGGTGGATAAGAACGGATAGTATTCACTCGGCAGGAACTGTGGATGATAACAGAGAAGAGATCTGACATAGCTCTGGAAGAAATGGGGGTGGGCTTGCATTGGATTCCAAGCTCCAGCTGGGTGCAGTGGCTCATGCCTGTGATCCCAGCACTCAGGCTAAATAGTTGGTGTAGATCAGTTGGTAGATTGCTTACTTAGCACACACAAAGTCCTTGGTTCAATCCTCTGTGCTGCATAAATTTAGTGTAGTGGTGCACTCCTGTAATCTTGGCACTAGGGAGGTTGGGGCAGGAGTATCTGGAATTTCAGGTCATCCTCAACTACATAGAGAGTTTAAGACCAGCCTAGGCTACATGTGACCCTGTTCTACAAAGAAAGAGAGAGACAGAGACAGATAGACAGACAGACAGACGACACAGAGAGAGACAGAGACAGAGACAGAGACAGAGAGAGGAGAAAAGAAAAAGAATGTGAGGGAGGTGGGCTGTCTGTGTCTAAAAGCATTCCACAGTCAATGCCCTCAGCCCAGGCCTTTCTACAGGAAAGCCCTAGCGAGGGTCAGGGACAGATCAGACCCAATTCCTCACCAGGCCCCACTCCACCAGCGAATTCCTCGTGCTTCAGCAGACACTGCCCATCCCATGTGACTTCAGTTGTAAAGCATAACCTTGGGGACATTTAGTCAAGTGAATGCCCAATGCTGTCCTTATGATACAAGTATTCATCTTTGGAATGCAAGGCAGCTGCAGCTCTGGGAGGGCACACCTGTACACCACAGCCAGCTGTCCCTGGGCACTACTGCTCTAAGTCCCACTTCCCTTTTGGCCTGGTTAACTCAGACCTTGAAGAAGCCGCGTGTGTGTGTGTGTGTGTGTGTGTGTGTGTGTGTGTGTGTGTGTGTGATTGAATTCAGGCCATCACTAAAACCCAGTGGTGGCCTTAGCTCTTGCACATGTTAGACCAAAATGGCCCTAGGATCGTCTCCAAGCTTGTCGGGTTTCCAGGGGGGAATCAGGCCCCAGCTGATTTTTGGGGTTAGAACCCTACTCTGGCTGAGTGAATGAGCTTATCACGCCTCGCTACATCACCGAGGAGACCTTAGCATGATACAGTGGTTCACAGAGCAGACAGTGCAAAGCCCTTATTGGCCAAATGAAAAGTGAAAGAACTTGCTCAAGGTCAAAGGCCTCTTGGGGACATGTGTAGGGGGATCTTCCTACACAAGGGAGGCATAGGAACATCTGCCTTCTGTAGGTCCGTAGTGAGAAAAAAGTCTAGAGTGCCCAAAGTCAGGCTGTCTATAAAAAGAGATGTACCAGACTCACAGAGGAACCTGCTCAGGATGGGGATGTGGCTTGGTTGGTAGAGTGTTTGCTAAGTCTGCGTGAGGCCTTGGGTTCTCTCCCAGCACTATGAAAACTGCATGTGAGACACCTCTGTGATCCCTGAACTAGGGAACTGGAGGCAGAGGGATGAGAAATTCAAGACCTTTTGGGTATTTAGTGAGTTTGAGTTCAGCCTGTGATATGTGAGACATTGGGGCAGGGGTGGGGTTGGGGTAGGGGTGGGAGAGGAGATGGCTCAGTGGGAAAAGTGGCTGCCACACCAACCCAGTGACCTGAGATCAATCCCCAGAATCCACAAAATGTTTAACACACACACACACACACACACACACAGAGAGAGAGAGAGAGAGAGAGAGAGAGAGAGAGAGAGAGCTCAGCATTTCCATTACTGGAAATACCTTCTCCTGGGGCCTGGTCCTCTATGAGGTCACTACACCTGCCATGCAGGGGTCACATTTCCTATCACCAGAGCACAGTTATCAAAACTAGTGGACTTCATGTTCAGAGTGCTTCCTGCAAACCTGGCCAAGCCAGTGTATAGGTCTGTCCCGAGGGCAACTTCACTTCCAGAACTCTGAAGGAGCTACCATCTGCTCCCATTGGAGTGCACAAGGGAACTGAGTTTCTTGGTTTTGAACCTGTTTCTGAGCTCCCTTTCCTGTTATTTAACTTCCTTAGGAATCCCTGTAAGATGAAGACCATGACAATGACAGCGCTTCCCTCCCAGCACTGTGAGGAGGAAGTGCTGTCCGTGCAGATCATTCAGGAAGTGACAGCACAACAGCTGGATGCAGGGAGATCCAGGCTGATGATCCAGCTCAGTGGGCAAGAGAACTTGCCACGTAAGCCTGAGAACCTGGCTTCAATACCAGGAACATACGGTGGAAAGAGAGTCCAGACTGCTTTACCAAATACTGTCCTCTGACCTCCACATGCACACCATGGCATGCACACATGCATATATGCACCCAGATACACACACTACATACACACAATAATAATGATATATATATGATATATATATATATCATATATATATATCATATATATATATATATATAATTTATTTGAAGTCAGACTGGCCAAACTTGATGCCTAGCACATCTACTTCCTGTGTGACCTGGGTCAAGACACTTAACCTCTCTGAGTTTAGAGAGCACCTTCCTTATAGAGGTGTTATGGGGCTTAGATAAGAGAAGAGATATCAAATGATGAAGTGACAGTCCCACAAACATACCTTTATTTATATTGATTTTTAAGCTTTATTATTTTATATTTGTTTTATATTGAGCCCTGTGCCATCCATCCTACCTACTCCACCACCACTTTTATTTACTGTGCATATATGTCTGTGTGTACATGTTTGTGGGTGTATATGCACACATTTACATATTTATGGGGGTGCACTGCACTGGTGTGTACATGCTGTGGAGGTCAGAGGTCATGGATCCTCCTATGTACACTTGTTTTCTGAGACAGGGCGTGCTTGTTAGCTTTTATTGTCAATTTGACACAACCTAAACTCACCCACAAAGAAGGAACCTCAACTGCAGAGCTGCCTCCTTCACACTGGCCTGTGGATGGATGTCTTGATGGATGATTGATGGGACAGAGTCCAGCCCACTGCGGGGCTGCAGCATCACTAGGCAGGCAGGTGGGACTGGACTGTAAGAAAGCCAGCTGAGCAAGCCAGAGAGTCAGTGAGAAAACCAGCGAAGCATCCCTCCAGGGTTTCCATTTGAGTTCCTGTCCTGTCCCCTCAGTGATGCACTGTGACCTGGAAGTAGATAATAATAGTAACCCTTTCCTCCCACAAGTTGCTCTGTATCACGAATTTTATCACAATAACAGAAAAACTAGAAACACAAGGTCTTTCACTAAACCTGGGACCTCCAGAGTCAGCTAGACTTGCTGGTCAAGGAGCCTCAGGTACCCTCCATGTCTTCATCTCCCCCGGTGGGATTCCAGCCCTGTGCTACTGTGCCTAGCTTTCCACAAGTGTGCTAACCCAGCGGCAGGTCCTCATGCTTGTGTGGCAAGGACTTTAATGGCTGAGCCATAGGCCCAGTCCTCACCATCACCTTTGGTTTTCTGCCTGGGTTGCCTGGGCTGGAGGTAAGTACAATTGACACCTAGAGAAGGGGTAGCTGTAAGATGCTGAGCCATCATATCAAAACAGCAATGACAGTTAATCAAGTAAGCCCACACCAGCCAGCCAGCCATCCGAGTGGGACTAATTCTCTCAGAAGAAATGTTCTCCATGAAGTTGAGTTTATAAAAGTGTGCTGGCAGGGTTCTATTGATTATCCTGTGACAGGGAAGAGGATACACACATTATCAAATACCGTCTGGGTGGAATATCACTCAGCCTTTAAATGTGAACATGAACGCCATAGAAACATGGAGAAATGTTTATTTTGTTATGTGGAATTTAAAAAAAAATAAAAGGTCGGGCTGGTGAGATGGCTCAGTGGGTAAGAGTACTGACTGCTCTACCGAAGATCCTGAGTTCAAATCCCAGCAACCACATGGTGGCTCACAACCATCTGTAATGAGAACTAATGCACTCTTCTGGGATGTCTGAGGACAGTTACAGTGTACTCACATATAATGAATAAATAAATCTTTAAAAAAATAAAATAAAATAAATGAAAGGTCATCTACACAGTTATGAATAGATGTATAAAATATGAATATATGTAAAAAAACATATTCATGTATGCATGCAGAACAGGAACACAGAGAAGCAATAAGGCAATCCATTGGAATGATAAGCTCCTAAGGTATTTTTAAAATTCTATTTTCTCCTGTTAACTCAGTTTTTGTGCAACTAATACAATTTTAAATGAGAAAGATAGAACAAAACAATCCCACCTCCACCCCTACCCCCACCCCCAAAAACGATAAAACCTGTGAGCTTGCTCCAGAATCTGTTTAGCAGAAAGGCAGATTTCTGCCTTGGGAAAGCAGGGAGCCCACACATGGGTAGACATCAGGACGGAAGAGACAGGACATAAGATTGAATAAGGAGGTCAACTCCCCCCTCACCACAGGGAGGAGGCAGAAGCCCGTACCCCGACCCTCTCCTCATGGGTAACCAGCTATATAAGCTTTAATAGGTGGATCAGATTCTGCACCCTCACATACAACAACCATTGGTTCAGATGTTGGTTAGAATTTATCTTCTCAGTCCTATGGTTCTTGAGCTCTGAGGGCTTTTCAGGGCTGGAAACAGAAGCCTTTGAATCCAGTATACTTCTCCACGTTCTGTGCAAGCCTAAACACTCGCCAACACAAATCTGGGGCCTGTGAGATGGCTTAGTCGTAAAGGTGCTCACTGTGCAGCCTGGTGACCTGAGCCCAGCCCTCAAACCCATGACATAAAAAGAGAGAACCAGTTCCCGTAGATTGTCCTCTGACCACCAGACACACACCTGTGGTTACACATATACACCCACACACCAAATACATGCTAAAAAGAAATTAATTCAAATCTGAGATTTAAGCTTTACCAATTTCCAAAGTATAAATTATTCCCCTGCATCCCATCTCAGAGTACCATGGCACAACTGGAGAGGTGGGTCAGTGGTAAAAAAGCACTTGCTCTTGCAGAGGACCTGGGTTCAATTCCCAGCACCCACACTGTAGTATCCTATGCCTGTATATACCACTGTCTATGCCACCAGGGCAGATGCTGGGCTATAGGGAAGCACCGAGACATGGCTTCCAGGGGTGGGAAAGCACAGTCAGAGATGTGGGGAACTGGAGCAGGTTTAGGGGTCTTTGGGCCTGTGATGAAGACTGTGGAGTTCTCAGACTCTTGGACATCCAAGCGTCGCTGGGAGTCTCAGAAGAGCCGAGAATGGAGTCTAGGCTGGGGACAGTGTCTAGCCTGGGGCAAAAAGGGGGGAAGGGGGAGCTCCCATTTGTCCCAGCAGGGATTGTCCTTCACTTGGTGGAGGCAGGCTTGGTGGCTGCTGTGGCTGGGAGGGCAGAGAGGCCTTCTACAGGAGAACTAAGCTACAGTTCAGTAGTCAATGGCTTCTCCATGATCCCCACAGCAGATCTTGATGAAAGAGATGGTCCACGGTTCTAAACTGTTTATTGGCTGCTCATGGTACAAAATGAGTGCATACCGCACCATACATACTTCTGGGGAGGGGGGAAGCTGAGATTAAGTGCCTTTTGGAGAGAGGAATGTCTGGGAAGGGAAGCTTACTGGCTAAGCCCTCCGGTCCTCCAGGTACCTCATTAGCATGGAGAACTCTGTTTTGGGCCTATGTGACCATAGGACATGTTTCTTTATGTGAGAAGCATGGCGTGTGTTCCAAGTCAGGAATCTGGCAGGGAGCTGGGAGTCACCTAAGCTTCAGTGTGTGCCGACCCAGTCTCTGGGTCTCAACCTGCTCTACCTTACCAAACTTCCTGGCATGGTTTTACAACCCACACTTGTCTGACATCCTCAGGCACTGCACTCAGTTGGTACACATACCATACACGAAGCTAAGACACGTATACACACAAAATAAAATTTAAAAATTAAAAAATAAAATAAAATAAAAAGCCAACACCACCACAGTACCGAGGTCACAATGTAAAGCATGGAGAGTCGGGAAGGGTGACTGAACATCACCACAGTACCGAGGTCGCAATGTAAAGCATGGAGAGTCGGGAAGGGTGGCTGAACACCACCACAGTACCGAGGTCGCAATGTAAAGCATGGAGAGTCGGGAAGGGTGGCTGAACACCACCACAGTACCGAGGTTGCAATGTAAAGCATGGAGAGTCGGGAAGGGTGGCTGACTGGCAGATCAACTTCCACCCAATACATGGATTCCCATGAGAGTTCTGTCTAAACCAGAGAGCTTGCCTGAGACCTGGACTCCAGGAAACTGGCTTATTAATAGTCAAAGCCATTCTCTGTCTCCTGTAAGCTGCTTGGCGAGTGGAATGGTTAAACGCTCCTATGCCCTCCCCCAAAGTCAGCCAAGCCCCTTGTCAGTCCACATAAATGACCCTGGTTAAATCCAGTCTCTCTTTTCACTAAGTGGCTTGTGATTCATTCCCCATCACTGCCTACAATACACACACACACACACACACACACACACACACACACACACGTCTGTGTAATCCTAGACACTGCAGAGGATCAGGACCTCAAGTGGTCTAAGGAAGAGGAAACCTAAATCTTTCCTTTTGTTTAGTTTCAAGCAGGTGCATCCAACCTGAAGCTCCACAAAGCTACGGATTCCACCAAACACAAAACTGTAAACTTATTTAAAACATTATGAGATTTGTGGTGGGGAGAGGGTAGTCTGGATTTTTGTGGTTAGGTAACTGAACTCTAAGGTCTCATGTGTGAACTTCGTGCCCCAGTGTCTGAAAAGATAAACAACACATGTACTCTCTCTAAACCCACAGGTCACAGGCTGGACGCCCACGTGTGGCCCAAGATGATTTTTTTTTTCAACCAGTGTGGCCCAGAGAAGCCAAAAAGGTTGGACATTCCTAGAAAGCAATGTGTTTGCACCTCTGGCTTACATTAATCCTTCTGGGGTGCTTCTGTTAGTATGGGAGGCAGGGAGGTTAAGGCCGCAGAACCTTAGCAGCAAAGCTGGGACTCAGGCCAAGCCATCGGCTACAGAGCATTGACTTCTGACAACCCCCAGGACTGTGTTCCACAGTGTGTCAACAAGCTCTGGACAGAGCAGGGCCCCTAATGGACCCCTTTATCCACAGGGCCAGATAGGAGAAGTCAAGGAATAGGGTTCTCAATGTATGTTTCATTTTTAAAGATTTATTTTTATTATTTTTAATTATGTGTACATATGTGTCTCTGTGCAGATATGTTGCATCCAAGTACAGCTGCCCAAAGTGGCCAGCAGCATCAGATCTCCTCAAGTTGGAGTTATATATAGGTAGTTGTAAGTCACCTGGAGTAGATGCTAGGAACCCAATTCAGGCCTTCTTAAGAGCAGTTTCTACTCCTTGTTGATTTTTGAGGCAGGGTTATGTAGCCATGGCTGTCCTGGAACCCTCTTTGTTAGACCAGGCTGGCCTTGAACTCATAGAGATCCACTTGCCTCTGCCTCCTGAGTGCTGGGACTAAAGGCACATACCACCATGCCCAGCTGCAGTTTGCAATCATAACCTCTAAATCATCTCTTCAGTCATTTTCCCTTTTTTGAGACAGGGTCTCATGTAGCCCAGGTTGGCCTCACACTCCCTATATAGCTAAGGATGACCTTGAACTTCTAATCCTCCTGCTTCCGGCTTCTAATTGCTGGGATTAGAGATTTGTGCCACCACATTGGGTTTATGCAATACTGGGAATGAACCAAGGACTTTAGGCACACTAGGCTAGGCAAGCACTTGGCCTACAAGGCAAGCACTAGGGCTACCATGCCAACCCCATATAGGAATTTCCAGTGTCAACGTGGCTCAACTCTAAGTCATTTGCTTGATGCCAACAGCCACAGAGTGGCAGTTCCATTTATCTCGTGGGAATGTTCCATCCCGGGCAAAGGATGTGGTTGGAGAATTTTCAGGGACATCGAGAAATTATGGTTTTCCAGGGGGACTCCTGCCAGGCCTGGGAATACTTTCAGCAGTACATGTTTACAGAGCAAGAGTGTGGTGAGCACACACACACACACACACACACACACTATAGAGCGCAATTAAATAATGAATTCGTGGAGATGTTTTGCAAACAGCTCTGCAGGGGCACATTAGCGCCCAAGGCCTCCGTCTCCTGCACTTGCTTCATTAACTTTATCTGGTACT
Organism: Mus pahari; assembly: GCF_900095145.1. NCBI lineage: Eukaryota > Metazoa > Chordata > Mammalia > Rodentia > Muridae > Mus > Mus pahari. The sequence continues at coordinate 65,752,047 of NC_034599.1, read as the reverse complement.
GGCAAGTACCTGACATGCGTTCAACCGAGCAAAATCATCTTGCACCAGTGCTGTAGGCAGAAGGCAGCAAGGCCGAGCTAAACCTTCAGCTGGCTTTCTCCAAGGCCAGATGGCCTAGCTCGGTTGCCTGAAGTCATCCACCTGATGATGTCTTTGCCCAAGAGAAGAACTTGAAATTCATTCTTGTATGAATTCCTAAGGATATTCTAACCAGGAGCTGGCTTGGAAATGCAGAAATCACTGCAAGGGATTCTACCCAAAATCCTGACTAAAGGAGAAGGTGTTTGGTATCTTCGGGAACTTACTGCCTGCCACTCAGAGGGCAGCCCTAGGCCCACCATCTCATTTTCCAGAACAGAAAAACAGATTCTCCTGAAGTATCAGACTGTTTACTCTCTCAAAACCATAGTATCATCTGGCTACATATTATTGCAGTCTTTGTCTCTTTAGAAGACATGAGAGGCTAAAAAGATGACTTAATGATTAAGAGCATTTGCTGCTCTTGCAGGAGGCCTGAGTTTGGTTCCCAGCACCTACAACAGGCTACTCACAACCACCTGTATGTAACTCAAGCTCCATGGAATCCAATGGCCTCTTCTGACTTCATGTGTACACACACACAGGCACACACATACACACACAAGTGCACCCACATCCATACCAACACACACACATACACACATACATGAAAAAAATGCTGAGAACATGGGCTGTGGATGGACCTCAGCAGCAGAGTGCTTACCAATAAGTATGAGGCCCAGGTTCAATCCCTAGTCCTGGGGAAACAAATATGCTAAAAGCAATGTGGGTGTGTAGGAATTTATACAGAGATGAAAATGGTCTGGTTCCTGAGATCTTACAAGACTGCTCTTAGGAGTATGTATTAGAGGTCGCATAGATTTTTGGCAAAGACTTAAGTATTAAGGTGGCCATCAGAGCACTGTTCTAAGTAAAAAATAAAAATAAAAATAAAAAGATCTGGCAACAAACTAAACATGAATAAAACAGATAAATTATGTCACCTTTTAAAATCATGTTTGTGAAGAATTTCTATTGCTATGAAAAACTATTCCGGCAGATGAAAAAGAATATAAGGCCATTCATGTCTGGTCCCAGAAAAAGGCCAAGGAGACAACTATAGAAAGACTGGAGGGAGGGCTTGGTGCTTAAGAGCACACAGTCCTCTTGCAAAGGACTTGAATGCAGTTCCCCAAAACCCATGTTGGTACCTCACAAGTGCCTGTAACTCAAGCTCCGGGGATCTGAATACCCAGAGGGCTCTGTGGACACTTGCCTATGCACCCATAGACAGATGCACATGCATACACATAAATACAAATTAAAATAAATCCCACCTTTTTTAATCTGTGGAACAAACGTCTCTGGGAGGGGGGGAGATTGAAAGGGAACGCTCCAAATGTTACTTGGAGCATGGCCTCTTCCAGCAGCCTGATAGTGCCTCACAATGCGTGTTTTATGATGTTATTGTTAAGAATCTGTCTGGGGGCCTGTGAGAGAGTTCAGTGGGTGAAGGTACTTCTTGGGACCCACGTGGTAGAAGAGGAGAACCAACTCCCAAAAGTTGTCCTCTAACCTCTACACAGCCTATCCACACACACACACACACACACACACATATATATATATATATCCATATATATATATATATACACACACACACACAAATAAAATATAATAACAAATTCTTAACCTCCTTTGGTTTCTTTACTGCCATTATTGTGTCTGCACCAGTCTCTTCAGCTATGATGTGTGTGTGTGTGTGTGTGTGTGTGTGTGTGTGAGAGCTCAAGTCAAGTTTTTTTCTCTGTATCATGCATGCCCTCCTCTGGATCCTGTGTCTAACTCCTTAGTTGTAGTACTAAGTAGTACTAAGCCCCTCTCTACAGCACCCCTCCAACTTGTACTCTTCCACCGAATTTCACTATTTTAGGCATCAGAATCCCGTTTCTTCCTCCATTTCTCATGGACAGGAGTTTGGAGACTCTTTAACCTAGGCTCCACTGCAGCCTCTCCTCCCCAGCTCTCCTCCTGACATCCTCTCTGCAGCCCTCGGACAGGCACATAAAAAGCCTGCTTTCCCACCTGCCTCTAGTTCAGATCCAGCCAGGCCTGGATCATCAGAGGTGGGCAGCGTGCATTAGTTAAGAAGAGGAAGGAATGACCAGATGCACGCCTGTAACACGGTCAGCACACACACAGGAGAGGAATCCAAGGGCAGAAGTGGAGAGCGGTCGGCTGGGTTCTCTGTGAGCTCTATCTGGAAACGGTTTTTCCATCTTCTCCTGCACAGCTGGCGGGTCCTAGGCACCTGGGCTAGAACATGTTCTCAGAGCTGAATCCAGAATCAATATACACAAGAAGGAACCGGTCCTGGGAGGCCAGCGAGGGTAGATATTCATAAAAAGACAAGATGCATAGATGAAAAGTGCTAAATGCCGGGGCTGAATCTGAGCTCAGTTTCACAACACACCCACAAGATAAAGTCCAAGGTCTTTAGCATCCATGCTCTACCCTGCCAGCTTCTCTCTGTGTCTTCTGGTCATGAGCTCTCATGCTTCTGAGCCATCTTCATGCTCTTCCCTCAGCTGGAAGATACCACTCCCCATTCCAAACACACACAGTCCCAGTCACCCTTCCAGGCCAGGTGTAGCATTCCAGGACAATCCATTACCACCTACCGTGCTCCTCCACAGAGAGCCCCTTCAGGGTTTGTGCTACATACTATGCCTACAGTGAGAATAAACAGAGTGAGCTTGGAAAGGTGGCATGTAGTGGCATGCTCTCTCTGTTATGTCTCCAGCCCTGGAGACAGACCTAGGTTCAAATCCTGACTTTGCCTCTTCCCAGAATTGTGATCTAGGGTGAGGCTCACTGTCTGCAAACGTCATTCCCAATGGCCTTACCTACATTCCTCAAGCCTTGGAGTCAGGCCTAGTACATTGTTAGATGTTTACCAGACGGAGGGTTAGGTCCCTTACTTGTGTGGGGTATTCCCAAGTTCCTCCACTGCCATCTGGACACCCCACAGTGAGTATCTTTGGGTTCCTCAAAGATGGAGTTCATGCTGGTTCCCAGGATCATCCAGTAACCACCAGCTGGAGTTCAGAACCACCTGTGAGTGGTCCTAGGGCCAGCGTTGATGGAACACATGCCAGGCATAACGGATACTCCCTACTCTGTATTCCAGAGCCCTTTGGGAGAAGCTTTGGGGCTACTGAAACAAGCAAGCCATTAAAGAAGCCTGAGACCAGATTCCTGCTCTTCCAAGAGGAAAATGATCACCTGGGCTGTCGGCTCAGACCTCAGCACCCGGAAACACTGCAGGAGTGTGGCTTCAACAGCTCTCAGCCACTTGTCATGATCATCCACGGGTGGTTGGTAGGAAGTGCTGGCGTGCTGTATTCTCTGTGTGTTCCTGGTCGCTGTCTTTCTCCCTAGTGCGTTGGATTTGAATAACACCCATGATAACCCTACACATGGTGTTGGTAAAGCACCTCCCAGTGATAGTGGAAATGTTGTGTGTCTGTGTGTGTATGTGCATGAGAGTGCAGGTGCCCACCAAGGCCAGAAGAGGGCGACGGATCCCTGGGTCTGGAGTGACAGGTAACAGTGTGCTGCCAGGCATGGGTGCTGGGAACAGAACTCAGGACCTCTGGAAAACGAGTACATACTCTTAACCTTGATCCACCTCTCCAGCACCACATCAAAAATCTGCATGTGGGTTCTAAGGATCAAGCTCGGGCCCTGGGCTTATATGACAGGTGTTTTTCCAATGGAGCCTCTCTCCTACAGCTGACGAGTTGGGATTTATTTTCTATCATCTACATGAAAATTAGTTTTTGAAGAGCTGGCCTCAAACTCATCGTGTAGCCAAGGATGACCTTGAACTCCTGATCCTCCTAACTCCACCTCCAAGGGCTGGGATAACAGGTGTGTGTCACTGTGTCTAGTTTATGCAGGGCTAGGGATAGGACCTAGACCTTCATGAAATGCTAGGCAATCAGTCCACCAAGTAAGCGTGAAAATTATCCTTGACATGAAAATATTCTGAAACCCCTGCCTCGCCTGCTCTAGAGAATAAACTGGCACACACACACACACACACACACACACACACACACACACTGTCAGCTTCATTTTTCACTTCCTCTCCTCTGACCCCTCACTAGTACCCCTCCCTCATTCTCCTCTCTAGCTCTCCTCCTGCAGGCCATCCCTGCCACAGCCCAGCCTCCCCCAGGGCATGAGGAATGAAGGGTCCCTGAGTTCCCAGGCCCCAGCATCCTCTGGCTCATCTCTCTGCGGGGCTTTCTCATTCAGTTCCTCTGACCCACTAGGCTCTAAGTTCCTACCTGGAATAGGTTCTGCCCTATTCTTGTCTGACATCGCTGATCAATACCCACTAGACATTAGGTGCTCCAAAATGTTTGTTAGCTGAATTAATGATAGAATGAGTGAGTTTGGTTTTGAATTGCAACACAAAGCTGCAAGCTCTTGTAGAAAAATTGTGCTCTTTGACCTAAAGAATCTTGCTGGGCCAGAGTGTGCAACCTCTGCAGCCTCTACCACCACCACCATTACCGTCATTACCACCATTAGCATCACCACCATTGTTGTGTTTATAAACAGATAAAGAGAGGAGGGGATATGTTCTATGAAGGTGTAGTGAGGTACAGGAGAAGAGGGTGCCTCGGCGGGCCCATGCTGAGGCATCCCTTCCCCCTGAGGGACCAGCCACAGGACTGTATAATATAGAATAGAGTTCATTCAGGGCATGGGGAAGGGAGTCAAGAGGATAGGAGAGAGAGATAAAGGCAGAGAGAGAGAGAGAGAGAGAGAGAGAGAAGAGTAGAGGCCAGCACATGGAAAGAGAGGGGGGAAGGGAATGGGAAGAGGGGGAGGAGGGAAGAGCAAAGGGAGCAAGAGAACAAGAGAGAGGGGGGAGCACACAGCCCCTTTTATAGGGGTCAGGCCTACCTGGCTGTTGCCAGGTAACTGTGAGGTGGAGCTTAGACAGAATGCTAACAATCATCACCACCAAACATTTACACCAGAAATACTAATGCTGACAGCCACCTGAGCTGCACAGACTGTGGGCTTCCCCACCGTGGCTGGGCTCCTGGCTTTTGTTTTAAGAACTCTACACCCCACCACTCACTCTTTGGCCTTTTACAACCCTCCTGGAAGGAAGGCAACACTGCTGACCAAGAGCGGGGGACACATAGGCTAAGTAAAATGCCCGAAACTTAGCTCAACTAGGATATTTGTTCTCAGTAAACATTTCTTGAATAAACACAGTTCAGCTCCCCTGGAAGGATGGGAGTGGCCAATGGGGGTGGGCTAAAACTGAGGGATGGGGTTGGAACTTTACCATTTCCTTCCCTGCATCTTGACCTTAAAGTCTCCCAAATTTCTCTAGTCCCCAGACACACCACCCTGCCTCCTTTATGCTTCCACAAGACTGGAAGACCCTAGACCCAGCTGTGGCTGCCTTCCTGACCTCTGTTTATCCTCCAAGGCATAGCACAAACACTCTGGGAGCGAGCGTAGTGGGTACACTATTATCTCAAGTAGGGGGCACACAGAGCAGGTGTAAGGTCCATCCCACCAAAGGGAGACGAGACGAGGGCAGGACAGATGCTGTGGGGCCCCAGGCATGGCAGAGCTGACCTTCTGCAGTCAACTCTTGGACATAATTTTCACACACTTTTCCATTGTTTTAGGGCTCAGAAAGTGCTACCGTGGGGAAAGATTCAGACAGTGACTATCAGGTGGGGAGAATGGGGCAAGGTCTGCGCACACTGTCCTGAAAGTCTGGGGCTGGAGATGGGGTTGACACCATGTGGGTGGAGTTGGAGACAGACTGACCAATGTACAGGACAGCCGGGCAGGAGCTCGTCAAGCCCAGATATCCTCAGCATGAGGATGAGAAATCCTAGGCCATGGCCTCTCTGGTGGGGAGAAAGATCTAGCATTGTCCTTGAGCCTGAGAAAGAAGAGGGCTGTGTACTTAGGGACCCCAGGAGCTAGACAGGACTAGACAGGGCTCCCTCTGCCCTCGAAGTAAAGCTGACAGCCTGTGGCCCACCCTCAGGTGGATGGCTTGCTAGAAAACTGGATCTGGAAGATAGTGGGTGCACTGAAGTCCCGACAGTCCCAACCGGTGAACGTGGGGTTAGTGGACTGGATCTCCCTGGCACACCAACACTACACCACTGCCGTTCGAAACACCCGTATTGTGGGCCAGGACGTGGCTGCTCTTCTCCTATGGCTGGAGGTAAGTCCTCCCACCTGCTCCTCTTTCTCTAAGAGACCTCAGTGCCCAGACTGCAAGTCTGAGACCAGATATGAGGCCTCTCCTTTAGCTTTCTTCTCCCTACTCCCTAGCTGACACTCCTGTTTGCACACCCACCCAGTCTCCTGGAGCAGCAGTGTCCAGTCACTTCCTAGGGTATCCCACGGATCCACAGTGTGCTGGGAAGTGTACTGTCAACTTGACACAAGCAAGGGTCATCTGGAAAGGGCAAAGTCAATTGAGGAAATGCCTCTGTCAGATTAACCAGTAGATAAGCCTGTGGGAGCATTTTATCATTACCATCACCACTACCACCACCACCATTATTAATTATTGGAGTGGGATGACCACTGCGAATGGTGCCAGCCCTGGTCAGGTGATACTGAGTTGTATAAGAAAGCCAGGAAGTAGAATTCCTCCATTGCTTCTGGTTTAGTCCTAAATCCACGTCCCTGGCCTGGTTTCCCTTCAGGATAGACTGTAAGCTGTAGGCTAAAATAAACCCTTTCCTCTCCAAATTGCTTTTGGTCAGCATTTTATCACAGCAACAGAAAGCAGACTGGGACATACGGAGAGCTACGAATGCAGTCCAATTCAAAATCATAAAGCATAGTGAGAGACAAGCGAACTGGCTAAGCAAGCTTAGGCCCTTGCTGCAAAACCTGAGAACCTAAGTTCAAACCCCCATGGTAGAAAGAGAACTGACTCCCTCAAGTTGCCCTCTGACATCACACATATGTGTGTGCACACACACGAAAATATCATAATACTTTTTAAACATTGGGAAAAGAAAATTGAGGTTTTCCTTGAAGTATTTAAACTTTAAATGCATTTATCCAGCATGAACCTTGCAAACGATAATGTGTCTCACAATGTCATACAGAACAGATGTATATGCGTTCTTGAAGCCTGTGGGTCCCAGTTTGGATGTCCCAGTGTAGCCTGTGACAACTATACTTCACTCTGTAGAGCTCAGGGAATTCAAAATTTTTACATACATCTGTCCTAAGAAATCCAAATGCACAAGTGTGACATCCCACCTGTAATGACAGCCTTGAAAGGCAAGGACACGGGATCCCCAGTTTCTGCGGGGCATCAATGGCCAGGCAAAAACCAGACAGGCAAGAGGCGGTAATCACCAGGACATCCCAAAGAACAGTCACCCCCACCCCACCCCATCACCCAAGATGACAGCCAGTGAGGTGACAAGCCAGTTTCCTATAATCAAGCACCTGATTTGTGGGCAGTGCCGAGCATGGATGGATGCCCCGTGGAAGCAGGCCCTATACAAGGCTTCATCCTTCCACTCCCACCCCAACTTCTCCTTCCACCCTCTTGCCTTGTCTTGCAGGAATCTGTGAAGTTTTCTCGGAGCAAAGTTCACCTAATCGGGTACAGCCTGGGAGCGCACGTCTCAGGATTCGCAGGCAGCTCCATCAGGGGGAAGAACAAGATTGGAAGGATCACAGGTATGCCCGATGGATAACCCCACACAAGCTCCAGGGCTGCAGGAAGCGGGGAGCACGCGCCTGCTCCCTAGGCTCGTGGTCCTGATCACTAGTTGAGGGGTACCACCAAGCACTCCCTAACATGCCTTCTGTCAGGAATTGCTGCTATCCCATGAGAGTGCAGAACAAAGGACAGCTCTGTGCTCTGGCCTTTCTCCTAGCTGTTCCACAGGGCTCCAAGAGAAGATTCGAATTACATTTTTTATTAAGAAACTTTTACTGGTTTTGTTGTTTTGATTTATGTTTTTGTTTTTGAGAATTCATCTCCTGTAGCCCAGGCTAGCCTTCAATTCTATCTCTAGCTTGACACTACTAACTCCAGTGTGCATAAGTGCCTCACCCAGAAGGCATTGCTAGAGGGGTCAGAGTCCCACAAAGTAGGGCTATTGCTTGCTGAGCAAATTTGGGGACCGGAATTTGTTAGGATCCCCAGATGCTAACAATGTGCTTCCAGGTCAAGGGGTGTGGCATCCCACCTGTAATTCCAGTAAGCTTTGGGTTTGTTTGGGAGACCCTCACTGAATATGGTCAAAGAACAATCAAGGATGATTCCAGACATCAATCTCCAGGTGTCATGTGCAACCCACCCACATGCACACACACACACACACACACACATACACAAAGCACACACAAGGATGCCCCCACACATGTAAACATGCACACACACACACAAGCACACACAAGGGTGCCCACACACATGTAAACATGCACACACACACACACACACACACACAGCATTACCTACACACATATAATCATGCTCACCACACACACACACACACACACACACACACACACACACAATGGAAAAACAAAACAAAACAAAGGATCTCACAAAGTGAGCCATTATCAGGCCTCGCCCTGGCCCTCCCCATTCCAGCTGGCATTGTTTCAACCCAGCAGTGTAACCAGGCCACCCACACAGGAGACAGCAGGAGGCTCCTTACTCAGGAGTCATCTTGCTGTTAGCCTAAAGAAAGAAACAAGGATATCACCACTGCGGCTGCAGGGGGCTGGAGAGCAGGTGACCTCACTGCTCACTGCCAGTTCCTCCCTTGTCTACAGCAAAGATGGTAGCCCTGGGCTGAGGCCTGCCACCAAAGGTCCCTTCAGACAAGTCATGAGGAGAGCCCAGGGTGCATACATAATACCCTCCCCCAAGCAGTCAGCCAGGAGCCAGGCTTGTTCCTGTGAGCATGTCTCTCACTTGGAGGCTGAGCTTGCGAAGGCCCTACAGGGTCACATCTCCACCCCTTCCTAAGGTTTTGTTCTGGACATTCTATAGGATGACAGGAGCGTAGGAAGCCAGCTTGTTCGAGACTACCGACAACACACAGGCAAACAAATTCTTACTTCACCCAAGAAGTCAGAACTGCACAGAATGAGCGCCGTGGGCTGCTGCTTTTTATGCAAACAGATGCTGTGGAAACTACCAGGGGAGGCACTTAAAATTGATTTGCTTAAATAAATCAAGCATTCACTCATAACCTCACTGTTAGTTCTGATCCTCTCTGCAAAGCTCTTTCCCCTTAGAACAATACCTGGCCTGGGTAATTTTCAGCGCGTGAATTACCATGACTTTACACCAAAAGGTGGTTACAGGAAGAGGCTCTAGAGAAGCGCCAAGCACCTTCTTCCTTCTAGCTCAGAAAGACGAAATGATCAAAGAGGAAAGCCTTCTGCCCTCCCCCAACCCCACCACTAATCTAACCTGGCTTGCATTTCCCTATCAGGGCTGGACCCTGCGGGCCCAATGTTTGAGGGAACGTCCCCCAACGACCGCCTTTCTCCCGATGATGCCAATTTTGTGGATGCCATTCATACCTTTACCAGGGAGCACATGGGCCTGAGCGTGGGCATCAAGCAGCCCATTGCCCACTATGACTTCTACCCCAATGGGGGCTCCTTCCAGCCCGGCTGCCACTTCCTGGAACTCTACAAACACATTGCAGAGCATGGCTTAAGTGGTAAGAAGGGGAACTCACAGCCCAGAGCCTCAACCTCTTCCTCACACTCTCCTGGGGCCTCCAGGAGATCCTCATACAGCTCATGTTTGTGTTCACACAGCAAGGCTAGAGGCCCAGATGTGGGCTGTCAAAGGCCTTTTGGAGAGCTGGTGGTTCCCAGACAGCTGCTTCCCATGACAGTTCAGAGGGTCTCAGAGGGCAGGTGGGGGAGCAGCAAGTGACACAGGGAGCACTAGCTCTTGTGAGAGCTCTTCTAGTCCTATCTGTTCTTCTTTCCTTTCTGGAACTTTCCACCTTTAGGGGCTTTCACTCTTCAGAGCCACAGGAGGGTATATTAATATACCTTAGCATTTCATGTGTGCATGCATGCATGCTTGTACATGTGTGTGTGTGTCTATGTGAGTACATGTATGTGTAGATGGCACATGTGTGGAGGTGAATACTGAAACCAAGAGATAGCCTCCATCTTGTATTTGTTTTGGGTTTGTTTGGGTTTTTGTTTGGTTTTGTTTTTTTCTTTTGAGACATGGCGTCTCCCTGGCTTAGTTCTCACTACTCTGGCGATGTCAGTGTCTGGCCTAAGGATCTGCCTGCTTCTGCCTCCCCTTGGGGATATAAGCATACTACTCTACTTGGCTCTTGTACACGAGTCCTGGGATTTGAGCTCAAGTCCTTGTGCTTGTGTGTCAATCCCTTTACTGACTGACCTGTCTCCCCAGCCTAGGCTTTGGTGTCTGGACCACAGTTCTCACTCTTCCCTCTGGCCAGAAGGCTATGTCAGCTGATCCTACGAGGCATGACTGAGACTGTCCCATGCAACTTTCTGCTGCAGATCCATCGACATGCACATTGACAATGTATATCAATGTTATAAGTAGGGCTAAAGGGGGATTAAAGAACAGGCCAGTCAACAGCCACCGCACCTTCTAGGCACGTGCAAACTGCATGCATTCCAGATTTCCTGTGTTAGATGTCACCTGATGAGAACAGGTCACCCTACAACACCAGGGGACCTCAATTTCACATCCAAGCTTCCCATTCCCACCATCCAAATGCAGGCTGAGCACACTGCGGATTCCATCCCCCTCCTCACCTCCTTAGTATCCGAAAGACCTTCACACACCTCACTGCCTCACCACCTCCAGTTGGCAGGACTCCCAGCCTTCCTCCACACCCCAGAGCCTTCTGGGACTTTCCCCTTACCTCCCTTTACATCCTCCCAGGGTCACCATCCCTCCAGTCAGCAGCAGGTCTCAGTCAATTCGATTCACCCACTCTTTCTCAGAGCTACATCCCCTCCTTGCAAAGCTCAATCTTAAGATGTTTGGTCACCACTTGCCTGATATACACCCATTTTCTCTTTAAGCTAAACTTCAAAGGACATAACTACTTGTATGCACCCTGCTTGCCTAGCAGGGGGTAAGGAGGGACTCTGGTGTCCCTCACTCCTTCTTCTCCTTCTTTGCAGATGCTCTCACTCTAGGGCATTCCCCAGCCACACCTAGGCAGAAGGAGCTTGTAACAGCTTTTCACCATCATCCCCCTCCCCCGCCCCAGAATGGCTCTGAGGCTGTTTTCTCCTTTGTTACAGCAGCAGGGTCCGGGCACTGCTGGGGAGATGTGAGTGATTGCGTGGACAGCAAGCAGTGTGCTCCTAACAGGCACTCCGCAAGCGGAGCTGCTGGTGACAGAGATAAAACACTGAGGGAATTAATTGGTCCAGGCAAGATGACCTCTGCCTGACCTTTGCTTTAGGTGTTATTGTGTCTTCTGGTAGTTCCCTGGCATTCCTTTAAAATAATTGGCTGCAGATTAGATATTATAAAGGTCAAATTTCATGATGGGAGCAAGGGTCTATAGCTTCACATGTAGGGTGCCTGCACAGAAAAACCTGGGTTCCAGGACCCACTCTGTGATAACCCCAAGCACTGAGTAACCTCAGCACTCAGAAGCAGAGGAAGCCAGGAGTTCAAGGCCAGCTTGTGCAGCAGTGGACCCTGTCTTATAAGAAAAAGGTTGATGGAAGACAGTTCAGGGTTTGGGGCATTTACTCTGCAAGTGTGATGGTCTGAGTTGGATTCCCAGAACCTTGTAAAGGAGGAAGGAGAGCGTCGACTTCTAAGAGTCATCTTGTGATTTCAGCACTTGCACTGTGACATGTACACACACACATACACACACACACACACACACACACACACCACACACACTTTTAGTTTTTTATTGTATTTATTTATTACATTCTATTTATTTTGTGTGTGTTGGCAGGGCGCTGTATATGATGACAACTTTCAGGAATTGGCTCTCTCTAGTCTCCCTGTCCTAGTCACAGAGAGCACATGCAGGTCTTTGGGGCTGGCAGCAAGCCAAAACCCTCTCTCAGTAGGCCTTCTTGCTGTGCCCCCAAGCCCCTTCCACCTCAGAATATTAAACACATAACAATTTTGCCTTGGGGATTGGCCCCAGACCTGGTTGTGATAAGAAGAGAGGAAGCCCAAAGCCCTGTCCAGGTAACTCCCCCATCCAGACCTTAGCACTGGGCCTTTCCTAACCATGTGGGGATACCTCAGAAGGGGCTGTGCTAGCTTGCTGTATTAAACATTTGACTTTTTCCCAGTAACATGGGGTGCTAATAAAAGCACTTCCTAATCCATTCCACCATTGCACGATGATCTTAGTGTGGGACCTACAGAGGTCGACTTTCTTTAGCTTTCTGTTGCAACAGATGTGTGTTGTCTGGGAGACCTCAGCAGTCCTGTTACACACACACACACACACACACACACACACACACACACCACTAATCTGCCTAGGGCTGAAACCATGAGTTTGTTTTGTTGTTGCTGTTTCAGGTTTTTGTTTGGCTGTTTGGCTGGTTTGGGGGGTTTTGGTGCCACTTGGGGCTTAGAGTGCTAATGGTCTTCTCATCCTGTGTCTCAGCCATCACCCAGACCATCAAATGTGCCCATGAGCGCTCCGTGCACCTCTTCATTGACTCCTTGCAACACAGTGACCTGCAGAGCATAGGCTTCCAGTGCAGCGACATGGGCAGCTTCAGCCAGGGTCTATGTCTGAACTGCAAGAAGGGCCGTTGCAACACTCTGGGCTATGACATCCGCAGGGATCGGCCAGGCAAGAGCAAGAGGCTCTTCCTCATCACCCGAGCCCAGTCTCCCTTCAAAGGTAAGTGTCCCACCTTAGAGGTTCCGGAACTCTTCTGTGATACAGCGCCCAGAGAAGGAAGTCAGGAAGGAATTGCTGTAGGCATGCGCAAACTCGTAAGGACCTGTTCTGAGAGGTCATAAAGTCTTTCAGCATTGTCTTAACACCAGTGAGCCACCCAGTGCCCTTGTCCGCTGACAGCCTATTTCAGGGACTCAGTGCAGTTCAGAAGGTAGTAAGTCCCTTGGAAACAATTATTTCTCTTTATTTCAACAAAGTATCTTGCTCCAGGGACATCTAATGAGGACAGTACCACAGTGCTGTGGAAGGGACTCACCAGACTGCCTAAAACCAGTCAGGGATAAAGCTGAGGCATATGTTCCCAGTCTCCCAGTTCCTCTTCACTCTTTCCAATGAGCAAGGTTCTTATGGGTCCAAGCTAATGTCCCTCACATGGGGAATCAATGTTTCTATAGCCATATCAGATTGCCCTGGGGAGACTGGAGATGGCACCCTGTGAGATTTACCTGTTCAATTCTGCAATCAATATATCAGCATCCATAAAGGTAGCTATCCACTAACCCTATGTGGCTATGTAAACACTTTTTACATTTTCATTACTTTTATCTATTGTATAATATATGTGGGAGGATGGGAAACGTGCCATGGTGCACTTATGGGCATCAGAGGACAACTTGCAGAAGTCAGTTCTCTCTGTCCACCATGTGGGACTCAGGGATTGGATTCAGGTTCTTGGGCTGGTTGGCAAGCACCTTTACCCACTGAGCCACATTCTGAACCCTGATTTAAATACTTCAGAAAAGAAAAAAAAAACCAGAATGCCATTCCTCATACCAGCACCCACTCAAGGGCCCTGATAAATGCATGGCTGCTAAATCGGACAGCACAGAAATGAAACATTCCAGTCTTGCAGAACATTCTATTGATGGTGCTGGTACAAGGTGTTTAATGCAGACCACGTAACTGCCCCTTCTACAGTGACCATAGTCATCCCTGATGTGGGTTCCTGGCTACCACCAGCATTTTGAAAACCACTTGTAGAACTTTAAAAAGAACACATTTGTCCAACTTCAGTTTACAGAAAAGCCACAATCCATATTTTTCTAGGACATGTAGTAGTACTGTAATATTTTTGGTCAGGGGCTGGTGTGACAAGATAAATGTCACCTCCTGATTAACTCGGCCCACATTCCCCTGGCTCCTGAGATACTTGACAAAACCATCAAAGAATCTGTTTCTCTACAACCCCCAATGCCAGTACTCAGGTAAAATCTACTGAGTGCAGCTTTGGCAAAAGCAAAGCTGGAAATAGCCACCCAGTGGATCTAGGTAATTTATCAGCCACTTCCGTCCTCACTCTCTCGGGAGGAACTGGGTCCAGCTGGGAGGCTGTTTTTAAAGGATAGGGAGTCTGTATTAAGGCTTACTTAGTTAATGCTGGGTTAGAGTCTCCCTCTGAGTAGTTAGAGGAGGTAACCTGGTAGAGGGTCACACTTGACAGAGATGTGGGTTCTCTGCCTGGCATCATGCTGGATTTATTATCACAGTAACAGGAAAGGAGGAGAGGAGACAGAGACAGAAAATGCTGCAATTTGTGGGATGTGTTTCGTTGAGATTTCCTAGAAATACTTTGAGATCAGAGGGGTCACATCATTTGTGAGTGGTAAATACTATATATCAATATCTATGTACTATATCTATATACTATATCTATACTATACTATCTATACTATATCTATAGCTATATCTATAGCTATTTCTATTTCTTATACTATATCTACATCTACATTATTACTATATCTATATACTTTATCTATACTATTACTATATCCATCTATATCTATATACTCTGTCTATACTATGTCTGTATTCTATATATTTATATCTATATCTATATATCTATATCTATATCATCTATTTATTGTCTTAGCCAGGGTTTCTATTCCTGCACAACAACATGACCAAGAAGCA
>NC_034599.1:65721288-65737064 GCF_900095145.1 Mus pahari | reverse complement strand
TCTTATAGAACCCAAGACTACCAGCCCAGAGATGGCACCACCCACAAGGGGACCTCCCCGCTTGATCACTAATTGAGAAAATGCCTTATAGCTGGATTTCATGGAGGCATTTCCCCAACTGAAGCTCCTTTCTCTGTGATAACTCCAGCTGTGTCAAGTTGACACAAAACTAGCCAGTACATCTATCTATATCTATACTATATCTGGTTGAAGCTGGCCTGGCTTTGAGTCCTTCCTCCTTTAGCTTCTCATAGCCTCCAAAGTGTCTGACCCAGACCCAGAGTGACCTCACATTCCTGACTCCTTCCTCCCTAACTCCCTGGACCTCCTCTAGGTGACCAGACAGTCACTTGAGCAGTCCATCTGTCTTTGACTTTTCTCAGCTAATTCTTTGGAGGCTTTCGCTATATTTTCCAGGATGAGTTTCAGAAGAAACAGTGAGAAACTTAAGATCAGCATAAGGAAGGCCAATTTGTAGCCACAAAGTAAGGAGTGTCAACAAGTCTGGGGATGAGCCACTGAACATGGGCCTTTCTATTGGGTCTCATCTGCCTGGCCAGCCCTGTAGAGGGGACATCTTCTAGGAGAGAGATATCCACTACTTTCAGGTGCTGTGAGGAGAGTTCCATCTCAAAGACAGGCAGTACAGTTTCAAAGAGGGAACAGGGAGTTGGTGGCAAAAAAAAATAAATAAATAAAAATTTAAAAAAATTAAAAAAAATAAAACTGAAACTCTGGACCCTGATTCCCAGCTGAGGACTGTTAGTTCCACCATACAATGAAGACCCACAGCACAAGACAACCAGCCCAATATCCCACATGCATGCACACATGCATATATGTACACATTCAAAAGCATATACACATAGCATCTGCATATATATACACATGAATACAGTCATCCACACATTTAAAAACACACATATAAACACATGCATGCACATGTACAAATACACATACACTCACAAATATACCATATACATATATGTACAAGTACATGTACATGTGTATATGTACACATACATATACACATTTACTTATATACATTCAGATACATGCATATGAATACACACATGCAGACACACAGAGGCATGTATACATATACACAGACACACAGGCACTCTTTCCCTATGTTCTTTCTTAGGCAGTCGACAACACCCTAACAAGCTACCCACAAAAGGGCAGGTGCCCAGTCTTGTTGCATCTGGGTGTCAAGCTATGGGGCCCTAAGTGTTAAACTTCGATATGGCTGCTGGAATACACATCCCACATACACATAATTATATAGTCCCTTGCCCTGCTCCGGGTCAATGAATCCCAGGTCTGTTCCCTGCCTTAGCACTCAGGACAATACCATCTTTGGGCCCTTAGTCCTGTGACTGTCAGCTTCCCTGGGGTTTAGGAGCAAATTCGTGGCACAGCAGGAAAGCACTGGAGAGCTCAGACCTAAATCTCAGTGAGGTAAAATCCATACCAGGAGGAAAAAAGCCTCCTGCAACGTTGGCAGAGAGAGCCTAAGACCTCTGGAGCTACTAATGGCTCACAGCAAAAAAAGGGACAGGAAACAAAACATTCACCTTTCACAAATTCTGTACCTTGGGTTCACCACAGCCTCTGGGAGAAGAAAAATTCTGGTCTTTGTTAATTTTAATAAATGGCACTAGTAGAGTCCACAGGAATGAGAATTCAGGATTTTTTACAGCATGGGCTCACCCCAGATTTCTCTCTGGAGGGAGTCACCCCACCTCATTCCAGGTCGGCAGACTCCTTCAGGCCTTCTATCTACAAGATGTGAATCCATTTCTCCTGTCAAAACACAGGCTTATCTGGACTCTTTGAAGTCACAGGATAATTTTGGGGGACAAATCATTTTATTAGCAACCCAATTAAACACATCATAAGGTAAGCAAGCAAAGCAATCATGCCTTCTCCCCTAACCTTTGTAATTCCACCAGAATTAATAAAAGTGTTTATGCGCATTCAAATAAGAATAAATTAGTTCTTGGCTCGGGGCTGAACTCAGAGTCCTGCACATGCTAGACAAACTTTCTCCCTGCTGAGCCATATCCTAACCTAAAAGGCTTTTTCATGTTGAATTCATTTCACGTCAAGATTCTCCAAAAAAAAGTGCTTGCATTCATGCAGAGCTCCAGTGCAGACGTGGGGTCTGCAGGAGTGCTCTGTGAATACCAGTGGTCTTGACATCGGGGAGGAATGGCCACCCCCACCCACCACACACACACACACACACACACACACACACACCTTTGTTATCATTCCATTATATCATTTTAACTACTTTGAACTTTTAGGACAGAACCTCACTATGAACCCTAAGCTGGCCTCGAACTTGTGGCTGTCCTTCTGCTTCTGCCTTCCAAGGTCTGGGATTGCAGCTGTGTGCCACCACACCTGGCTTTCTGCCTTTGTATACAGGCCTCCTGACCACTCATACTCCCAGCAGCCACACAGCTCTCCCCTTCAGAGATTGTGTGAGCTCAAGGGGCCTTGGTGATCGGGTCCAACAGAGGACCACCTCCCAAAATCTCCAAACCGCAGGCTCCCAGATGTGGACATCTGCCTCCTCCCATTCAGCACTCAGGAAAAGAAGAGACAGGGTACATATCTAATTTAGGGACAAGAAATTCTCACTCCCAAGTCAGGGCTGGACCTTCAGGAGACAAGAAAGAGGCCTCTGATAAAGGGTCAGCTCATATGGAAGTCACCAGGGGCAGCAGGGGGAGGGGGCTGGGGGAAGAGCTTTGGGGAACAATCTCTTTGCCCTGGGCTACTTCAGGGTCAAGCATTTGCCATTGATTTCAAAGGACACACAAGACTTGCCAGACACCAATGTTAGTTGGCATGAGAAGGGTCTTTTGCTCCAGAACTCCTGGTTTGGAATTATGTTCCCCTTTTCTAATCTGGATGACTGTAGAACTCTAATCCCTTGTGCCAAGCCTGAACTTCAACCAGATCATCAGCACCCAGCAGCGTAGGACTCAGCTGAGAAACAGGGCCTGGGTGTGGCCTGGGTTTTTCGGAAGAAAACAAATGGAACTCTCTGTGGAGGTGGGTGATAGAAAAGGAAGTTGGCAAAGGCTGTGTCAGCACCTGACCATGGCATGGGGTGGGAGGGGGAGCAGAGGAAAGAATAAGCCTTGGGAGAGCCCAGAAGAGCTGGGGGGGGGGGGAGGGTTGTTGCTGATTGTGGCGGTGCAGCTGTTGCATAGTCAGCTCCAGAGCATGCAGGGGCAGGGAAAGGTCACTGGCTTCTCTGCTCAGCACCACCCTAGTGCCCGAACCCACCCAGAAGCCAACTGGCAAGAGAACACGCAGAAACTGCCAGAATCACATTCCAGGTTCAGAGCTAGGCAGAGAAGAGTAGAGAGCAAGAGCGAGAGCAAGAGAGAGAAAGAGGATGGGACCCTGCGGGGTACCCACAGCAAAAGAGAGACAGCATGTTGCAGTTATTTAATTTCACTAAGAGAACCAAATATGAGGGTTAGGGATGTGGCTCAGTTGGCAGAGACCTCACCTAGCATGCATGAAACCCTGGGTTCAATGCCCTATACTGCATAAACTTGATGTGGTGGTATAGACTTATAATCTCAGGACTTGGGAGGCAGAGGCAGGAGGATCACCAGTTCAAGGCCATCCTCTGGTACAAAGTAGATTTGGACCAGCCTGGGCTACATGAGACCCTGTCTCAGAAAAACAAAATTGAAAAAAGAGCCAAAAACTGAGAGGGTAGGTGGATAAAACAGTATATTATGTAGCTTGGTGTACCACAGCAAAGGTGATTGTTCTATCTTGTTACAGTCAGGGGAGGAGGCCTTTAATGCAGTGTCCTTCTTTATGGCTCTTTAATAAAGAGCCCACTATGTACTCCATAGGTGTCTAATGAGCTCTGTCCTCTTGTGGCAATTCCAGCGGAGACAAGATTTCCTCCCTGAAGATGCCCAGGGAGCTAGAATAAGCACAGTGAAGCCCACCAGACATGGCAGAGGGGGCAGGTACCACTGGAAGCTCCATCGAGGCCAGGGCTCTGAGGTTCCTTTTCTCTTGGTTGCTTTTTAAGCATTTTGCTAAGCTCCTTTCCCCTATAAGGATAATTAAAATATTTATTGTAAGAGGTGTGGATCTTGGAGAAAAGCATCAACACTGCCTCTCTGCCCTCTCCAGGAGAAATGGTTACAAGTTCTGGCAACATCCCCCCTCCTGGGACTCCTGGGACTATGCAGGCTCCCTGCCTCCTGTTGTGTAGAGTTCCGTCTTATACGCTGTAGACAATTACAGGCTCTGTGCTTTTAACGTTAGCTTTTCTTTTCTTCCATCAAGTGAAACTGCTTGGGAAAATATCTTTTAAAATATTTATTTTAAAATTTGTGTGTGTGTATGTGTGTGTGTGTGTGTGTGTGTGTGTGTGTGCGTGCATGCATCTGAGCACAGGTATCCATGGAGGGGAGTGTGTGTGTGTGTGTGTGTGTGTGTGTGTGCATGCATGTGAGCACAGGTATCCATGGAGGGGAGTGTGTGTGTGTGTGTGTGTGTGTATGTGTGTGTGTGTATGCATATGAGTGCAGATATCCATGGAGGTGTGTGTGTGTGTGTGTGTGTGTGTGTGTGTGTGTGTGTGCATGAGAGCACAGGTGTCCGTGGGAGAGATTGCAGGACCCCTGGAGTTACAGGCAGTTGAGGGTGCTAAGAATCAAACTTGGGTCCTCTGCAAGAGCAGTACATGCTCTTAATTACTGAGCTGTATCTTCAGCCATCTCTCTCTTGCTCTTGAAAAAAAATATCTTTTAATGGCTTCTAAGAGTAAGTAACAAGGTCAGACTCATGGTCACGGAGTCAACTATCTAACTTTGTCATTATAATGACCAACAGTCATTAGTCCCAAGAAAGTGAGCAATTTGCTCACGTATGCTTTGCTTTCTAGAAGCCTCTGTTTCTTCCTTCAGATGATGACATCACCAGGAAGATAAAGCCAGTGCCATAGAAACAGTGTGACAAAAACTAAGTCCATTGCACGAGACACTCAGCCTCTGTGATCCAGCAAGCATGACACAGCAGCTACCAAGACTGTGACTAATAGCCCGGCATAGCTGCATGCACCTGTCTTCCCAGCTACTCAGGAGGCTGAGGCAGGAGGATCACTTGAGCCCACAAGTCCAAGACTAGCCTGTCTAGCATAACAAAAATCCAATCTTAGAAACAAGTCATTCTTTTCCCAGTACTGACTAATTAATTTCTTTTTATTTATATTATCTATTTGTTTGTTTGTTTAGATTTTTGAGAAAGGGTCTCTTTGTGTAGTCCTGGCTGTCGTGGAGCTTGCTATGTAAAGCTAGCTGGTCTCACACTCAAAGTAATCCTCCAGCCTCTGCCTCCCTAGAGCTGGGATCAGAGGTGTGCACCACCACAACTGACCCTAGTTTATTATTAGCTAAATAATTATTTTTGACTTTTTTTTCCCAACTTAAATCTTTTCTTACATTTTATCTTCTTTCTTGGGATATACAGGAGCTATTGATAGGGAGTTATTGACAAGGGAGTTATTGATTTGGGAGCTATTGATATGGAAGCTATCGGCCTCAGATCTCAACATTTAGAAGTTCAGCTCCACCAGCCAGGCTGTCTGGGCTTACATCTCTGTGATGCTGCTAGCTGTGTGCTCTTCAGAAAGTCACCGAACCTCTGTGTGCCACACATTCCTCTGTAAAATAAAATAATAACAGTAGTAATTGCTGTGAGGGTTAAATGAGACAGTAATATCACTTGTTTCAAGGGTTAAATGAGATAATATCTGCAAGTCACCTGGTAAAACATCCAGTTCCACTTACCCAGGTCCAATATCATGAGGCTGAACATGCAGCCAACACTAAGTACCCCTTAAGAAGGGTCAGTTGAAAATCTACAGCTCTAGGGATTCCATGAGTGCTTAGAATACATCCACCTCCTGCTTGGAGCACCACAAGAGGCCAGTCCCCTGCCTCTTGTTTTGCCCACAACCCAGAGCCCCTTCCCCTAGCACCTGCAGCCTATGTCCTAAGTAGATCTTCCCTTTCTGCCTTGGTTCAATTTATAGTACCACCTACTTGGTACAGGGTTCCCCTGGCAACCACCAAACAGTGGAAGACCTCCCCAGGAGCACCTGGGATGAGAAGCCAGGGTCCTTCCTCCCACAGCTGTCACCCAAGTGTTTAGGACTTGGTCTTGGGCCAGTAGCCATGGTCTTTTTTTTCACCTGCAGCCTTTTGTGACATCAGGGCGTCCAGCCTGAGGATCTGAGCACTGGAAGGTACAGGGTCTGACTGTATTGAAGTAGACAAGAAAAAAACCTTCCTTCCAGAACCCTGCATAGAACCCAGATGGCTGGCAAGACAAACAGCCCAAGGCCCAAGACATCTAGAGCCAAAGCCTGCCTATTCCCACAGGCATGTAGGCTCAGGGGACCTACAGAAGCTTGATGCTAGGAACTGCCTAGAACATGGAAATGCTGTCATTAGGGCCAGAGAGCACAACAGAGGGAAATGACCCCATTATCCAGCAGTCCCTAAAAAGTTCCTTTGATTTGCTAAAGGGGACCATGTCCTGGAGTATGAAAGGTTCCAACATATCTACAACTTAGAAGCCAGTTGAAATGACAACTCAGTTCTGTACTCCAATGTACCACTCTGTGTGTGTGTGTGTGTGTGTGTGTGCGTGTGTGTGTGTGTGTGTGTGTGTGTGTGCTGTGAGGTCCAAAGACCTAGGATGTCAGCCCTCAGGGACTTTCCACCTTTTTGAGACAAGGTCTCTCCTTGTCCTGGAACTTGACCTTGTGTATCTGCCTCCAATCTCACAGCAGCTGGGATTACGAACAAATTCATTACACCCAGCTTCTTATGTAGAGAATGAACTCAGAACCTCACAGGTGTGAGACAAGCCCTTTAACAGCTGAGCCATTTCCCTAATCCCTCATCTCACTAGCTTTTGACAAACAGTATTTATTTCGTTTGATTTTGTGGTGTTGGGGATAAAACCAAGGCCTCCCACATCTTGGGTGTCTCACAGAGCCATCCCCAGCCACCGCCATTACTATTACACATATGGTATGAGTCCTGTGTCACACTCGGGCTACACAGAGACAGAGAAGGAGGAAAACATCCGCAGCCCCACTTCTCAGGTGAAAAAAATGTTAACATTTTGGTGCCTAACCATTTAAACTTTTTCCTTTGCATTTTTAAATAAAAAACAAAACAAAACAGTGCAGGAGTTTAAATTGTAATTCCTACATAAATAGTTGATCAGGGAAGTGTATGACCCCAGTGCTAGGGCAACTGAGGCAGGAAGATCGTGAGTCCACGTCCAGCAAGGATTACACATGATCCAGCTTCATTTAAAACATGCACTTAGCTGGTAGAGAGCTTGCCTAGCATGTACAAAGGGCCGAGGTTTGATCTCTAGTGCTGAATAAGCCAGGTGTGGCGGAGCATGCCTGGGACCCCAGCACTTATGGCGGTAAAGCAGAAGGATCAGAAGTTCAAGGTCATCCTCAGCTACATAGGTAGTTCAAGGCCAGCTTGGGCTACATGAGACCCTACCTCAAAAGAAGAAGAAGAAGGGGGGGGGGATGTGTGTTAAAAGGGTCCTACTTAATTTTTTTTCTCCTCCCCATCTTGGCCCCTCTCTTTCCTCCTCCACCTCTAGTTTATCATTACCAGTTCAAGATCCAGTTCATCAATCAAATCGAGAAGCCAATAGAGCCTACTTTTACCATGTCGCTGCTGGGAACAAAAGAAGAAATAAAAAGAATTCCCATCACCCTGTAAGTCCCGGTGTGGCCCATCTGTGGCGATGGCACACTTGTTTCTCTTACAGATTCCACTTTCCTTGGGCACTTTCTGCCACGGCTGCCCCAAACATGCTGGCCAATGGGATCCCTACCCAGTCCTGTCTCACAGGGCATCTCAGGCTCACCCAGCTCCAGGAAAGGAACTCTGAGCTCCAGCCATGAACATGGTGGGGCTATCACCCTGTGAACAAAGAGAAGCCAGAGTTGGCTCCCCTCAAGTGTGTAAAGCAGACAAGACCCAGGTTGGGAGAAGGTGTGAGGGAGAGGCAGGGGTCCTCACAGAGACTCCGGAACACCTTCCCGGTGAGTTCAGGAAAACATGCCTAGGAACAAAACGGTAATTATTTTCCGTCATCGAAAGTGAGCAAACTCAGTCAGCCCCAGAGCCAGCCCAATCTGACCACTGCTCCGTGACATACCTGTTCACACAAGTGGCCCCACAGTGCCTCACTCAGAGACCACCCCCTTCCCCAGTTTCCCATCCAGAAAGTGACCACAACCTTTTCTAGCATCTCAACCCTCCCCATAGACCCCCTCAGGATGTGGCATGAGCCGAGCATTCCTTTCAGGGACAGCTCTTAGCTTCCTCAAGATTGTCCCCAGCGTAATATTTCCCAGTGCCGTGCTCTGCTGGGAGGGTATGCTGAGGGATTTACCCTTAGGGTGGATGCTCACAGCCTAGCAGCTGTTCGGACACCCACACCATCTTTATCACACTTGGCAGGAGCCAAGATGAGCCATACCAGGGAACTCTCCATTCAACTTACCTCACCTAGAGGAAGCGTTACCTCTGTATTGTCAATAATTTCCCCTGAGGGATCGTTCTGGATTAAAGACAGGGCACTGCTGAGCTGGCCTCTCTGTCTTTCAGTGAAGGGATGCTGTATGGTCTTGGAGCCCCGTAAGCAGAACAGTAACAGTAGCGAGTCAGTCTTGCTGTCAGTCAATGAATCCGTTCCTGCATTTTTTTTCTGTCCTGTTAATGGATGGTTCTGTTTATACAGAGAGGACCCCTTTTTAGGAAGAAAGTGTGGTATGGGTTGTCTGTGTGAATAAGCCACAGAGACTGTCCAGATCCATCACTTAGCCCTACCATGCTAAAAGATGTCAACTCCATTCGTAACAGCAACGGATCTCAGATCCTTTCTGATGTGATAATACAGAAAATAGTATGGCTACCTGATTTTATTATTGGGGAAACTCTTTTCAGCTTGCCATACCTATTGCCCATATTGTTTATTGAACATTGGTTTTGGAAATGGAAATACCCACCAAAGTCACTTAGGTACCCTGAGTGTGCCTCAGTGGCACTTGGGTGCTACAGCTAAACTCAGCTAACTGGTTCCCTTTGTATTTTCAAGGGGCGAAGGGATTACCAGCAATAAAACCTATTCCTTCCTTATCACACTGGACAAAGACATCGGCGAGTTGATCGTGCTCAAGTTCAAGTGGGAAAACAGTGCAGTGTGGGCCAATGTGTGGAACACAGTGCAGACCATCATGCTATGGGGCATAGAACCTCACCACTCGGGCCTCATTCTGAAGACCATCTGGGTCAAAGCTGGAGAGACGCAGCAAAGGTGACAGGAACAGCTCCTCGCTCTATGCCTATGGGTTCCAAGTGGTGGGTTTCCCACCTCAGCCTCCCGCCAGTCACAGGGAGTGGGTGTCAGACACCTTGGTGATAGGTGCAAGGAAGACACGGGGCTCTCCCTTGTTCACTCAGCCCAAGGTGGAAGGCAAAGATGAAGGCTAAGGTCTTCTGACTGCATGGCCAGTTTCTTCCCAGCTGTGGCTGTCACCAGCTACTTCCTCTGCAGTCTGAGGCTCCCCAAAGCCCAGAGTGCAGACAGAGCCCTGGGGGAGGACTGCTGAGAGCTACATCCTGCTTGGTTGTTGAGCCAGAGAAGAGCCTGAGAGGCTGCAATCCCCAGACCCCTCCTCCCCTCCCCTCTTCCCCCTTTCCTCCCCCCCCTCCCCTCTTTCCCCTCCTCTCTTTCCCCTCCCTTCTTGCCCCTCTCTGACTGTGTGTGCATCTCTTTATTCTCTATGCGTATTCTGTTTCTCTCTATTTCTTTGTTTTGCTTTGTCTCTGTCACTCTCTGTGTCTCTCTGTTCTCTATCTCCGTGTGTCTCTTTTTCTCTATGTGATTATGTCTGTTTCTCTTTGCCTGTTTCTTTGTTTCTTGTTGTCTCTGTCATTCTGTGTGTCTCTGTGTCTGTGCCTGAGTCTCTCTCTCTCTCCCTCTCCCCACCCCCCCTGTGTGTGTGGTGTGTGTGTGTGTGTCTTTCTTGTCATCCCCCCACCCCGCCTTAGGTGCTGAAGAGTCCCTGGGAAGAGTCATTATTAAATATGCAGAGTTCTTGGACCCACATGCAAAGCATCTGATCCAGAATCTTGAAAGAGACCTAGGAAAACCCCGAGGAAGTTTGATAAGAACAATGTGACCCCTAAGACATGCCACTCTTTGTGTCACCTCTTCTGGCTCCAAAGTTCCTCGGGGAAAGAAGGGGTTGGGATGGGAGTAGGAGAAGAAGAAAGGGAAGTGTGGTCCGGTGGTGCTTACAGACTTAGCAGAGCAGAGTGATGTTCAACATACTTTGCCATGGCAACCATGCTTCTCTATAGCTTTGCATTCTCCATGGCAGGACACTTCTGTGCTTCCAAATGACTTTCCTAGCTCTGCCCTCTGTGTTCAAGAAATTCCAGTTCCCCTTTTTTGGCTTAGCAGAGATAGCAAACAGTAGGCCACTCACCTCTGAACAGCATGCCTCCCTCGGCCTCAGTTTCCATTGCCCGGAACCTGCCCATGGCAGACTTATGCCTTGGTCCCTTACACAACTGCACTCTGAGATTTTATCTCCCTGGAATGCAAAACCATGGCAGTTGCTGAACGCATACTCTGCAGCTGTCAAATGGCCTCCGCATGATCACGCTGAGAAAATTAAGCCACTTCTCCTCCTCACACTCTTGGCTATTCTTATGAGACTTTGAGGACCCTTTGGGTCCACAGTCCTCCCGGGCAGTGCTCCTCTCCACAGCCTCCTGGCTAGAGATAATTGCCCACATAGGTGGCTGTTCATTGTGGCAGTCTGTCTGCCTTGCCCTGTGCACTGCTGTCTACATTGATGCACACTGTATGGTACTGAAGAAGAAAGGCGAAGAGGAAAAAGGCTCCCAAAGTATAGAGGACATGGGACAGAGTGAACTTAACATTAATCTCACGTGACCTGACAGGGAGATCCTGGGTGCACGAGTCAGGATTCTAGGGCTTGCAGATGTTCCATAGCTAGTTCGTGTCTAAGCCTAACTCTGCCTTGCGTGGGTCAGATTCATTGTCCCCTTTCTTGCTGATATACTGTTTTAAATAGTGCCTTTCTCCATTGGTCTTGGCTCCATTAATCTGATTTTCTCTAGCCCAATTTAGCAGAATTGCATCACTGGGTATTAGTAATAAAGGTACATCAGTTGCTTCCTCTGGGACACCCCCAAATGCTTGAGCTGTAGCTTTCAACATAGACTCCAGGACACCATTAGGAAAGCAAGATACATTAATTTTGCTAATGGTGTGCTCCATCCACAAGCTTCTCCAATCTGAATTAGCCTACAAACTTGTCAGAATGCAAGCCTGCCTTAGCAGGCCTAGGTGGGACCTCAGATTTCTCATTTCTAACAAGCTCTCAGCTGCTACTGATGCAGTCTGTGGACTCTGAATGTCAAGATTCCAGTGGTGCACGGCCCAGGAACACTAAAGACAAGTGCCTCATGTTATAGAGACCTGGACTGTACTGCAGCAGGCTTTGAGGGGGCCATAGGCATTCCCAGGAGTCAGGCAGTGAACTAAACACCATGGCTAACAGAGTCAGTCAGAATTCTGTGTTGGCCAGTCCTGTGTCATAGCTCACCACCTGTATAGCCTCAGATAATAACTCTGCCTCTTTAAGACTGGAGTCTGTAGTAACAAATAGAAATCATACCACCTGTCTCATGGAACCAATGTTTAGCACCTTTGGGAATCCAAAGTCCAAAGTCAAGACACAAGCACAAAACCTTATACTCTCAACCACTCTTCTAAATATAAGAGATAAAAGAAAAAGTAGGTTAAGTAACTCACCCTGTGCCAATAAGTAGATGGACAGATAGAGTTATTATTCTGGAGTAGTGGAATGATAAATAGACAGGTTGATGAATAGATAGACAAAAGGATGGATGACTAGGATGAGCAGAAGATTAGGTGGGTAGATGAACAGATATGTAGATCACTAGAGAGAAGAATAGATGGATAGATAGATAGATAGATAGTTAGATAGATAGATAGATAGGCAGATGATAAATAGATAGAGGGGTAGAAGAGTAGATGGACAAAAAGATAGATGGGTAGGTGAATGAATTAGTAGATGAGTAGAGAGAAGGCTAGATGATAGATACATACATGCATACATACATACATACATACATACATACATACATACATACATAGGACAATTAGATTTAAAGTTAGTATAAAATATCACTTAGACCAAAATAATGGTCAAAGCAACCAGGTTTTTGTTTTCCTAAACAAACACCCTAAGGGGGCCAGTGTCAGCACCAACAAGCAGGAAGGCAGGGCTGTATCTGAATTAGCAAGGATGAACTCTGGGGAGCTAAGCCTGCTCAGGAGGTTGAGGAACCTCGGATGTCTGTCCTGAAGTAGGGGAAATGTAATGAGAAACAACCCTCACCATCAAATCTGAAGAGCTAGAAAACACAAGGGAAGCCCGCCCTCCGGCCCTCCTGTCCTTTGGGTCTCAGTGCAAAGTCCTGGGAGGATGGCTTTCACTGACTCAAGTTTTATTTTTCCTCTGAAGTTATAAAACTATATTCAAACCTAAGAATCTAATGTTAAAAAAATCATATTGCATCCACTATACCACTGGTCTAGGATCTGATAAAAGATGAAACACGTCAGTAAGCCCCACCTGAAACGTCACACGTGTTCATTTGTTTCTATTCAGAATGACATTTTGCCCCGAAAATATGGATGACCTCCAGCTTCACCCTACCCAGGAGAAAATCTTTGTGAACTGTGAAGTGAAGTCGAAAAGACTAACTGAATCGAAAGAGCGGATGAGGCAAGAGACCCATGCAAAAAAATAAAGAAACCTATTCTTTATCCGTAATGGTTGCCTTATTCAGAAGCCAAAATTATACAAAGGATCAATCATGCATACATTTAAATAAAGTTTATATGTAAAGGAGGGTGTGATTTGCTGTTATAAACTAAGGTTTCAAACTATATTGTGTGAGATGGCTCAGCAGGTAAAGATGCTTTCTACTTCTTCTATCCCGGGAACCAACATGGCAGAAAGAACAGGCCTCATGTACCAAGTGGGGACACACACACACACACACACACACACACACACACACACTGTAAAAAACATCTTAAAACTGAGCTTAAACATGTTATAGGACTATCTTCAGGTATTAGTACACTAAAAATTTCACAATTTTATCTCTGATTAGATGCTAATATATGCAAATACGTTCAAATGTAAGAGCCATTTTAGACTTGTTATTCTAATTTACAGTGTCTTTTACAGTTAAGTCAATTTCCCCATAATTCCTTGCTATTTTTTTTTCTGACCAATTTTTGAACCATGCAGGAATCATGTTTCTTTAGTACATGATTGACATTCAATAAAACAAAATCCCAATTAACCCCTGCTGACAGGTAGCAGCGCATTAGCCAAGACATACAGCTCCCTAAAAGAGAGAGAAAAAAATGTGGATCACAGAAAAGAGTTACATCCCACACATCCCACACATCCCACATCTATCTCACTGAAACAGACATGGAAGAATTCTACTGTCCCACTAGCAATAGCAGTGAAAGCTGGACAGTGGGTATTTTAATTTTTAAATAACTAACTAATGAATGTAATTCTTTTCTTTCACTAATGCAACAAAAGTGAATGGAAAACTTGAACTATCACAAAGAGTTTGCAATGGACTGCATGCCTGCATCCCCAGAACTCTTATGTTAACATTTAAGACAATAATGTGGTGGTAGAGGTGAAGTTGTTAGTTCACGGAGCCCTTGGCTACCCTCCCTTCTCCACCCCTCACCCCCTTGCTTTCTACATCCCGTGTACAATGTATGTAGCACGGACTTAGAAACAAAGGTTCACTGTCACCTCCACTGCTCTGAGTACACAATTCTGATGCCTTTGAGTTAAGGGCAGGCTCCCTCCCCCTACCCCACCCTGAGGAAATGGTATAAGGGATTCAGCAGACTGAATAAGCAGTATGGTATAAGCCCATGCTGCAGAAGACCTGAGTTCAGTATCCTGGACTTGTGTTGGGCATCTCATAACCACTTGTAATCATAACTTGCAACTCTGATGCCTTCTTTTGGCCTCAGTGGGCACTGTACTCTTTGCACATATACACAGATATGGACATACACATACATTAAAAATAAATATATATTTTTAATTTGAAATAAAAGGGGATTGACGCCCATCTCTTTTACCTGAAGCCATCTCTCCTGAGGATCTTTCCCATAATGCCTAGAGCACACCCCAACCCCCACCCCACCCCCAAGGCACCACCATGCTGCCTCTGGTATGATGTACCATCCCTCCTAATCCTCTCCCCTCAGGGCCTGGCCATGCCTCCATGAATCCCAAACCCTTTCCCTTAGAAAGACTTATTCTGAGAGGTAATTGGTCTCAGCATCCTTCTCCATGAAGCAACCACACCTGCATCTTCTTTTTCACTATTTTATTTGGAAAGTGATGAGTTCTGAATATTCAGCTCTCCTAGGCAGGCTTAGTGCCCTAGAAGGGGATAAAGAGGCCTGGGCTCTCAGCTCTCCACTGTTTGAGAACATGGTACTGTGCACTTACCAGACCACAGATATGTAGGCAGCTTGATCTCGGAGCTCCCTGGTTTCCAAAACTGAGAGATGAATGGTTAAGCCATGACTATTTGCCATAGTAGCCAGAATAGTCTGTCCATATAAAATCTCAACTTGCCCAAAAATTAAATTGTGGTTTAAGCAGCAAATTCTATCGCCAAAGCACATGATAAAAGTGGGTGCGAGGCATGGTTATCAGTTGGATTAGTGTCTGAAATAATTCAGAAGAGAAACATGCTGTGTGCGTTAGTTAGACTTGGATGTACAGAGCTCCACACAGCTCATACCTTACCTGCTCTCCACCAGAGCTCAGGAAAGAAAAAAATCCCAACGAGCTGACTGCCCATGAGTCATCCACTTTAAATTGCCTCAAGTATCTCCAGATATGAAGCTTTCCTTTACTAAGGGAGTGCTATGCAGTGGTGAACATGCATCTAAGTCCTATGTCCTCACCCCAGCTCTGAAAAAGGATGTAGTCAGGCTGGGCCTGGGAAGGCATCAAAGCAACTGGGACTCAGCACTAAAGGAAACACTTCTGGGTTCTGCACAGGGACACTGTAAATGCATACAGTATGACACAAACAGAACGGAACTGCACTATGTCTTAGGATTTCTATTGCTGTGAAGAGACTCCACAACCACAGCAACTCTTATAAAGAAAAACAATTAGGGCTGGCTCATAGTTCAGAGGTTTAGTACATTGTAGTCATGATGGGAAGAATAGCCTTGTACAGGCAAATATGGTGCTGGAGAGATAGCTGGAAGTTCTACAGCTCTACAGGCAGCAGGAAGAGAGAGTGTGTGCAGAGAGACACTGGGCCTGGTTTGTGCACTCAAAATTTTGTTGTTGTTTTTTCTTTTTTCTTTTCTTTTTTTATTAGATATTTTCTTTATTTACATTTCAAATGCTATCCCGAAAGTTCCCTATACCCTCCTCCCGCCCCTGCTCCCCTACCCACCCACTCCCACTTCTTGGCCCTGGCATTCCCTGAAAGTTTGCAAGACCAAGGGGCCTCTCTTCCCAATGATGGCCG
>NC_034599.1:65717051-65720223 GCF_900095145.1 Mus pahari | reverse complement strand
TCCCACTACTTGGCCCAGGCCTTCCCTTATGCTGGGTCATATAAAGTTTGCAAGACCAAGGGGCCTCTATTCCCAGTGATGGCCGATTAGGCCATCTTATGAAGGCCATTCTTATTCAAACCATCACCCACTGTCAGGAATGGACCCACATGGGAGAACTCTAAGCAAAAGCAGCACACTGCTAAAGCCACTCCAGGAAGGAAGAAGGACACCACAGTGTCCCCCCAGAGCCAGCAGTAGTCTGCTTCATCTCTAGGTAGTGCTGATGCAGATCTTCATGGTGACAACCCTTCTACAAACCATGCATAGACACTTTGTGCATGCTGTGTATAAATACCACATATCACATGATGAGTAGAAACAAGTAATGAAGAGCGGAGCAGAGTTAAACAAACATGTTCCTTAGACAGCACCCTGTCTTCTGACATTTATGCAAATTTCACAGGTGATATAATTAGCAATTATTTCATCTTTAGCAAGAGGATTTTGAAGTGACACATAAGTCATAACATTTCGGGCCGAGAGCTCCACTGGCATACAACATGGCAAGTGGTTAACCTAAGCATGTGAAACTCCTTCTTAGTGTGTCCAAATTTGGGTGCTAGTTCTGTTGGTGGTGGATTATGTTCCCTGAGGGAGGTATGCTCATCACCATCACATTTTGAAAAAATACATTCGAGCAGGGAAGTTAAAGAAGAAAGTTGAATAATGCAACCACATCTGTTCATTGCACAAGAGTCACACTAGCTGGAGCAGCGATTACACACACTGCTCTCCAAAGACAGCACTGATTTACAAGCCCACTCAAGAGACACACTGGCTTCTTGCCCTTCTGGCAAAAGCTCGTCAGTGCTTCTCCTCTTGAGAAACAGAGATAGACAGCATCCTGGGGCTACTGGAGCTGGGCTCTGAGGCCTGTGTGGAGAGAGAGGCAACACTACAACCCACATTTGGAGTGCACTCAGGTTGACCTCTTCGTTGGCCTCATGCATCTGTGCGGTAGCAAAGGAAGAGACAGGGTGTCCAGCACCGAGCTCCAGGAGATCCAGTGACCTCTTCTGAAACACACACACACACACACACACACACACACACACACACACACACCTCAACACTTTGCTGCCGTCTGTCTAAGAACTCACTCCGACTTACTACCTCTTTCCAAAGCGAAAATAAGCCTGTGGTTCTTTGAATTTTTCCCTAGTAAACCTACTAAGTACAAACAAAGATCTTGGTTTACGTCAACACCTCCTGCTAAATGTTAGGGGCTTCCTGTGTTAATTAGTGTGAGTCACTTGTTTAATTTTATTCTTCCATAAAACAGGCCTTCTTTTTATATTGCAAGAACTACACATTTCATTAAATACATTATTCCCTTATATTTTGGCTTCCTTGTAAATATTTTCCCAAATCTATTTCTATTTTACTTTATGTCTCTGTCTATGTCCTGTCTCTTTCTGTGTATCTCTGACTCTCTCCTTTTCTGTCTCTGTCTTTCTCACTCTGTGTGTGGGGGAGCAAGCGTGTGCCTCTGTAAAACCCCCTAGAGTTGGAGTTACCAGCAGTTGTGAGCTTTACAATGTGCATGCAGGGAGCCAATCTCCAGTCCTCTGCAAGAGGGCAAGTACTCTTTAGCAGCTAACAGCTGAGCCATCTCTCCAACCCCTCCACTGCTGGTCTTAACTATACTATTTGCTAAACAGTAGTAGACTTTTTTTTTTTTTCAAACTCCAGAAAACCTGTATTACATAGGTTACTGGATTAGTTAACTCTTCTGTTTCTACTGAATTATAATTTATACCAAATAAAGATTTTTCTCCTGAGTTTTTTTTTTTAATCCCCTATAGGCATTAATCCATCTGAAATGTATTTTTGTATTTGGTACAAGGATAGAGTGCCAAACTTTATTTTCTTCTATCTGGATAAAAATGAAGCCAACACGTGTTGAAGTGAATTTGCTTTTCAATGCAGAGCTACAATCTTACATTTATCATAAACCAAAAGTATATTTATCTTTCAGTATCCGTGTTCCTGTTCTAGACCCATGCAAATGATTTCTGAATCTTTTTTGTCTTGTTTAGCAGAGCCTTACACTGTAAGCCAGGCTGATCAGGAGCTCACTGTGTAGCTCAGGTAGGCCTCAAACTCATGGCAATCCTCTTGACTTCAGCCCCAACCCCTATCCCCACCCCTACCCCACCCCCACCCCTACCCCTGTGCTCGGACTGCAGGCAGGAGCCACCATGCCCAGGTGGATTTGAAACCCTTACTAGCATATAGACACTGTGGTATGTTCACAGACTTTCATATGGTATGTTAAGTCACTATCAAATTTATCTGTAATCCCTTTTAATTTTCTAACTGGGCATCAGATAAGTATAGAGATAAATATAGAACTAACCTTTTCTTATATGAGCTCTTGCTCAGGAAAACTATATGTTTAGCATCTGTTCAGACATTCCTTCATGTTCAACAAGATATTATATATTCTTTTCTAAAACTTTCATTTTTAAAAAGTACTTGGTTACTGTTGTGAGTGAAACCACTCTAGCTCTACTTCATACATGGAATGACTTTTGAGTTTATTTATTCTGTATCTGTTCATCTTATCAAATCATGTGACACATGCCAATTCTAGTTGCTCTTTTCTTTTGATTAGGATCTCATGGTGAATAACCATCTCCTTACTAACACCACATATTTTGCTGATTCCACATCCTCACAGTCCAGGGTTTTTCAGAACCTTCCAGATGTCATTAACTAGTAACACCCACGTTGGGCACTACTTGATTAACTACAATTTGAATATGTCTCATAGTAGACTTTGCATTTAGAGCTTTGTTAGGGGTTTTGGCAAATAAGCCTTATTGTATTTAAGGATTTATCAAAACAACCCTAAGATTCCACCTCACACCAGTCAGAATGACTAAGATCAAAAATTCATGTGACAGCAGATGCTGACGAGGATGTGGAGAAAGAGGAACACTCCTCCATTTTTGGTGGGATTGCAAGCTTGTACAACCACTCTGGAAATCAGTCTGGCGGTTCCTCAGAAAAATTGGACATAGTACTACCAGAGGATCCAGCATATATCCAGAAGATGTTCCAACTGGTAATAAGAACACATGTTCCACTATGTTCATAGCAGACTTATTTATAATAGCCAGAAGCT
>NC_034599.1:65687097-65716651 GCF_900095145.1 Mus pahari | reverse complement strand
AGTGCCTGGCAAACACAGAAGTGGATGCTCACAGTCAGCTATTGGATGGAACACAGGGCCTCCAATGGAGGCGCTAGAGAAAGTACCCAAGGAGCTGAAGGGGGATGCAACCCTATAGGTGGAACAACAATATGAACTAACCAGTACCCCCAGAGCTCGTGTCTCTAGCTGCATATGTAGTAGAAGATGGCCTATTCGGCCATCATTGGGAAGAGAGGCCCCTTGGTCTTGCAAACTTTATATGCCCCAGTACAGGGGAACACCAGGGCCAAGAGTGGGTGGGTAGGGGAGCAGGGTCGAGGGAGTATATAGGGGATTTTCGGGATAGCATTTGAAATGTAATGAAGAAAATACCTAATAAAAATTTGGAAAAAAAAAGGATTTTTCTATTTTTTATTCATTGCTGCTGCTAAAATTTAGGAACCGCCCAGATAGTATGTTTTCCTCCATTGTTAATTATATAAGGACTAGAGAGGTGGCTCCGAGTTAAGAGTACACACTGCTTCTGCAGAGAATCTGTGCTCAGTTCCCAACACCCATGTCACATGGTTCAGGACCACCTGTTAACTGCAGCTTCAGAAGGCAGTACACCCTCTTTTGGACTTCATGGGCACCTGCACTCACTTTGCACACATGCACGTAAACACACAATTTTAAAATGATTTTTTAAAAATAGGGCTGGGGAGAGTTAGCCCAGTGGTTAAGAGTACTAGCTGCTCTTGCAGAGGACCCTGGTTCACTTCACAGCACCCACATGGTGGTTCACAATTATCTGTAACTCCAGTCCTGGACAATATTATGCCTTCCTCTGGTCATTGTGGGCATAGGGCATACATCCTGCCCTGGTACAGGTACAAAAATATACATCCAAGCAAAACAGTCATACAATTAATACTAAAAATGAGTATTTTAAAAAGTAATATAAATTACATTCATGTATTTCCTAATGCTGGCCCACACTGCATTCCTAGAATAGAGACTCCCATAGCCGCAGTACATTGCTTATTCCATTACTAGGCATCATTTACTAAGATCATAGTTCAAATTTTGTACTAATTGCCTTTTTATGAATTATTTATATTGTGTACATAGATGTGTGCATCATGCCAACAGCTCATGTGTCAGGTCAGAGGACATCTTTCAGGAATGGCTTTTCTTCTCTCCTATATAGCTTCCAGGGCAGGACTCAGATTATTAGGCTTGGTGGCAAGTAAGCCATCTTGCCAACCCTCTTATTTTCATGATATCAGCCCATATCTTTAAGGGAGGTGAAATTTTTTTTGCATATTGATTCTACAGCAATGAACTGAGGCTTTAGTCTTGGTAGTATGCTGAAAGGTAAATTTTGGATAGCACATATTAATTGAATCAAAGGGTTTCACTATGACATGTTCACATTTGCATATGCTATATTCTCATCCTTTTCTCCCATTCTCTTCCTCCTCTTCCTCCCCTTCCTCATTCTCCAGCTCTATTAGTTCTTTAATTTCATGCCCTTCTTTTATAATGAGTTTTTGCTTTTCTGATACAGCATCTCATTGGGTAGTCCCAGCTAGCACTGAATTCAAGATAATTATCCTAGCTTAGTCTCTTGAATGGTGGGATTTCAGTCATAAGTCACCACACCCAACAATTTTAAAAATTATGTTTGTTTACTTGTGGCAGAGTGGGCGGGAACATATGTAGAAGTCAGAGGACTTTGAGAAATGGCCCTCTCCTCCACCAAGTGGGTTCTGTGGGTCACACTCAGAACATTAGGCTTGGCAGCGCCTCTACCCACTATGCAATCTTGCTGGCCCTTAATCCTTTTTAATTAAAGAAAAGGTTATAGCTGTAAAACCATGTATTTTGTGCCTTTGCTTGTAACATTCTTAGAACCTCGGCTTTTATATTACACATCACATTTATTTTTAAAGAGTTGTGAAGCACCTTCAGGCAAGAAAGATTCAGAGAGACATACGACCATAATAATGAATAAAATAAAGGCTACCATAAAAGCAGAAAGCAACAACTCTCCAGTTAGAACAATTCTGAGGTACTTGGAATGGCCATAAGCCACTGACCATAGACAGCAGACACAGTGCTCTGTTCAATATTAACTTTAGAGTCAGTCTGCAAACTGTATAGGATTTAAAGTTCAATAACTCAGACTGTGATCAAGAAAAAAAACTTAGGAGGATGGTGTCATTCCTCTGAATTCCTAGAGTTACTCTTTAAAATATATGCAAATACAGACTGGAGTGGCTCAAAGCACTTGCCTAGCTGGTTCAACCCCAGCACAGTGAATGTGTGGTGGTGTGTGTTGGCATATGGTGACAGAACACGAGTATGTGAGTGTGTGTACCCTTGTGTGCTCAGGAGGAACCCAGAGCAAGATGGCTGACATCTTTCTCCATTGTTCCTTGCCTTATTGCCTTGAGACGTGGTCTGTTGTTGAATCTAAAATTCTTCTCTTCTGGCGTACCAGTGAGATTCTGGGATCAACCTCTGTCTATTCCACAATGCTGGGGTTACAGGTACACAAGGATTTTTACATGGGTGTTGGGGATTTGAACTCAGGTCTTTATAGTGACAAGCAAGTGCTCTTATGGAGCCATTTCCCCAGCCCCTAGTCTTTCTTCTTGGATGATAGTGGTTTCTAAGCCTGTCCATGTTCTTCTGCATGAATTTATATAAAAACGGTTTTCTTTTCACTGTTTTCTAGATAATCGAAAGGGCTTGCTTTATTTTCTTCTTTATACTAAAGGTTATCAAGGATGAATTTCTCAATTAATTAAGCTCAATTAATTAAGCTTAATTCTTCAACAATTAAGATTTTTTGGTTATTTTTAAATCATTTCCAATTTTATTGAATGTTGCTATAAAGACAAGCAATTTCTAAATTTCTCAAGACTTTCTTTGTAATCAAGTAAATTGTAAGTCCTTGCAATGTTCTATTGGGTATATGAAAAGAAAATTCTGTTTTTTATTTTACAATTATATATATATGAAATAAACTGAGTTTGCTAGCTGGATATATTGGTATACATCTATAATTCTAGCACTTGGAAGCTGAGGCAAAAGGGTCATGAGGTCCAAGCCTGACTAAATAAATAAATAGATAGATAGACAGACAGACAAACAGATAGATAGATAGATATAAATAGATAGATAGTTTGTTGGTTATAAATTAGAACCAACCCTGAAAGTTTTAAAATCTCCATTTTTATTAAATTATATTTGCAGTTCCATTGATTATCATAAGCTTATTAATGTGGTTCTGATTCATAAATGTTCTTTATAATGCATTTTATAGTGGTTTTAAGCCCAAACTCCTAGGGCCCTCACACTTAGTAGTCAAATACTCTACCACTGCACTATCCCCACTTTCATTATGCCTTACTATTTTTATCTCTTCACTGTCAACATTTTTTTAAAGTTACAACTTTATTTTAGAGTGGGCAAGATGGCTCAGTAGGTGAGGGTACTTGCTGCCAAGCTGCTAATCTGAGTTTGATCCCTGGGATTCACACAATGGAAAGAGAATGACTTCAGCAATTTGCCCTCTGACCTCACTTTTCACATACACACACACACCACTCAAATAAATTTTAAAAATTTAAACCTTTAAAAATATTTTTCTAGATACATTATAGATCCGTAATTTAAAATTTTTACTCAACATAAAGCCTCTGACTTTAATGGGAAAATCTGGCCCACTTATACTTAGTGTAATAATGAGACCTCATGATCTTACTGGCTTCCTTTACTAATTGTTTATTCTTTTCATGTATCCTTATTGTTATACATAGAGCAAATGTCCCTTTCCATCTCCTTCATTTGGCTTCTTTGGTAGAGTTTGGCTACTTTCCCCTTTCTGTTACTCACAACCAAATATTTTTTTTTACCAAGTTATGAAAACTAGACACATATTTCCTCCCACCAAAATATTCTGTTCCTCCCCTGCTTCATTCCTCACACCAGACCTCAAGACTGCTTTCATTTCTCCTCCATAAGTATAGCCTCTCTCCATGGGAGAGCACTGGAATGTCTTTTCTTCCCACCCACTCCCATGCCCAGATCTGCTGAGATTTGCTTACTATTTTTAGTAGCAGACTATAGAAGAGTTGTCGAGGCAGATGGTGATGTGATCCACTCAAGAAAGGAAAAGACTTTTGCAGAGTGGCAGGCCAAAGGCCCTTCACAGACAGAAGAACAAGTAAGTATCTCTTGTCTGAATAGCAGGTATTGAAATATATCTTGATTTATGTTCAGTCTTCTGTTTTTGCTTTAATGTTCTTCTGAGATCTCATATTCTTTTAGACTTTCCCAACTCTTCTGTAAACATGAATTTAATTAACCACCACCAAGTAAAAGGAAATGGAAACACTCTTAGATCCTTCTGTAAAACTTGGTGAGACAGAGGCTAGGGGAGTAGGTTGGTTGACAGAGGGCTTGCCTAGCAAGCACAAAGCCCTGGTTCCATACTCAGCACTATATCTACCTAGTGTGCTGGGATACACTTGTAATCCCAGCACTTGAGAGGTTGAGGCATGAAGATTAGAAGTTCAAAGACATTGACTACTTCATAGTAAATTTGAGGTCAGCACTGTGCTGACTTTGGAAACAAGCAACACCCAGGCATGGTGGTGTCTGCCTTTAATCTCAGCACTTGGCCAGTAGAGACAGGTGGATCTCTATGAGTGCAAGACCAGCCTTGTTTACATAGTGGGTCCCAAGCCAAGCAAGGTTACATAGTAAGACTTCATCTCAAAATAACAAAACAAACAAACAAACAACAAAACCACCAACCAACCACAAGAATAACCAAGAAGTGTAAGTGGAGGGCCAAGCTATAGGTCTGCCCAAGTCCATTTCTACACTGTCCTTTTCCCCCTCCCTGATGGCCAGTTTCCAAGTTGGAGTTGCAGTGCAGATAGTGAGCAGACCAATGTCAGGACAGTTCTTTCTCCTGCTCCTCTCTTGTTCTTGCAGCTTGAAAATACACCATCCTGCAAGTGTGTTTTCTCACCACTGATGCCTCCCAGAACTCAGATACAAGTCCCTCTCCATCTCAGAAACTCCTTACTTTCCATTGTCTCTTCTGTCACACGCATGCTCTTCTGGATTTCTTTTCAAACACTTATGATGCCTGCTTTATCCAACTCATCTCTTGAAAAATCCAGAGCTCAAAATTATGCTTTTGGTCCAGAAAAGCAAGCAAGCAAGCAAGCAAGCAAGCAAGCAAGCAAGCAAGCAAGCAAGCAAGCAAGCAAGCAAACAAACAAACAAACAAAATAAGCTAAAATGAATCTTTCCTCTCTCTGAGTGGATTGTCTCAGGTATTTTGTCACAACAGAAAGCTGGTATGATGCCTCCTGTTATGAGCTTGCTTGACAAGATCTAGAATCACTTTTGGACTTCTGAGCTTGTGTGTAGGTAATTATATTCCTTATATTAATTGGTGTGAGAAGACCCATTTTGATTCTGGAAGGAACCATTCCCTGGGCAGAAGATCCAGGACTATAGAAAATGAACAAAGAGAACTGAGCAGCCGCTTCCTGGCTGTGCATGCTGTGTGATCAGTCGCTTCCCACTCCCACTGCTCTGGCTTCTCTCCAGGATGCACCAGACCCCTCAACAGTAAGCCCGAGTAAACCCCTTCTCTCTTAAGTTGTTTTGGTCAGGTCATTTCACTACAGCAACAAGAAGTTAAGACACTCATCTAACACACATGACTATTCCTAGACTTGGACTAACCACAGATCTACCATCCTTTAAGCACATGGTTATTTGAGAAGGGACTTAACAGGAATTTGAATGTTCTTAGCTCAATATGCAGTTTTTCATGGAAACACAGGTTGGTATTTGGGTATCCCCCACATGCAAGGTGCCTTATATATATTCTTTCTTCAGCACACTTCCTTTTTAAAAAATTATTTTATTAGATATTTCTTCATTTACATTTCAAATGCTATCCCAAAAGTCCCCTATACCCTTCCCCCACCCTGCTCCCCTACCCACCCACTCCCACTTTTTGGCCCTGGTGTTCCCCTGTATGGGGCATAAAACATTTGCAAGACCAAGGGGCCTCTCTTCCCAATGATGGCCGACTAGGCCATCTTCTGCTACATATGCAGCTAGAGACACAAGCTCTGGGGGTACTGATTAGTTCATATTGTTGTTCCACCTATAGGGTTGCAGACCCCTTCAGTTCCTTGAGTACTTTCTCTAGCTCCTCCATTGGGGGCCCTGTGTTCCATTCTATAGATGACTGTGAGCATCCACTTCTGTATTTACCAGGCACTGGCATAGCCTCACAGGGAACAGCT
Source organism: Mus pahari (assembly GCF_900095145.1). Lineage (NCBI taxonomy): Eukaryota > Metazoa > Chordata > Mammalia > Rodentia > Muridae > Mus > Mus pahari. The sequence continues at coordinate 65,710,340 of NC_034599.1, read as the reverse complement.
ATATCAGGGTCCTTTCAGCAAAATCTTGCTGGTATATCCAATAGTGTCTGCGTTTGGTGGCTGATTATGGGATGGATCCCCGGGTGGGGCAGTCTCTGGATGGTCCATCCTTTTGTCTTAGCTCCAAACTTTGTCTCTGCAACTCCTTCCACGGGTATTTTATTCCCTATTTTAGGGAGGAATGAAGTATCCACGTGTTGGTCTTCCTCCTTCTTGATTTTCTTGTGTTTTGGAAATTGTATCTTGAGTATTCTAGGTTTCTGGGCTAATATTCACTTATCAGTGAGTGCATAGCAAGTCAGCACACTTCCTTAAGGCAGTTAATATTATACTTGTTTCACAGATGAGAGACCAAGAGCTTTACTTGCCTTTACAAGGTCACATAGGTAATGACCAATCAGCTCCTTCCTTACAGATTCTGTCAGCTATAAATGTAGCTACTGCTGCAATTAGCAACTGACACCATCCTTCACACTTTAACCCCCAGCATCCTTCATCCACAATTCAACATCTTTTCATGTTAGGAAGTCACTGTGCTTGATCCCTATACTCCTCAGCTGTGTCTTGGGGTTATCAGCTCTGCTCTGAACCCTTTTATAGGGGTTGTTGAGATGGCTAGCCTGTAGCTGCACTCACTGCCAAGACCACTTCTCTAAGGTACCTTCTGACCTCTACGTGCCCATCCCTGGAGGGCTGCAGGGAGAAACCGCAGTCAGTGAGTGAACAGGACTTGCCAAAGCCTCTGAGTGTAAGGCATTCTTTCAAGAGTTTGGCCAAATGCTGCAGTATGTGACTTGAAATGGGGAGGTGGGGACAGCAAATGAGAGGTACACCATTTAGTCTATCAGGAGGCTCCATGTCCTGAGCCCAAGTTTATAGCATTCATGATATTGAGGTCATGGTTTAAAAGTCCAAGAGTCTTTTATATCTCCTAGACTACTAGGCCAATATCCTAAAGAGAATCACCAAGCATGCCATTTGCTAGTTTACTATCCCAGCTGCTCACAAATGCAAGTGTCAAGCAGAAACAAACAAACAAACAAACATTAAAAATATTTAGAGGGCTCCAAATGACTAGGGTTACATCTAACAACACAATGGCCGGCATACAGCCAAACCAGTATCATTAAAATCACTATACACACCATTTAACCCTCACTTGGCCTTCTGGTTCCAGCAATGTTTTCGCACACCCTTTCCCTTTCTCGCTAGGCCCTGCCTCTTCCCTCAACACTTACCATAGCTGGGATGGCACACTTAATTCCATGTGTGCTTGATTAACACTACCATCTATTTAGCCTACTGGACCACAAGCTCCACCAGGACAAGGACATGGTTAAGTTCACTACTTTATTCTTAGGTAGTAGTGGCCTTGCACAACCAAGCCCATAAAAAATAACCCATTCAGAGCCAGTGGGGGGCTGGCTCCTCAGATAAAAGGATGCAAAACAGACATCCTGAAGTTTGATTCTTGGAGTCCATATAAAAAGTCAGATGTGGGGCCTTGTGGTAATCCCAGTACGACGACAAGATGGGAGGCAAAGGCAGAATTGCCCAGAAGCTAACAGAAAGCCTGGAAAGCCCAATGCAACTGCAGAAAAAAAGAAACACCCTACCCCAACAAGGTGGGAGGCTGCAACTGACTCCTTAAAGCTGTACACACACACACACACACACACACACACACACACACACACACACACACCAGAATAAATAAGAGAAGATTTGTGCCTGATACTGGACAAAGGGCCACATGTGGGGAGGACATGAGCCATAATAGGGGAACCCACTACTGTTGTTTTGATAAGTGGACATGTTGTGAAGCTGCCATCTAAGTGTTTATATCTGTAGAATAGTGCAGCTTCTTTCTGTAATGGGCAGCAGTCAGTGAAGAGACCCATACCTGGTCAACATACAGTGAGTAACTTGAGTACTCACTCAGCCTCAAAAGGCTCACAGAGAGCATCACAGAAGGTGGGTTGGAGTGCTGGGAAATGCTGTCTTCTAGCAGCTGTGGTCACCTGCACCTGCACAAGATCAGGCAGTCAACAACTCCATCATGGATATGATGGCAGCCATGAGACTCTATCTCTAGCTGAGGAGTTATTAACAATTGATGGGTGATAGGGAGTGGTGTGTGTGTGTGTGTGTGTGTGTGTGTGTGCGTGTGTGGTGTATATGTTGGTATGGTGTGTATATGTGTGTGTGTGGTATGTATGTGTGTGTGTGTTGGCCACTGATGGCTTACTTATGCTCATGCAGGCAGCACTAAGTGGACATAGTATGTTATTTTAAAAGAATATAAACAGGAAACTGGACAGGATACATGCTGGGATTGGAGCCAAGCAATTGTAGGTGAATATAAACATGTACGTATAAAACTGCCAAAGAATACAAAGTATTTAAAATATATTTTTTTAATGTCTGGTTTTAAAAGAAGGTACTTTTTCTGTTTTCTGTGTATGAGTGTTTTGCCTACATGAATGCCTGTATGCCTGTGCTGGCAGAAGATATCCTTTGATCCCCTGGGACTGGATTTACAGCTGGATGTGAGGTACAATGTGGGTGCTGGGAACCAAAAGCAGATCCTTTGAAAGAGCAGCCATCTTAACTGCTGAGCCATCTTTCACTAAAGTAAATAATTTTTCAAACAATCTGTCCAGTGAATGACTGAAATGAATAACCAGTCCACATAGTTTAGCAACTATGCATAGTATAGGACAGAATTCCAATCCTACTGATATGGTGAGAGGGGGCAGAAAAGTGTTAACAAAGATGCTAATATGGGTACCAGGGCTATCACAGAACTAAATTAGGAAACATGAGTAACATACAAAACTTTAATTTGTAAAAGCTGACATCAGTAACACACAAGGCTAACTCCTAGGCCCAAGTCAGAGGGGAAAAAGACCAGTAAAACACGCTACGACAAGCACAGGAGCCGAGTCTACCAGCATTGCTAAGCAGACTCAGCCTTCCTGAAATGAAAACTGAAAACATTTTTTTCACTTTTCATGACAGACAACCCACATCATGCCAAATTATTCTAATCCCCTTATAGTGGGGGAGGGGGAAGGCAATCCCAGGATACCTTTTAAAAGATACATTTGAACCTCCAGGGATCAGTGTCACTTAAACAAGAAAGATGGGACTCCAGTTTACTGTACTGAGCTACTTAACATTTATCCCAAGGTAGGATTTGTAAGTTTACTGTGGTAACTTGACCATTACTCCTGATGTATAACAGAAGAGATTTCTTTTCCTTAAGTAGTTAGCAAGTCACACAATACTGTGAAAGTGAGGGATCAAACAGCTACTTATGAGGACTCCCAAATGACTGATAGTTTCAAATTTTACCCTCAAAATCAATTAATCATTCATTGGAACTGGAGCAGAATATAATTAATCATGTTAGCTTGATTGGTTCAAGCTTAATTCCACTAAAAAATCATTATGAAACTCATCGTGAATACAGGTTATAAATACAGCCTTGAGTAAACCTCTATATGAACTCAATCCATATTTAAAACACTTTTAATGAAAACATTTAAATATAGGTAGAAAAAACAGTATGCTGAATTGTTAAGTACCCCCATTGCCTAGCTTCAACAATTACCAACTCACAATCTTTTTTCAACTTTCTTTCACACACTGACCATCTCCAATTCTTCAGTTATTTTTACAGACATTTGAAGACACTAATCATCACTTTAATAATATTTCAGTTTGTATCTCTAAGTGATATGGAATTCCTTTAAGAATGGCACTCTCACAAGTAGACTGGGGAGTGTAGCTCACGTGGTAGGATACATGCCCAGCACACATGAAGCCCTGGCTCAACCCACAGCACCTAGCAAAAAATTTAAAAAAATTTAACACCAAATTTAACTAAAAAAATTAACACTAAAAATTACTGTAATCTCTTACCATCACCAACTATCAAATCATATCTCACATATCCCTAATGATCTTTTAAGTTCTCCCATTGCAGAATCCAAATAAGTCTTGGCAAGCTAAGTCCCTTCTAATTAATCTTTTTCTTTGAATTTTTGTTGGTCACTTGCTCTGCAGTTCTCTGAAACCTGGATTGTGTTGAATTCCCCTGTGACTTCATTTGCTCCTTCTATTTTTAGGAAGTGGTGTCAGAACTGGAAGCTTGATCAGGATATGGTCGTATTCGGTGGGTTTGCTCCTGAAGAGATGTGCTTCCATTGAGAGGTGTCCTCGGTCTGCTGTCTCTTCCTGAGGCTGACAGCAACTGGAGGGGATCCTCTCTACCCCTTAATCTCAGAAGGGGAAAATGGCAACATCACAATTCTGTATTTTTCTTCAGTTTTTTTGGCCAGCATGTCTTTAAATTTTTCACATTCCAAAGGTAAGTATGAATTTATAAAACCAGAGTTTCAATCTCTTGAAGATATTATTTTTACTGTTGCTAAAATTATCTTCAAAGTGCTTCCTGAATCATTGTATAGACTGGTGTGACCAATTTTTTGTTGTTGTTGTTCATATCTTTCCCTACACCCAGAATTATCCATTTATCCAAGGAAGTCTGACTTCTTTTAAGAAAACAGTATTTGAAGACCACAGCTGGAGCACTAAATTTTGGCCTTCATGAAATCAACGAAACAGTCTTCTACTGTTGTTTCTAATAAACTTAAGTGGGGGCAGATTTTCAACTCCTAATATTTCTTTAAGAAGAAACTCTTATATTTTAAAGTCAAAGACACTATCACCTTTTTAAATCAATGACCTTTCAAACACCTTTAACCCAAAACTCTAGTTTTAAGACTGTATTATTAGACTTAGGATTTCCACAAAGGATTGTTTAAAACAATGAACAATCTGGAACTTACATATCCAAACAATGGGGAAGTGATTAAAAAGGGATGCAATACCTCCATAGGGTGAGATTATTACGGCCATCAGAATGGTTAATACAGCATAACGATTTTGCTAAATGAGAAAGGTAGATTACAAATTATACTTTGAGTCACATGTATTTACTCACATATTGTGCCCTGAAATCTTGACAGTGGAGACCAGAGCATCCATTATCCCATGCCCAGCTGCCCATTTCACATCAGGCTGAGAATGTGGTGACCCTGGAGCTGCCAAACCACGCAGACACCTCCATCTGTTCCAAGTTGCCAAAAATGTATTCTTGTTACCACACTCTTCACTTCACCTGCTCTGTGTTGGATTAGCCCTGTCATTTTCACACGGATTTCCGAACAGAGAAGGTAATAAACACTGCGTTCAACCCTCTTGTATTTATCTAGTATCCAGTAGCATTTTAAAAGAAAACACATTCTGAAAAGCTTATCAGTTATAAATACACAAGTTTCTAATGAAAATAGCACATAGGTGTATGTCTGAAAACACAAAGCATATGGGAATACAGAATACAAAGGTTTATTAATCTGTGTCTCACTAAAGAGCTGGCTCCAGAAATAATAAAAATGCTATACTAGTAATAAATGAGGAAAAAAAATCAACTGGAGGTTTTTATTTTGTTGTTGCTGATGTGGCTCGCCTGTTTGGAAACCCGTCTGCTCTGTTGCCCAGCCTGGCTTCTATCTTTAGGGAATTAGCAATGCTACCTCAAGCCTAAGTAGTTAGGACTACTGGCATATGCACTGTACCTGGCTTGAGAGTTCTTAATTGAGAATCTAAAATGCTAAAAAAAAAAAACAAAGCTGTACTGTGGGCAAAGTGATGATCTTTTGTTTCCAAGACAGAAAAAGTTTCCTCCTATAATCTCTTACAGCATTGGTGACTTCTCCAGACATGATTTATCCTTACCATCTGCTTCAAACTGGCATCCTCCCTGCTCCCTGGCTCTGGGAAAGCCTAAACCTTTTGTTCCGAGATGCTCTGAGACCTTTGACTAGAAATACTCCAAGAGAACTTAAAGGTCTTTTCAAGGACAAGTATGCACCTCACATCTACCAAAGACACCATGTTGAGAGCAACAGTTAAGTCTTAAAAAACAATAGCAGCCCAAGACCTGACTTAGAAATAGAAAACTGCTCAGTTTGGGCAAATCTTCAGTTTTACATTCAACTATGAATGCAACAAATTTGAAGTACCTAGACAACAAAGTATTAAAGATACTGAAAAGCCAAGACTAATCTTGTAAAGCTGTCTTTTCCTTAGATAAATCCTTCCTTCCCCGGTCTACATATTGCCTGGTGCTATGGAAATCACTAAATCCTGAAACTGTAATGATATATAATGATATATTTGTTTGTAAACTGGTGTTGAAATTTAGAAAACTATACCAAAAATAAATTCCAAATGAAATTTAAGCAGCAACAATTTGCAATTATCTGACTTGGTAAAAATTACCAGTTTCATGGGGAAACAAAACAAAACAAAACAAAACTCTCCCCCCCCAATTCTTAAGTAACTCTACTGTAAAGGTATGATAAAGTAGGCACAAATATAAGTGCCCCTGATTCCAGCAGTTGGAAGGCAAAGGCAGTGAGTTCAAAGCCAGCTACAGAGTGAGACTTCCACTTCAAAACAAAACAAAACAAAAACAAAAGAAAAAACAAAGTATTACATATTTAATTAATATATGCCAATATTTATAGATAGTCTTAATTTTAAAATAGGAATTTGGGGCATATTATTCCATAAAGGGCACTATCCTGTGTACAAAATAATTTCTTTTGTAGGTAATATTACAATGTCAATTCTCTACTTACAATATATAATAAATCTGATAAGACAAGAAAATGTTAGTTCAGAATTTCAAACACATTTTCATTAGACCAAGTCTTCTTTTGTGTGGGGGAACTGGCAGGGGAGCTATGAATTGAAGACAAGGTCCATGTGCATACTAGGTAATTTCTTTACCAGGATTGTTTAGGGAAAGAATCTTGCATATAGCCTAGGTTTGTCTTTTCTCTCCCGATCCTCCTACATTAGCCTCTACAGTATTGAAATTACAGATAGGCACTACAACATCCAGATAAATTAGACATTAAGAAAGGACTTAGCACCCAGTCAGAACTTTGATAACACAGAAAGAAGACTGCAAATTTCCAGTTAGCTTTAGCTCTTCACTAGGACAAGTCTTGGACACTGCTTAGAAACAGTGAGAAGCCTTTGTGCTGACTTTCAGCATGCAGTGTATGTGTGACAATGGCAATCAACTGCGCACCGTGGCTCTGGACTGTAGCAGTGATGCCCTCACTTGCACGGGAGAGACCTTTCTGAACAGTCCTTCACTCAGCATGGTGGTTACTTCTGATGGGTCTGAGTCCAAAGAGCATAGATCTCAATTTGATTTCATCAAGTCTATTTATTAATGCATTTCAAGTTTCAAAAAACCTTACATCTTTGCACAATACTTTATTTTTTGCAGGTTTTAGTAAAAATTTCCAAAGTGAACAACAAAAAAAGATACTGTATAAAACACAGTGGACATTAAACTGACAGTAGTATTAGATCTCACGGGTCCTGGTCCTTTCATTTTTTAACCACATCTTGATTTGTAGTGGAAACATTTCAGTGCATGTATCTCTTCAGAAAACATTTAACTTAGACTCAAAATAAAATAGGGCAAAACCCTACCACAGGATAACATTACAAGCAAAAAATGTACATGTTCCAAAGTCTACCACACTCAAGAAGTTACTAAGAACTCTTGCAGAATAAAAGTCACCATTTTAGAAATGCAAACCCACTTTCAACCTTTGCACAGTCCAAAAACAAAGGCATTTGAATGATTTAAAGCAGTGTCATACACAGCTACCTACTTGTTGGGTTAGAATTATTTATAGTCTATCTGGGGTTTCATGTACAAAATTTGTCTCTAAATCATGTACAAAAAGCTGTTTTGAAAAAAGTCNCGCATACTGTACAAGTTTACAAGGAGAGATCCCATTGTTTCTCTAGCGGTTTTGGCCTTGCTGGCTCGCGTCACATTGTGAGTGATTGTNTAAACCTTAGACTCTTAAGAAAAAAGGAAAAAAAAAAAAGCCAAACACAGTAATCTTGTCAGCCTTCTNTAGATTGCCTCCTATAAAGCCAGGAAGATCNCTGCTGCTGACTTCTAATTTAAGTGATGTAGCTGGAAAACAGAAGCAATGAATATGTCACAAGCTTACATTTTTTAATGCCCCCTCCATTTTCTGCATAGCGATAAGCCTGTTAATACATTAAATGCTTTTGCTTTCTCTTTCTTTAAAATGCCAATATTTTATCTGCTTAAAAAAGAAGTTTGTAATGGGACACTGTGCTGTCTACCTTCATTGTTGCTAAAATGTCTTGGGGGAAAACCAACGTCAGAAAAACCTATCTACAATTTCAACTACCNGCTGAGCAAATCACCCATCTCTAGTGGTTACCAGTGACCAGTGACAGTGCTGAAGAACTAACTGTCCAGGTATTTCAATGAAGACACTGATTTTCTTTTCCATATTGGATAAAAACAGAATTAGCAGGCTTGAAGTATATGGAATACACAAAGTAATAAGCAGGCTACAGATGAAAATTCATCATTTCCAACATAATTCCAAGGCATGAAAAATTCACCTAGCAATTTAAAAATGGAATTGATTTAGAAGGTATAAAATACTAAGCAGAAATCAGACATCTACAAAAAGAACTGACTCTGAAGCCAAATGCTGTTGCTGTCCAGTTTGTAAGCCATCAGCTGCATTCTTCAGCACAGCCTCTCCTGCTTGCAGCAGCCATGTAACAAGGAAAAAGATGTATGTAAGAACCAACTCCACCATAAGAAAAGGGAACATGATTCTCATTTCAAAACTGCCTGCATAAAGCATTACAGAATCCTGGACCACTGCACGCCACCATTCTCTGTTANCCTGAGTATGTCAATTAAACAGTAATTTTTCATTAAGAGCGGAAAAATTTATAATACAAAGAAACATCCATATTGCAATTTCTGTTTACAATTGCACAGAGAAGTACAGTGTACGTAAGAAATACATGTCTGCATATAACAACGTATGTACATTGGCAAGTGATGTATCCAATGTTGAGGTGGTCGAGCCTCCCAGCCTTGATTGGCAGTTGAAAAAAANATATTTCAATTTGTGATAAAAGTTTATCGAGAGCCAAGTCTGTCTGCAAGTGAAGAAAATGCAGCAACNAAGAACAGGGAACATGGGGCACATAATAATATTCTAAGACTTTGTGCCATTAGGTTAAAAATATCTGTTCATGAGAAAATTAGGTTCCTTTTCCATCCCCCCCCCCTCCCAAATTGGAATTTTCAGGCTTTAAATTTTGAGTAAGTCCACCTGGTCTGAGGACATGATCTCTTGCCATTTTTTTCTTCAACTATTAACTGTAAGGGTATCATTTGCAGATGATGACTTAACAGGTTTCTCTTTGGAGTGAAGTTTTCCCACTGTAGGCACTAGGAAGAACCAAGGCAAAAGCTGCGTTAACGTCGCATGTGTCCCATTTGATAACTCTCCCGGGGCCTCTGACGCGGGGGCTGCTGAATGGGCTGTGGCGGTCTCCTCCTCTTTAAAGTGCCTGCAAGGAAAGCAAAACATCTCCCTGAACACCACCTCCTGATCTCCAAAAGGGAAGCACTCTTTCACCAAGACAGGCTATTCTTTGGCACTGACCAGCAGAAATAGGTGCCCTGTAACACTTTTCAGTTTTCTGGTGGCCATAATAAAATAAAAATTAATTTTAATATTTATTTTATCTAGGCCAATTCAAGTTAAAAATACCAACTGTATCATGTACTCAATATAAAAATTGCTAAAATATTTTACTATTTTATGTTAAGTCTTTTAGTCTGATCCATATTTAATATTTAACAGCACATCTCAGTGGAGATGAGGCGCATTTCAAGTACTTAAAGAATTAGACTAACCAGTCAAAATTATTTTAGCTTTGAGAGCAGAATCTCTGACTGGAGCCCTGACAGACACTTGAGGCCTGTCTGCACAGCAGGATGGCAAATCATTCAAACAGTCTATCATGAAGACTTTAAAGCCGTCCTTAAGTCAGCACTTTTATGAAGATTTAACAAGTGACGATCATTTTCAGAGGTGTCAATACACAAGTGCAATATCTGCTCCAATGAAGGAGGACACCATGGCAACCGTGCCTCAAAAGTGTCCTGTAGCTCTTGGAAATGTGTTGAACTCACACAAGTGCCTGGGTTCTGACTCAGGAAACTTAAGAAAGCAAGTTTATCAGATCAGACATCCTCCACCCCCACCATGACTCCTGGGCACTCTTGTCCTAACACGGGGAAATGCAAGGAACAGCTGAGGGGAAATACAAAGTAGAAGAAACCACTTTGAGGCAAGGCTTTCCTGAGGAGAGGCACACTAGCACACAGGCCTGGCTCCCCTGCCACTGCCTTAGGCAGTCTTCCCCACACCTGTAATGACTAGCCACACACCTTGGAGAGGGGAAGGGAAACTGATCAGACTAACTGCAACAGGACAGCCATCCCCTTCTGTCTTCTTTAAATGCTCAAAGTGTCCTAGTGGCCGTGTCCTCCAGAGGGAAGGGTGGAGACTATCTGACAGGTTCTTAACATCTGAAGCTAAGATTCCCTACATTCAGACTTACATTTCTCAGTAAGCCTCTTGCAGAGGAAAATGTGCTTCCTACCAGAAACTATTTCAAGAACACAGACATTACAAATGGTATCAGAACCGTTAACTATTTAGATACAAATACCAATAATTTAAAATCACCTTAACTACTGTAACATAAACAAGGTATGGGAAGAGACTGAGACAAAAACAAGGAAGGAGGATCCAACCAAAGATCAAAATGTTGGTCAAATGTTTCTTGGCACTCAGGATAGATCAACATTACAATGGTAGTCAATAACTAGATTGGACTGACGAACAATTACACAGCCAGTCAATCATTTGTCAGGCAATTTATCAAAAACATAGCCCTCTAAACTCTGTTACTAAAGCCTCCTGAGGCTGCGTCCTCCCTGCCCACAGCTCTGGCTCTGCTCACAGCAGCACCCAGTGCTCAGCACCTTACCTGGAAGTGGTTTAGGAGGTGGCAACTTTGGATTACTACTTGGAGTGTGAACACTGCAAATCTTGATAAATCCAGCCATTAACATGATCAGGGCAATTCCCATAAGCAGTACTGCCCACCAGTGAGCCTGACAGGAACAGAATTAAACTGTTTTAAGACAGCAGATACTAACATCCACCATATGCAATATTCACAATTTTCAATTTCTGAATGTCCACACTGGGTTTTATGCAGATTACTGTAACACTTATGCAATTACTACTCATTGTTTCTAGCAAAACATTCAAAATGCCTCTATCATCTGAGGCTTTACACAACTTACTAACTCTGTACTGTTTACCCAGATCCTAAAATAAAAACACATGCTATGTCAAAACACCCCAAGTCACTTTTTCTGCATATATAAGCTCCCTCATATTAAAAAAAATTTTGTTTCATCTTGAAAGAATTGCTAATATAATGAAAAGTTGTAAGCACAGTGCAAAGAACTTTCAAAAATCAGACCCAGCTTTATGCACCACACTATTCCCCATGAAAGTCCCATAACATGGGGCTCAATTGGTAAAGGGCCTGGCTTGTCACCAAAATGAGGACCCAAGCTCAGATCCCTTAACACTAAAAAAGCCAGATGTAAGTAAAAGCATATACCTATAATCCCAGCACTGTGGAGTAGAGACAAGAGAATCTCTTGGGCTTGCGGTTTTGTCAATCAGAAACCTACATGTTCAATGAAAGGCCCTATCTCAACAACAACAAAATAGGTGGAAAACACGACCCAGTATCAAACTCTGACCTCCCACATACATGCACACGCACATGCAGACCACAGACAGATGGTTGGAGAGATAGACAGATATATGCGCACAAATTCTTATTAACTCTAAGATATGGAGCATTTTCCTGGAGAGGCCTTGTTCATCAAAGATGTATCATCACATCTTCAGCACCATGTGCTGCTGGGCCCTACTGCTGTCCTTCATTCTGGAAGGGTAGCACAGCTCCCTCTGGCCTTTAAGACTTGGACACTTGACATTTCCAGGGCAGTTGTTAATACAGGATTGTAATGACTTACTTTGAATTCTCTGCTGTTTCTTATGATCAGATTCTAATTATGCATTGGGAGTATCACAACAGGGATCTTGTACTTTTACCACGTCCTGACGCAGGGGATATGACTCTGACTTTATCACTCTGATGCTAACCTTGATTACTTGATTGTGATGTTATCCACAAGACTTAATCAACAATATACTTTTCCTTTGTAGAATCAATGAGTATTTTATGGAGATGTAATTTGGAACTATGTATACATTCCATTCCCCATAAATTATCATTTATTTACTTACTGTTCCTTTGGAGTTTCCTACTCTATACAATGGGTTACATAACCCAATACCACCATCACCATGGGGTTTTTGACACTCTCCTCACCTCGTTCTTTAAGCACTTACTTTGTGACACAAAAACTTCCAGGTTCATCGTTCAATACCTGAGTCCTGGACCACCCATGTTTCTGTTGAAGCCTGATTCTTTGTAGTGTTTCGCCTCCTAGGAAGACCCCATCTTACCCTACTTGCACTCTGACATGGAACTTGCCTTCTACATAGGAGAGGCAACTCACTGTAGAACCTGCTCACTCCACTTGTACTCTGACATGGCACTCACCTTCCATTACTTGGGGGATGCCATGCCACACTGTGTTCTTCCCCACATCCTCTTAAGCACATAAGGCTCAACTGTTAGCCAGCCATCTCTGTGGTTCTGCAGCTGTACAATACACACTTTGGATGGATTCCTACCTTGCTTAGAATCACCCAATGGCTTTAGGAACAAACTGTTCAACATGCGCACGTATGCACACACTACACACACACACACATACACACACACTCCACACTTTTAGGTTTGTTTGTTTTTATGTAAAGGCGATGGAGAGATAGCTCAGTGTTTAAGAACACTGGCTGCTTTTCCAGGATCTAGGTTCAATTCCCAGAATCAACATGGCAGTTCATACAACCATCTGGAACTGAAGTGGCAAGGGATCTAATAACTGTCTTCTGGACCCTGCAGATACCAGGCACGTCCATGGTACACAGAACACTGAACTACACAGGATGTGAAAATTAAAAGTAATGAAAGGAGTGGGAGGCCAGATGTGGTGGTATGTCTGTGATTCCAGCAACAGGGAAATGAAGGCAGGAGAAGCAGGAGTTTAGCTTCAACTAATACTCACTTTGAGGCTAGACTGGGCCACAGGAGATTCTGTCTCAATCCTTTCCCCACCTCCACCCCAAAAATATGAAAGAAAAGAAAGGGAACAGAAAACAGAAAGAGGGCAAGTTTGTTTTGAATTCAAAATGAACTTAGAACGGTTTACACTGCAAGTGGCTTCTCGTCAGTCTCTGACCATCCTCGGGTTGCAGGTGTGTATGAGAGAGTCCCACAACCACCTTTCTTCTATTTCCTTTGTATTCTATAGCCTGTGACAGGAGTTTCCAGTCTGTCACTCTTACGCTCACTGTGGCAATGTCCACTTGGCAAGAAAGTGCAATGCAACTCAATCTTCCCTCCCAAAGATTTGTTTTTTAGGAGAAGTTACAAATCTGAATTTCTATATGAAGTCTATTGTAAATGTTGACAAACTTGTTTAGAGTGTCTAAAAGCAATGTGCAAACTACACAAAACATGTTGATAGGACTGAATTTGGCTTAGAAACCATGGGTTTACAATCTACTCTTTTCCCCCAAAGTCATTTAAGACAACTATTGTGCTGGTTTATGATCTATGAGTAAAATAAAAGTCCAGAAAGACAAAACATCAGTTTCTGTTGTTTTCCAGCCGTTCCAGGTGTGCTCAGGTGTACTTTTGTATTCTGCTGAATGTTCATTTTAAGATCCAGAGCTTACTTACAATCTGCTCTTTAATCTACTTCTTGTATTCTATCTTAGATTGTTAGTTTTCTTTTTTTTTTTTCTTTTTTTCAGTTTTTCGAGACAGGGTTTCTCTGTATAGCCCTGGCTGTCCTGGAACTCACTTTGTAGACCAGGCTGGCCTCGAACTCAGAAATCCGCCTGCCTCTGCCTCCCGAGTGCTGGGATTAAAGGCATGCGCCACCACACCCGGCTGATTGTTAGTTTTCTAAAATATTCTTTCATTTGCTATAGAAAGCAATTTTCAGAGTTCCTTTCTTCTTTGTCCTCAGGATGCTATATCATCCTAATTATAGAAGTTTTCTATGGATTTCTTTTATTTTTCTATTTTTATTCACTCTCAAGTAACATAGCTGCTATTTATCAAGAGGCAGGGTACAGGACTGTTGTCAGTCTGTCCAAACAGTCCAAAGACAATTGTGAGCAATGTTGGAAGCTCAGCATTCCTGGATCCCTGTTAGTAAATACCAGGAAAACTGTAGTGCAGTCAACTCTTTAGTGTAAAGAGCAATGGTAGTCCTGCTCCACTGAGGCTGAGGCCTAGTGCTGTCAGAGCAGCTACCTCCATCCTTAGTGCTTCTCTGTGTTCTTCCTAACACTTTGTCTCCAGCCACCTGTGCTCCTAACACCTTCCATTCGGCTATCAGTGCTACAACTATGCAAACAAAGGGTTTGATTTTGCCCCCTTTTCATTTAAACTCTTTGTCCTAAAGCTGGACGGCCCAGGACCGGGGAAGGAAAGCAGGAAAGGAAGCCTGAGAGTGCAAAGCAGCAGGGCTCTACTTAGACCCTAAAGAGCACACAGGAAATTCATCCTGGGCAGACAGGGTGCAGGGCAAGGAGCAGGCCTGCTTTTAAATGGAGTATTTTGTCAGTCATTAAAATTCACTAAGCTTTCAAAAGACTTTTCAAACAGTTTTCGTGTAGAAGATTCATACACTTTCTTCTCCATGAAATATTCCTATATATCTGCTACTGCCGCACTTAAGAATCAAGTTGTAATGTCTTTTTAAAGAGAACTTTGCAATGGCTGAGTCGCAGATAATTTGTCTAAAGCACGTAAGGCCCTGGGGTCAGTTCCCAGCACCACATGCGCACATGCACACACACAAACACACACCCCAAAAGCAAACAAAAATCAAAAACAAAAAACAAAAAAAATTTAAAAAATGTAAGACTTCTCCAATAGAACCTACTGTTTTCTATGAAAACAACACACCAAACTGAAATACACTTCCATGTGCCTATCTTCCATATGCTATACTCTGAGTTTCTGAACTTACATCCTTCTCTCTCAATTCCAAAAGAAACCAAATTCAATTCTCGGTGACCCCTAGGCAGTTCACACTGTCTGTACCTCCAGCTCTGGGGGATCCAGGCACTCTTCTAGCCATCATGGGCATGGAGATACTTTGGACCAATTCTAAGAGCTCTGACTTACTTGGTCTATGCCCTGTGATGACACTAATAGCTGATGTTCTTGGACAATGGATACCAAATGACATCTAAGGACATCCAGGTTTATAATCCTTCTGTGAGTAAATGTTCCTGTGATTGTTTTGAAAACAAAGCTACAAAGACATATGCATTCCATGACTTGTCTGGATCTCACTGGCCTCAGTTTTCTCAGAGGCACTGGACAAGCAACCTGAGAGCAACTGTAGTTTGTGATCCTCTCGGGAACCACTGCCCTAAATCTCCTACTCAAAATAAACATTCATAAAGTTAGAACAAAATACAGAGACAGAAATTGATTTAAAAAATGAGAAAGTGAGCCAGGAGGAAGTGGCATACTCCTTTAATTCCAGCACTTGGGTGGGAGAGAGGAAACAGATCTGCCTGATGTATAGTGTGAGTTCCAGGACAGAAAAACTCTATCTTGAAGAGGCAGGGAGGGAGGGAGAAAGTAAGTGTTAGTTCATTTTGGAGATTGCTATAGGACTGCTGTTTGTTGGAGCTCAGCTTGGGCCATATAGAGAGCCAGGTTTAGAGCTATGATACAAGACTTGCCTCAAAAAAATAAAGGAGTGTGTATAAACCTAGCTACTTAGAGGCTGAAAGGAGAGAGACTCCTGAAGCCCAGGGATTAGTGAAAAGGGGTATAAGGATTCATCATCATCATCATCATCATCATCATCATCATCATCATCATCTTTTGGCAAACTTAAATAAAAAGTCACAGCACCAGGGGGAGGGTATAGGGAACTTTCGGGATAGCATCTGAAATGTAAATGAAGAAAATATCGAATAAAAAATTGAAAAAAATGAAATTTAGCATATTCCTCTTAGGCTGCGAACATTCTCACTAAATTATATGGTAAGAGAGTATTTGTTGATGTAACAATGGCATGTTTTAAAGTAAATGACCAGGCTATTGAACAATTCCTATATTAAAACTGCAGGTGCTACAAAAAATACAAACAAACAAACAAACAAAAAAAAAAAACAAAAAAAAGTCACAGCACAGTGAGAATGAAAGGAAGGAGACACATAATGATAAATCGAAAACAAAAACAAAAAACAAAAGCAGTAAAAAAAAAAATGGTTCTTTGCCACATCAAACCTAGTGCAAAAGATGCAAAGAGAAATAAGACCATATCAACTATAGCAGAAACTGGAAAAGAATTACTGATGTCCTCAAATCCCACTTAAACAGGTGATAATGGCCCAGGATCTCAACAGATTTAATGGTGAACACTCTTGCAGTCGTCTCAAGAACTACATTTAGCAGGCACTAAAGCTAATGCCTCCTAGCTAGACAAACTCAGCAGAGCATATTCTGGAAAAATCTAAACATGGTTGTCAAAACAACACTCCACAAAAAAAAAAAAAAAAGAATTATCTCCATGACAACAACAGTACCCATAAAATATTGAAGTGTTCTCAAGGTTCTTCAGACTCCACAGAACTGCATGAGGAGAAAAGGAGTCATAGAGCACCATCAACGGAGACAAAAGGACACCAGGCAGCACTGGAAAAGACACAGTGAAGGAAGTCCTTCACTTCTTGCATAGCCTCTTATAGCAGAATAGCCTAACAATATATATTACCACAGAAATGATAGGACATCAAGATTCAAACTATCATTAATATAAAACAAACCTTGTTATGCAAGGAAATTGCACAAAATCAGATGAGACAAATAATGTAAAACAAACTCAGCATTTATTGTCTTGTTTGACCTGGCCAATGCTCACTAAAGCATCTCGGTCTGCACTCTAGGCATTGTGGGTAGTGCTAGCTGAGGATAATATATCCACATTGACATTATAAAATAAAAGGCATGTGTTAACCCTCACTCACATATAGTGTCTAATTAATCATTCCAGAACATAAGATAAGCATTCTCATTGTTGATTCACAGAAAGGAATCTTTTTTAAAATCTACTTAAAAAAAAAAAAAAACTTGTAAAGGGAAGAATTTGAGTTCTAAATCAATTTACAAAGCAAACTAAAGCAAACTACTTAGTTTTAGGTATAGCATGTTCCTAAACATGCCACTTGAAAGTAAGTCTCCTACACAAATCACTTGGAATGCATGAACATTTAGGCTAATCTCAGCAATTCTTTAAGAAAACCACAGGAAATACAATGTTTCAAAGGTTTGCTATGTTATGTTTTGAGACAGGGTCTCAAGTATCACTGGCTGTCATCAAACTCGTTTCTCTGTTTTGAGACAGCTTCTTACATAATACAGACTGAGCTAGATACTATGTGAGGAAGACCTTAAGCATCAATATTCCTCCTTTACCTTCCAAATGCTAGGAATAACCATAGATGCCACCACACCCCATTTTATGAGTACTGGTTCTAACAACTCAGAGGCTCATGCATAGTAGACAAGCACTCTACTAACTGAGTTGCCCCCTCAAGTCAATGATTTTACAATTTTGAGAAATGTGAACTTAAAAATTCAATACAATAGATAAGGACTGCGTAAGCAGTACAGCCATTAAGGGATCTCTAACTGACTCTACATATGATCTTACAATGTTTAACATCTATCACAGACAAGACTAAGACCCAGAAATTACACTGAAAGATCAGAAGAAAAACAACAACAAATGCAGGGAAAAAAGCCTTCAGAAAATTTCTTTTTCATCTTTACTGTTGAACAAGGTAGGACCCATAGCTGGCTATCTGTTCTACTGAAACAACAGAGAAATAAGAAAAACAAGTAGCTCTTTCCCAAAAGCCCAGTGAAAACACTAACATGTACCACCAGAGACATGTACCTGCAAGAGACAATGTAAGCAAAGCAGCGGAGGGAAACAGAATGACTCCCACCACCTAACACAGTTTTCAATACTTTCAGGTCGATATGCAGATCACTGCAGAAGGAAATAAGAGCCAGGGATATCTAAACATTCAAAGACTATACATACAGTGATTCTAGTATAAACAGGTAAGGTGTTCATCCTCCAATATTGGTGACCTCTGCCCAAGTAAAATTAAGATCAAACATTTTGAGGTTTTTATGAATGAAGACTAGACTTACCACAATCCACTCAGCAATGTTTTCATAGAGTTGTGGACTAAAAATGGCTTTTTTCAGCCTAGCTAGAGGGCCATCAGCATCTACTAATCTGCACCGCATGAAAACATCACAGTAGCCTCTGAAGTCATTACATGGAGAGCCCGGCTGCAGAGTGATAGTCCGACCACTGAACTGCTTGCTCCACTGCAAAGAGCCTGTACTGGCACAAGTTGATGGAGCCACTGGAAAAAGAAGTACCAAACATAAACAGAGGTCAGAATACCTGGCAGGACAGTCTCAGAAAAAAACAGACAACTTAAACTCTTTCCCATGTTACACAGATCTATACTTGTTTGTTAGAGTAACATCATTACTCATTTACCTTAAATGTTAAAATATAAGCAAACAATTGATTTAGTGCCTGCAAGGGCTTTAAAACCATTGAGGTATGTTTACATAAATTATTTCCTAAGGCTGACAAGATCTGGTTTAATGTATTACTTAGCAACATTATGAAGACCATAGTGCAATGCTACATTTAAATTTTTCTCAAAAGAACTGATTTATCCGCAAAGTATCTGTCTAAACTGTTTAACAATGAAAGGCAAGGATCTTCTCTGCCCCACACCATCCCACCTCTGCCATCACTCTCATGGCAGCTCTTTCTAGGTCTTTCTCTGTTTCTCTCTGTCTGTCTCTGTGTCTCTCTATAAGCTATAACAGGCTTCTCTCCAGGTTTTTTTTAATATTTATGTATTTATTTTATGTATGAGTACACTGTAGCCATCTTCAGACACACCAGAAGAGAGCATCAGATCCCATTACAGATGGTTGTGAGCCACCATGTGGTGCCTGGGAATTGAACTCAGGACCTTTGGAAGAGAAGTCAGTGCTCTTAACCGCTGAGCCATCTCTCCAGCCCCTCTCTCCAGGTTTTAAAGGGGAGCTTCTTTCTCTTTAAAGCTCTTTTAAGCTATTTTTGATACTGCTGTCCCTTTCTTATGCTCTCCCACATCAAGGCTCCATCATAGTCTCAAAGGCCTTTCTCTCAGTAAACCTCATTCCCAAAGGATGAAAAAAAAAAAAAACCATTTTGGAAGTTGATTTTAGGAGGAGTTATTGAAAAGCCTTACTTTTCTTCATGCAGCAAACATGGCATAATTCCTTATCATCTTTGCCATCAGAGCTGGCACAGGTACACTCCTCCAAGTCATACTTTTCACAGATAGAACCTGCACATTGCTGGGGGAAATGCAAATTTTATGTCATCTCAGTGCAATCAAGACTGTTCATGGTATTAGGTAGGTATATGCTTCTGATGTCAAATAATAAAGTGGAAACAGGAGTTACAAACAGCAGGGGTGGGTTTGCGCCTCCATGGCAAGCACTTGCCAGCACATGCAAGGCCCTGGGTCTGATCCCCAGCACCACAAAACAAACCCACAGATGAACACCAGAGTCAATAATACCACATAAATAAATCTGAGAGCAAATGAAAGAAATCTGTACAACTTTTAAAGCAATAAAAGGAAAAACAAAAAAACTTATATAAAAGTAGAGGAAGGGGCAGCTCCACATTTGTGTTGGTTACTATGGCTGCTCTATAAGCAGAGAAAAAGGAAGTTTTCTTCATGCAGAACAGAGTGACATTTAGCCATGGGCGCTCAGAAGATTTCACACTCTGAGAAAATGACCAGATGAGTTCTTTTATTCAGACTCCTGAAATATTAATTTATACAACTTAAAAGCAGGGCAGATAAGACCACATGCCTAGCTGTACTCTTGTGAATACCAAAAATACATAGTTGCAAAGATGAAAGGTGAGTCAGGAGCTAACTACATGCCACCAGGCAATTGTGTCACACACATTCCAGGTTTTGTGGGGAACAGATAAGGATCTTACTGAATGGGAGCCCCAGAATAGTTACCTGATGGGTGGCAACCATTATTCTAAAAAAGGATGCTCAATAAAACTTAAAACATCTTAAATCAAGTGCTTACCCCATTAATGCACACTTGTGTGTGTCTGTTACAGTCTGTAAAGTTGGGCTTGGGATCAGATGCTGGGCAAAGGGCTGTGAAGCCATTGCATATCCCTTCCTTTGCACAGTCAGAATCATCCCGGCACTTCTCAGACTTCGACTTGAATGCACACTGTGCTGTACAGCAGGGTCCTTGACTTGGACTAGGAGAAGTGTTAAATAATCAGATAAAGTAAATCACTAGCTATTTATTATACACCTAGATATGAGCCATATTTTCACATCATAAATTTTCACATCACCTCTTAAGTGGTAAGCACATTACTGGAATACAACTTCAAATATTACTAGTAACAAGCTACTCTCTTTGGACAGTCTAGCAAGTCTAAGAAGATGATTATGTATATGGTTTCCACAGTCAAAAATGCTAAAATCAGTATTATTAATCTGCCTTTTGTGAGGTAAATTCAGGATTAGAAAACTTTTTAGTGTTTTCCCCCACAGCTACATAACACATTAATCAATTTACACCTCTCTGTACTAAATTGAACTTGGATTCACTAACTAACCATTTAAAAAGTTTGTGTAAGCCGGGCGTGGTGGCGCACGCCTTTAATCCCAGCACTTGGGAGGCAGAGGCAGGCGGATTTCTGAGTTTGAGGCCAGCCTGGTCTACAAAGTGAGTTCCAGGACAGCCAGGGCTGTACAGAGAAACCCTGCCTCGAAAAACCAAAAAAAAAAAAAAAAAAAAAAGTTTGTGTAAACTGTAGTCTATTTCCTTTAATCATGACTACATTTGACAGTGAAATGATGATATGGTACTAAGTCACAGAAACCTACATGCCCCACTTCACCTAAATAGTTTAAAGTAATACAGTCACGTTTTCACTGTTAGGAACTAGATGATTCATGCATTTGAGCAACATGTTCACATTCTCTTTTTCAATAGCCAAATCACTAAATTATGAATTGTTCCAAATGTCAAAAACAGGATGCTGTCATTCCAAATAAATAAATAAATAAATAAATAAATAAATAAATAAATAACAGACGATACAACAAAGCGAGGCAAACTTCCATGGCCATACAGCTCTCTTGATATCAGCATTTCATCTGTCCTAACTACTGTGGGTAGCCTTGCAGGGACGTTGGCATCACTGGGGTTGGCAAGGTAGGTACCTGCACTGCTTCCCAGGCTTCAGCTTGCATTTCTTCCCCTCTGGCTGGTTGGCATCAAAGCAGCAATCATCTTTGCACTGGTCACTATAGCCACAGTCACACTCTTCCCCTTGTTCCACCATCCCGTTTCCACAGATAGGCTGGCCAGATTCTGAGGAAAGACACAGGACAAGGTGAGCACTGTATGTACACATTAATTTTCTTCAAAATTTCCAAGCTCGGGGCTGGAGAGGTGGCTTGACAGTTTATTTAAGAGCACTTATTGCCCTTCCTGGGAACCTGATTTCAGTTCCCAGCACCCACAGGGCAGCTTAAAACTGTCTATAATTCAAGATCCAAGGGATCTGGCACCATCTTCCAGCATCTGTGGGAATCAAGCTTACATATAATACAGACATGCATGCAGGCAAAACACCACATACACAAAAATAAATAAAATTGACAAACTCTTTAGAGTTTTACCAAAAATAAAAAGGAAATTTAATGGGTAAGTAAGGCAAAAAACAGAATCTGAAAATCAGGAGACCTGTTGTTTAGTATGGGCAGTGCTACAAACATCAATTGCAGCCTCAACATGCCACCCTGTTTCTACACAGTGAGAAGACTGACCTCATGGATCCTTCCTATGTTCTTTATAGAACCTAACTTGCTGTTTAGGTCACATTACAGTTGAGCTTTGCTGACTACACATGTGTATCATATGTATGCAAACGAAGTTAGTGTTTCTCAACCAGGAGAAAAGAGGAAAGCTTGTTACAGAAGTTTTCAAACATACATAAAAGTAGTAAGAAAATTAGCACAACGACCTCCTGTGGTGGTCTTAATATGAGCGGCACTGTTTGGAGGTGTGGCCTTGTTGGAGTGGGTGTGGCCTTGTTGGAGGAAGTGTGTCACTGTGGGCATGGGCTTTAAGACCCTCATCCTAGCTGACTAGAAGCCAGTTTTTCTCCTAGTAGCCTTTTAGATGAAGATGTAGAACTCTCAGCTCCTCCTGCACCATGCCTTGCTGGATGCTGCCATGCTCCTGCCTTGATAATGGACTGAACCTCTGAACCTGTAACCCAGTCCCAGTTAAATAGTGTTCTTAGTAATAGTTGTACTGGTCATGGTGTCTTTTCACAGCAAGACACCTCCCATGAATGCCTTTCTTCTCTTACTTACTTGCAACCACTTTTTATTCTGTAGCATTCTGAAATCACCACACAAATCCATGTTCAAATTTCCTGAACTATCTTTCAATAATTGGTCACCGAATCAATTTCCAAAAAAGGTTCTCCTAACCGCACCCCTTCCACTATTGTTGCTTTAGGTGATTTATCATTTATTTTACTATAGAATAGGTTCACTTTGGTTTTTTATTTTTTACATCATTTATTTGCTAAGGATATCAGATAATTTTATCCTATAACTCATTATTTATTTATTTATTTATTTATTTACATTTCAAATGCTATCCCGAAAGTTCCCCATAACCCCCCCCCCCGCCCCTGCTCCCCTACCCCCCACTCCCACTACTTGGCCCAGGCGTTCCCTTGTGCTGGGTCATATAAAGTTTGCCAGACCAAGGGGTCTCTCTTCCCAGTGATGGCCGATTAGGCCATCTTCTGCTACATATGCAGCTAGAAACACAAGCTCAGGGGGTACTGGTTAGTTCATATTGTTGTT
>NC_034599.1:65675163-65686397 GCF_900095145.1 Mus pahari | reverse complement strand
AGTGGAGCATGTGTCCTTATTACCAGTTGGAAGATCTTCTGGGTATATGCCCAGAAGAGGTATTGTTGGTTCCTCCGGTAGTACTATGTCCAATTTTCTGAGGAACCGCCAGACTGATTTTCCAGAGTGGTTGTACAAGCTTATAACTCATTTTTAAAAAGTGATCACAATAGTGTCAATAATAACTTTTAAATGAATATTATTCTTGCGAGACCAAGCACCTTAAGAAATAGGTATGAATTATTAATATATTCCCTGAAGTCTCAAGCAACCTAACAAGGACAGATCTTAGATAATTAGAGTTAGAAAGTCTGACCTAAATATTGGTGAATAATTTCAATACTTTCTAAAGTTCTAAAGCTTAAAATTAGAATAGTAGATTTAGATAAATCCCCAGCAACACTAAAACAAATGATGGGGGAAAAAAATTCAGACCAGGAATTCTCTTTGTAAGATCTCAAAATCACCTTAATACACTATCATTTACTGCAAATTACAAGAAACAAATGCCTTCATTTCTAGTAAGCAAAACTAAATTTCAAGGAGCCTATGACTTGCTTGTACCCCATGTGCATATACCCCAATATGATCAAACAGATGAAATGCAGGGGTTCTTGGGTCTTAAATTTTAGGCTTTTGTTTCTAGTGCACCAATCAGGATTTAGAATGTGAACTGAATAAACTGCTGAATGAAGGGAACACACACCTAGCACAGAAACTTCACTTGTGGCACAGGTGACTGAAAATCACTCCAGGAAGGTAGGCTTTACACTTATCAAGCTCGTTCTTAATTCATTAAAGAAAATCTTAACAGTCACTGAAATTGTAGCCCACTGACCTTATATGATGTCTTTGGACTGTTCTAGTAGAACAACCATTCTAAGTAAAACAATGCCTTTTAAATGGCTAGTAACTTTATAATTCACGTGACATGTAATTCTAGAGAAAGGTCAGAAAAAAATGCGTGTGTAGTGTCAGACACAACCTTCACCCTAACAGTGACTAATAGATCAGCGCATTCACTTTTATAATCAGCTTCTAAGTTTACTGTGAAAACTCCACCGTCTACAAAACACTTCATTAAGAACTGACAGAAGTAAGTGACAGAAAAACAACCATTGATGACAATAACAGAATAACAGCATCCATGTAATGTCAATCTAACCCATAAGGGGGATGTTTAAAAGAAAAAAACCAAAGACTCTGTGACAAGGATAAAGAAATATACTACAGGCTGGGAGGAAACATCTGTAAGCCATTATCTGAGTCTAGCATAATAGTGCACTCCTATAATCCAGCACTCAGAACACAAATATAGGAAGACTGTGTGCTATACCAAGAACAACCAAAAAGCTCCCCGAGAGTATCTAACAAATCACCAGTGATTTTATGAAGAAATTGAGGATGTGGAGAAAGAGGAACACTCCCTTCATTGCTGGTGGGATTGCAAGCTGGTACAACCACTCTGGAAATCAGTCTGGTGGTTCCTCAGAAAATTGAACACAGTACTACCTGAGGACCCATCTATACCACTCCTGGACATATACCGAAAAGATGTTCCAACATTTAACAAGGACACATGCTCTACTATGTTCATAGCAGCAGTATCCTTGTCCTGATGGACTGTTCTGGATCTAGTCTATAGTGGTGGGATATAGAACTACACATGTATTCATATTATATTAAAAGAAACAAACACCCTGATAAAACAGGAGCAAGGAGTGGGGAGTGTGCCCTGATGACAGCATCACCACAGTATACCAATGGGGACACTAGGTGAAGGTACTGAGTACCTACTACTGCTGTAACTGTGTGCAAATCCACAATTACCCCCCCCCCAAAACTGTAATTAAAAAACTGTAGGCCCTGGCTGGCCTGGAGCCTGCTATATAGACCAGACTGGCCTTGAAATCAGAACCTTCTTTCTGCCTCTGCCTCCCAACTCTTGGGATTAAAGGTGTGCAACACCACACCCATGCAGTAGATACAAGATGGAGTTGGTTTTAGACATGAGGAATGAAATTATTTGTTGTCTGCAGGTAAAGAGATGCAACTGGAGATAATCATCATAAATGAATCAAGCCAATGTCACAAAGACAAGTATCATGCTGTCTTCTTGTTTATAGGTTTTATATAAATCCATAAAACCATGTACAGATATATGACATAAAAGCAGAAGCAAAACTATCTAGGAAACAAGGGGACAAACAAAAGGAGACAGTGCAGAAAGGGGGGATAAGAGGTGTGGGGAATTGCTCATTGTACAGTAAGTGCAAATATATATATATATACAGTTCACCTATTAAAGAAAGGAAAGAAGGGAGAGAAGGGGGAGGGAAGAGAAAAGAACCTCAAACAAGAATGAATTCTAACTAATGAGATATAAGCTAAAAGTGTTTAGAAGTAAAACACTCTGCTATCTGATACTTACTTTCAAAGGGGCAAATGAATTCCTAAGTATTTGATAAAGCAAATACTTTTTGCAAAGTGTTAACTGGAAAACACAGGCAGGAACTGAGTTTCTTGACTGTAAATATTTTGGCTGGGAAGATGACTCAGGGGAAAGGTGCTTACCACCAAGCTTGACAAGCTGCGTTCAGTTGTCAGAACCACAACTGGTGAAAGGGGAGAACTGACTCCATCAAGTTGTCCTCTGACCTCCACATACCTGCTGTGGCTTATGTACACATGCACACATGTAGAAGAAAAAGTTAATTAAAATGTTGGAAAATATACATACCTACAAAACAGTTGTTCCTCTTCTTCTCAAGCACTTGGCTTATGTTTCTAATGCTGCAGAGTGAAAATTTGTTGTTGTTAAGTTTGTCCCCAGATGTTGCTCTTGCATACATGATGTAATTGCCATTTTCTTTTTGTCCTAAGTTCTTAGACTCTCCTGGAGTACACTCTGTTCCAGAATCATGCTGCCAAACAGAATATGGTATTACATTAGCAGGAAGTAAAATAGGGCTTCCCAGTCACCGGCTTATGTGGAACTTTCTCATCAGAAGAACAGTGGAAGTCACATACTTTCCTTGAAGAAGAATCTAACAACTGTCTAGGATCAGAGTTAGGATAAACACTTGCTCTATCAGGGCCACTGTTGCAGTACAGAGGAAAACTAAACGTCTAAACATAAACTATCTTAGAGCTTTGTAATTAGGGACTAGAACTGAACATACACTGTCATAAAGATTACTGAAAAGAAGCTTTTAAGGGTGGCAGTAATAATATGGATTCACATTCATTAAAGTGCATGGTAAGGTACATGCTAAAACTGGTTCAGGAAGGCAGAAGTGAAAATGAAACCCAAGACCAGTGCTGGGGAAGGCAGAGTAAGAACTCAAGGCAGTGACACTTCCTTGTGAGTTGGTGCAAAAGACAGCCAAGCAACATGCTGATTGGAGTCAAACACAAGTTTTACTTTAAAATAAGATTAAGGAAACCCAAGGCATGGGATCAAAACATTGCTTTACAGGAGACAGAGTTCTGTATATGAGCACATGCACTGAAGTGGTTTTGATTCTGGTAATTTATCCAGGTATCAGAGGCATAAGAAAGACCAAAGCAAGAGCTCCCTGAATCTTCATAAAGGAAAAACACTTTCAAAGCTGGGATAAGGAAGCACCTGCTTTCCTCACACATATGCACTAAAACAACAAAGCCAGGGTTTGTTAGATGGCTTCATGGGGAAGAACACTTGATGTACATGCAAGAGGACCTCTATTCAAAACTCCAGGACCCACATAAATCCAGACCCAGGACCAGAAAGATGGCTCAGTGGTAAAAGGTACTTGTCACCAAGCTTAAAAACTTCAATTTGATCCCCAGGACCCAAATGCAAGTAGTTGTCCTCTGATCTCCACTCACAGGCTGTGGCATACAAATGAACATGAATACACACACACACAAAAACTGTAAGAACAATTTTAAGAAAAAAAATTAAAGCCAGACATGACTGTGGTTTTTTTTGTTTTTGTTTTTTTTTGTTTTTGTTTTTTTTTTTTGCAACAACCTCATCACTAGAATTCAGAAACAGATACCAAGAGCTCATTAGATGACTAGTCTAGCCCAAAGCTTCTGGTTCAGAGAGCATTACGCAAGGCTAATTGTCCCAAGAGTAAGAAGACATTCAATATCCTTCTCTGACTTCTGTGTGTGTACATACAAAGGTGCATACTCAGGTACATGTATCACACACAAAATACCCTCAATACACACACAACACATACCTGAAGGAAATACCTCACAATGTCCTCAAGTAACTAAGGTATTCATTATTGTAAAGGGCAAAAATGTTGGACATTAGAATGGCAGTTGTATTTAACTTGATCTTAGTTTGAATACCCAATAACCTTACTCTTTACGAACAAACAATAATACCAAGTCACTCTGATTTTACATTTCTTCATCAGATGTCTCACATCCTACTCTTCCTGATACTGCCCTGCTTTTCCCCTGAGCCTATATTCAACCTGTGGAAACTATTTGCTCTGTACATTACCTTGCTTTATGCTTCTGCTCCTTACAATTTGGTTTTTTATTAAGTATGGTACTAGCAACAATCTCATCATTCAAATTGAGAAACAGAAAGAAAAGTTCCAATACTGAATGGCTGTTAATGTGATCAAAGAAACACTAGCTATGTTAGAAGGCATTGAATATTAGAGTAGCTAGTTATACATGGAAGTGCTAAATATACAAACTTACAGATGGAATAAACATTGTCCCAAACTTGGCAAGGAGTTACATTCTTAAAAATAGCTAATTGTGACCTACCTGCCTAGTCTTAATTATTCAGGAATGGTATAACAGATCTCATTAACAGTCATAAAAGGAAGAGTGTAAACAAAAAAATGCTTACTATTTGCTACAGCAGATACAGGAACAAAACCGGCAAAGAACAGAATTAAAAAAAAAAAAAAAACTCTGACACACATACACACAAAGGACTATCCTGACTGGATATCAAAAAGGACTCAGGTTTCATGAGTATACTACAACTTTAGTTAAATAAGAAAGTAACAAAAACGAGTTTCTAAGTTCATAATATAAGATACATTTGGTAGAACAGACTGAAATCCCAGCATTAAAGAGGCTGAGGCAGAGAGATCACAAGTTTGAGGTCAGCCTAGGCTATCTAGTGAGAACCTATCAAAGAAAAAAAGAAGAAACAGAAAGAAGAAGGCAACAAAGAGAGAAAGAAGGAGAAAATATTCATAGAAAAGTAAGAAAAAGATTTAAGATGAAAAAGTAAATTATAATCTACAGCCCACAACTATTGACATTTTGGTGTATTTCCTATTACTATAATTGGGTTAATATAAACTTTGGGATCTGGTATATATAACTATCTACATCTCAGCTTAACAGTATAAGAAGCACTGAAGAGCTGTTTTTAAATGGCTGAAGAATATTCCATGCTATCAGTCAAAAGCATTTGCTGCTTCTTTCAGAAGACCTGTGTCAGTTCACAGTACCCACATTGAGCTCACAATCTGTAAATTCCAGTCCCAAGGGTTCTGACACCTTTTACTCTAAGGATTGAGGCATCCATGCTGTACCCAGACATATATACAGACAAAACACCCATAACATATAAAAATAATACTTTAAAAAAAAAGATTTTAAGGTAAGAGCAGGACATTCATCAGATTTGAGAGGTGATAAATGACACAGCATATATACTTTGACTTGAACTATGGAAAGGCCATAAATGATGAAACCTGTAGTGGTCTGAAAGAAAATGGCCCTCATAAGCCCATAGGAAGTAGCAATATTAGGAAGTATAGCTTTGTTAGAGTAGGTATGTCACTAAGGGTTGGGCTTTGAGGTCTCCAAGCTCAAGGCAATTTACTACCTGTGGATCAAGGTATAGAACTCTCAGCTCCTTCTCCAGCATGTCTGCCTGCATGCTGCCATGTGTCCCACCATGATGATAATGAATTTAGCCTCTGAAACAGTAAACCAGCCCCAACTAAATATCTTCCTTTATAAGAATTGCCATGGTCATGGTGTCTCTTCACAGCAATAAAACCCTAAGACAGAAGTTAGTACTGGAATATTACTGTGATAGGCCTGACCATGCTTCTGTTTGGAGGAATGTAGACTTTGGATTAGAAAAGCAGTTGAACGTTTTAAGTGGGGCTTAATAGGTCAGTCTAGTAGGAAGATGAAAGACAGTGGTACTGAGGGTGATTTGAACTGTGGTGGCCTGGCTCAAGAAGTTTCAGAGAAGAAGAATTTTAATATGTGGCCTAGAGACTATTCTTATGATATTTTGGCTAACATTGTTGCTACTTTCTGCCCTTGTCTGAAAAGTTTGCCTGAGGCTACAGTGAAGTTTTAGATTAATTGCATTGGCAGAGGAAATCTCAGAACAGCCTAATACTGACTCTGTCTTGTGGTTGTTAGTGTTCACTCTTAAGGAAATGTATAATGAAAAGACTCATATGAAGATGTATAATTAAAAGGAGCAAGCTGAACAAGAAAAAATACAAAACACAGATCAAGGAGAAAAGGGGCACGGGGGAAAAATGGAGCTAAATCCTGTGTTTAAGGAGATAAACATATTAAAGAGAAGATGATGTTGAATGGATAAAAGGAGGAGACCTCAGGGCAAGATCCCACCCAGCTGAGACCAATTTATGAAAAGAAATTAAAGAAAAGCTCAGAACCAGATTAGTGGTCCACACCTTCAATCCCAGCACTTCAGAAGCAGAAGCTATCAGATCCCTGAGTTTAAGGCCAGCCTGGTCAATAGAGCCAGGGCAGCCAAACTTAAGACAATGAAGGAAATTATCAAAAACAGTAAGTTAATAAGATGTAATTGAACGGGGGTGGGGATGTTCCAGCCCCAGTAAGCACCGGAACTTGGCAGCTTCAACCATGTGGTTCTAGCTTTGGAGTCAAGGATAGATTAAAGGGGTTACAGAATCTCCCTCTGCAACTAAGAAAGGCCACTAAGGCCAGGTGTGTGTCAGGGGTGTTCCTGCATGGAAGCCCAGAGAAGCCATTGTGTGAAGCTGTGATGGTGAAGCCTGGATTGCTTTGGAGAGCCCAAAATGTTAGAGATACCAGAGCCCTGGGATACCTGCCAAGGTAAGCTGCTAATAGAGAGTGGAACCAGCCCAGGGCAAGAAGTGTGTTGCAGTCAACAAAGATGAAAGGAGTAGGAGATCTGAAGACTGCTTTGACATCAGGCATGGAGATGCAGTCTGGAGTTTGCCCAGCTGGGTTTTCATCTTGCTTTGGTCCAGTATTTCCTTACTATGCTCTCTTTCCTCCAGTTTAGAATGGTAATGTAGATCTTGTACCATTGTGTGTTAGAAGCC
Organism: Mus pahari; assembly: GCF_900095145.1. Classification (NCBI taxonomy): domain Eukaryota; kingdom Metazoa; phylum Chordata; class Mammalia; order Rodentia; family Muridae; genus Mus; species Mus pahari. Next base: position 65,679,063 of record NC_034599.1, on the reverse strand, counting down.
ACGGATTTGCATTTTCATTTTGGTTTTACAAAGGTTACAGTAAGACTGCATGAGTCTCAGAAGACAGTTTGAAGTTTTAAAAAGTGCTGATACTATAATAAACTATGGGCTCTTTGGAAGTTGGACTTAATTCATTTCTGCATTATGATATGGCTACAAAATTATAGGGCCAGGATGTGGAATGTAGTGGTTTGAAAGAAAACGTCCTTCATAGGCCCATAGGGAATGGCACTATTAGGTGTAGCCTTGGAGTAGGTGTGGCTTTTTTGGGAGAGAAAGCTCAACAAATATTAGGGATAAGTAAAGTGAATATAAGGGCGGGAGAGATGGCTTAGTTGTTAAGAGCACTGACTGCTCTTCCTAGAGGTCCTGAGTTCAATTCCCAGCAACCACATGGTGGCTCAGAACCATCTGCAATGGGATCTGATGCCCTTTTCTGGTATGTCTGAAGACAGCTACAGTGTACTCATATAAAGAAAAATGAATATAAAGAACAATGCAAGCCACTTGGAGAAAGTATCATGTGGCACAGACACACAGCAAGAGGAAAGCAGGGAGAAAGAAAGATTTCAGAGAGATGTCAAAGTGGACAGGTTTGGGAGTTTATGGCTCCAGTTCATCTTACCATAAATTACTCAATAAATACTTATTCAGGATCTACCATGTAGAATTAACAGTACATGCAAAGAAAGAGTGTGGTTAAGCATGGTAAGGTCATTAAAAGTAGTCCAGTAGGAGAGGAAAAGGTTAACAAAGTTGACAAGGAAGGAGACCAAGTCACTTATTAAGCAATACTAATTTACTAAATGCAATTGTTGGCAGTGAGATAAAGATTAAGATGATCTGTGAGGGGACTGGGGAGAAGCGGCTCAGCAAGTTAAAGTGCTTGCCACCCAAGTCTGCAAATGTGAGTTTAGATCCCCAGAATCCACATCAAAGATGAACAAGGTAGTATACTGGCCTTTAGACAAATCTCAGGGATTTACAGACCAACCAGTCAGACTAACTAAAAAGGTGGGCTCCAGGTTCAGTGAGCTGTCCTGCCTTAAAAGAAGACTATGAAACAATGGAGGGAGTGCAATGGGGAAAGAGTCGATGCTGGCTTCTGACTGCTAACAAACGAACCAGGTGTGGTGGTACATGCCTTTAACTTCAGCATTCAGGAAGTTGAAACAGTTGGATTGCCATGAGTAGGCCTGATCTAGAGAGTTCTAGAACAGCCCTATCGCCAAGTCAACATACTCTCCAAAAGCAAATAATAAACAAACAAACAAACAAATAAATAAAACAAGCCAGACCCTAGGGCAGAGAAAAGGAACTAGAAGGGTATGGTGCTTGTGAAGAAGGTGTGTCTCCTTGCACATGAAACTGCAACTTTACCATGAGCATCAGTACCTCATCTATGGTACTTTAAGAACCCCTTTGAAAACAAACTCTCAGTTTCTGATAGAGACTTAGACAAGGAAAGTCTGAGGTGATACATTTTAAAAACCTGAAAAACTTAGAAGTGCCTTTTAAGATTTTAAACTACAAATTCATGAATGTTTTTATTAATTTTGGTACTAGAGATTAAACACTAGGTCTCATGTATGCTGCATATGTACTCTATACTGACCTATACTCTCAACACCAACAAATTATCCTTAAAATAATAAACATTTCCATGTTTACAAATGATAACATTCAAGTAAAATAACTTTACAGTTTTCAAGTAGAATTTTCCCAAACACATACTTGATAAGCTCTACCAAAAGCAAAGAAAATCTTTTACTATTTCCTATTTCTGGGTTGAATTGATGTTTATTTAGATCACTTTAAAATCATCAGAATGGACCTAAGTATTGCAGAATACCAAAGGCAGCTGCTATAAGTGTAATAATCACATTGTGGTTACATATGAAGCCTTTTTCTAAAGCATGTAAATTTGAACATCTTAACAAAGAAAAAGAAAGGAACACAAAAAGCAAACAATGCAAAAACCTTGGTAATTACCAACTGACTCAGGGGTCAGCAAATGAACCTACATTACACATGAGCTACTATTACAAAGCCTAAGCTAAGAATAGCTTTCCATATTTGAAGATTTAAAGAACTGAAAAATAAAGAACATGGAGCATAAGATAAATGCTAGCCCTCAAAGCCTAAAAGAAATGTTCAAGTGGGCCCTTTGGGAAGAGCTTGCCACTCCTGTTCTAGGTGATGAGAACATAGCCTGCTATGCTATTTTTTCTTCTGTGTGTCAGAAACCTATTATAAAAAAAGTATAAAATATCAATCTATTTATATAGTAGAGAAATAAATTCAAGTAAATCACAATATTGTTTTAACAGAAACAAAAGCCAAAAAGCCATCACACGATTTACGAGATTACTAAAAGGAGACTCATTCAAAATATATTTGAGTGTATTATGTGATGGTGACTGTTTCTAAACCAGAAAATATAGACAGATCACCTTCTGCATAAACAAGCCAGACTGAGCCAGACATGGTTGGAGCATACAGATATTCACTTAGAACTTGGGAGGCAGGGACAGGAGGGTTAGGAACTCAAGACTGTCTATGCTACATGAGACTGTATCTCAAAACTACCCTCCCACAAAGAAGCTAAATAAAATTCTGGCTAAATAAAATCACAGAATTCTTCTTACTTTCAGTATGGTCAATTACATCACTATGTACTGGCATATTAACACTAAACATTCATATGTACATTATTGTACTACAAAATATCACTGAAGATAAAAGTCAAGCTAACTGCTTTTTAAACTTTTAATAATTAGGCAGTACTCACTGGAGATCCAAAGTTATGTCCAACTTCATGAGCAAATGTAATATGAGAGACTTTGGGAGGCACATGGGAGCCATAGTTCTGAACAGTTATGATGCCTGTGTTCAACGATTTCTTCTTGCCATCTGAATACAACTTGCTTTTCTCACATATTCCCCCAGAGCTTCCTAATTCAGATTTTAAAATAATAATAAAAAAGACTATATTAGTTATCTATTCCCCTACAAAAAAAATAGGTAAACAGTTAATTAAAATCATTACATGGAGCTAAAACATTTATATTTTTTGATTTAAAATACAATGACTAAATGTACATAACTGATTCAAATACTCCAATTAGTCCAAGATTTTAAAAATCATTTATAATAAAACATTAATGGTCCCTGCAAAAAAAAAATCCAGGATTTAGTAAACAATCCTTACATATTTTTCTACATCAAAAAGTTATTTTTTCCTGCCATTAACATAGCAAAACATTTTTATTTCTTTTAAATTTGAGTGAGTTCACATTTACATGAACCAAAGCTTACATCCCTTCACCTTTTAAAGGGAAAACTTAAAAATTAAATACACATTAAAATACCCTCAATATTTTACATTCTCTAAAAGAAACTTGTACAAAGAGTGAGGGGCATTCAGCATGTGCTCATAGTTCTGTGATTTGCTCTATCATGCATTTGTCAGCAAGACACCGAGTGACATGGATTTAAGGAATAAAGGCATGGAAAAAGAAGGGTAGAGAAAAGGTAGTAAGAAAAAAGGAACAGGAAAGCAAATATGGAAGAATATGGATATCTGATTGGCCAGGCATTCACTGCACTATTCACACAACTCTTCAGCAGCTGTGAAACTTAAAACAAAACAAATGAACTGTGATTTTGATGTGCCCTGAAATAACTTTCAAATTTTAAAAGAAATTACTGAGGCCCCAGGGAGTGGGGAAGTCTGGTGAAGTGGGAGTGGGGGGTGAGGACATCCTCTTGGAGGAGGAGGTATGGGATGAAGAACAGTCAAAGGGCAGACTGGGAAAGGGATAAAAAGGGATAAAAACTGGACTGGAAGAGAGAGAGAGAGAGAGAGAGAGAGAGAGAGAGAGAGAGAGAGAGAGAAAA
>NC_034599.1:65640048-65675146 GCF_900095145.1 Mus pahari | reverse complement strand
AGAAGAAGAAGAAGAAGAAGAAGAAGAAGAAGAAGAAGAAGAAGAAGAAGAAGAAGAAGAAGAAGAAGAAGAAGAAGAAGAAGAAGAAAAGAAAAGAGAAGAGGAGAGAAGAGAGAAAGAAAAGGAAAGAAAAGAAGGAAAGAAAGAAAAGTTACTTAAAGTAAGCATAGTGACCTATTCTGTAGTTTGTCTTTTTATTAAAAGAACTTTGGGAGTTCAAGATCAAAATGACAACACTTCACAGCCAATGGCAGTTACATGAAATAAGAAACAAAAAAACCAACTCAACTAGCTCGTCAATCCCTACACTGACAAGAATGAACTCTCCTGTGTTTGTCTTGTATTTGAGAGGGTCTGCCTATGCTCAGTTCCCCACATTTGCTAACTTCCTGATTTTAGATTCCCAATTCTTTTAATGAATTTTATGATTTAACAAGCTGAAATCATGATGAACTTTGTGAAAAAAGAAAATGAATACTAAGCCAAGAGCAGATTTAGCCCACAAGCCTTCATGTAGTCTCTATACACACCCTTTCCTGAACAAAAAACAATAGAGAAAATAAATATTGATTTATGTCTTTTTCTGTTCTTTTTATGAAGGCTACATCATTATAGGAACTAGGAAATTAAATCTATGAGTAAGTACTCTGTAACAATTACACAACCACATGTTAACTCTGAGCAAGTAGTAAATTAATATCCTGCCTCAGTAAAGATTTGTCATATGAAACTGACCCAAAATAAGTCCTGTCAAATTGGATCTAGGCACAGAAGACTCCAATGCACATCTTAAGAGCTAAAAAGAAAAAAGATTAAACAGGCACATTGAAAAGTTCTGACATATTTATGTATTTAAGTCTAGCTAACCTAGCAAGATCATAGATAGGTTTGAGACTCTTCTTCTTAAACATAGTCTCTGTGATATGTATATTGCTTAATCTCCTAAATAACTCCTCAGAGTCTTAAGTTTACTATAATTATAGACTAATAGCATAAAATGGAGCAAAAATCACATAGAAAATTTACTAAATTTTATTTTATAAATATGGTTTTTAAATACTGCAACCAGTTTTGATATACCAGAAAATCAGTGACAGAATGTCTCACTAAGCTGACTGTAACTCAAGCTCAGCAACTATTTTACAATATGTAAGCTTTTACTGCAGAGTTATCACAGAGAAACTAACCTCGTGAGTAAATGAGAAGAGTGAAAGGAATCTGAGCGAGCCTCAGCTATGCTCACTTAATGGATTAACACGGAGACCAGTTCATACAGGTCAGAACATATCTGAACAAGCCAGAGAAATCCATTGAAGAAGCATGGTAAAGAGGTTCAGCAAGTGAAATGAAACTGAAAGAAGGTGATGGCTCTCTTAGAACCAATGCCTGGGAACCTGCAACAACCAAGTCCCAAGCTTAACACAACTCCAAGCTCAGCCTGAATACAGTGAGCCCTCTGATGCAAAATAAAATTTACTTTGTTATAAAATCATGGTAATAACAATCAAAATAGCCACAGGTTATCTTTTTAACACTGAGAAAAACTATATAGTTTTCCCGAGTTTAGTTCTGACTTTCTCCCCTGGTACTGATCAAACCCTAGGTCTTGTACATGCTAAGCCTGTGCTCTACCACTGAGCCACCCCCTGTACATCTTTGTATGGGAACCAGACTCTTTTCTGATGGCTCCACTGTAGGCATAGCTTAATTTTAAGTGGAAATCTCCAGGTAAACTCATTTCAACAGGTAGATACTGTTTTCTTGATCAAAGACACCTAAAAAAAAAAAAATCAACTACAGGAAAGTACTGGAAAAGAAGAAACAGAGTTCTTCTAGTATACATGTATTCCTACTAAGAAGGAACTAGGATATATGGTGTCCTAATTCTAACACAAAAGTAAAAGAGATTATTCAAAAAATAGCAAGACATAAAGATTAGAAACTTACTATTAAGTGTAAGTAACCCTCATTGATTTCCCTGCATCAACTGGGTCAGCAAAAAGGACTACCACTAATAATCTACATACATATTCTGTGATAATTAACCATAACATAAAAGAAATCTCTACTATCATATTTTTGAATAGTGAAATAACTTCGTAATTTAATGAATTAAATTTAGGGCAAATTATACAACAAGATGAGAATTAACAAAGATTAATAAGACCAAATAAAAATGAAAGATTAAGAAATATTAAAGACTATAAACTCAATAAATTGGCTATGAAGTGTTATCTAAAAAGAACAAGATAACAGCAAACATAATTAAGACTTACAAGCAGAAAGATGGAGTCTCAAAGGAAGGAGAGAAAAGAAATTATAACACAAATTATCTGATGCAAAGTAATTTAGTGGAATGTATTAAAAAAGCAGGTAAGAGCTCAAGGCTCTTAGAGCCACTACTATTCCCACAGAGCTTTAACAATTACTCTACATGATAATGCTGAAGTACAACAGAGTTCCCGTGTCCACCTTCTCTTAAGAAAGAAGGAAAAACAATCAATAAAATATAATATCTACTGGGAAGCAGGAGCCATTACCCTGGAATAATCAAGCAGATTACATATGTAACATCCTTTAAAAAGAAAGTGTATATCAAACTCAAAATCCGTTCAGTACCAAGGACAAAGCTGCTGATGTTATTTCAGGACAGGACCCTGTATTAAGGCAACTGAGCCAAGAGAGTAGACTCCTTTCCCTTAGTCTGGCCTCTAATCTCTCGGCCTATACTCTGAAACAGCTTTTGGAAAAAGCCTTCTAAGGTCCAGAGTTGGGGATTTAACAGTCAAGTCAGAGTGCATTTCACACCTGAAGTAAAGGGAAAAGGTTAAGAAAAAGAAAAGGTGCAAATGAGGATAAAGGTTGATTCTTCTCTCTTTGCTCATGATAGGCTAAGGTAGAGCCCTGCTTCATTCATACAAAGAATCTAACAACAAAAACAAAAACAAAACAAAACAACCCATGAGTCACGTTGTTTTCAACCTGAAACTCTACCCAGTGCCATGTTAACAAAATGAGCAACATCACAAAGTGATGGTTCAAATATCCCGAAATCTAGACATAAATACTGAGTGTCCCTAAGCCCACAGCCCCATTTGATCATAAAATCATCTGACTTCGGGACAAAATATACTAAAATCCAGTCAAACAGTGTTCTTCAAAGCCAGTGGCGGGGAGGAGGAATTCTCCATAGCGTCTGCTTCATTTTTCTTTAACTCTAAAAGATATTCTAAAGAAACAAAATAAAGAATGTAAAAAGAAATTAAGCCGTTACATGTGTAAAAGACATGAAGGCATCTAAAGATTTCACCAAAGTTGCTCAAGCTCCTGAAGTATCCACCTACCCCTATTCCTTTGTTTGAAACAAGCTCTTATTATATAGTGAAGGCTGTCCTTGAACTCATGATTCTGCCAGGATTACAGACATTTTGGATGAACAATAGTCTGTAAATGAAAATACAAAATGGTAGCAAGCTCCAAATTGGAAATTGCTGTGTTTGCTCTGGAGGTATTTGGTGAGGGAGCATTAGAGACATAAACAGTTTGGTGGTTCTCAGTCTCATTTTAGTGAGCAGCAATGCTTGTTCAAACAAAGACACTGAGATGAATAACAAGAGTCCCTGATTCAAAGGACATAGGTGGAGCCTATGAACCATAACATTTCTCACAGGTTCTGGGCAACGCAAGCACTTCTAGCTATGTTCCACAGGAGGAGACTCATTGACTTACCCAAGAGTATCTAGAAAATATGCAAAGGAAATCCAAAGAAATACCCGAGCTTTTATAATTATAATTAATAGTAAAGGGGAATCATTAATCTTGTGAGAAAAAATATCCAGCTATTTGAGGGGAAAGAGAATTTATAAAACCTGAAACATCCTGGGAAGGAGAGAGCTGAACACCTTGTCACAATGCAAGAAACATGAAAAGAGGACTACGCACAAACAAGACTAAAACAACACTATGGTACGAGAAGCAGGCCATGACAGACATCTGTACCTCAGAGACACAGGAATCAAGTACATTTTACAACATGGGGAGAAAAAGAAAAGAAAGAAAAGCACTGAAAATAAAAATAAGGGTGTTTACTGTTGGCTTCTTTTAAAAAGCAAGAAATGTAAGATAAAATATGCATAATAAATCATAGAATAAACAATAAGAAAAACGTGCTTTATACCAGGTAAAGAAAGGTCAAATTCTAAGTAGAAATGAGGCATCAGAAGGAGAAATCACTGCTTATGACTCCAAACTTTACACACAACTTACACTCCACAGCCACATTCATATCCAAGGAATATGACCTCCTTTCTACCTGTGTTTCAGTGAATAATCTCAATTTGCCAACAGTGTCCTCAAACCCACTGTAATGGGAAGGGGACAGCCCATCTCAGCCTTCTCAGGGTTGGACCCCACCCCATGGTGAGCCTGGATGATGCCAGCAAGCTGCATGTGGCACTTGTGCTGCTGCCTGGACTGCCTGCCAGGTAGTACATCATTGCTGTTAAAATAACGACCAGAGGGCAGCAAATGAAGATATGTTTTCTTTCTTTCTACCTGCTGCTCCTGACCAGAGTTTCTTTCTCTCACTGCAGAACAGAAAAGAATATAGGATTTGGTATTGTTGTTTGTTGTTGTTGTTTTCCCTTTTGGCAAAGCAAAAGCAGTTTCTGCTGTTGACTTTCAGTCCCCATTCCAAGGAGCAGGCAGGGGAATTAGCATTTAGCTTTTGTGGGAAAATTTGTTTCCCTTTAATAGTGTCACACATACTACTTCTTCCCACAAAATAGTTAGCTTCTGGAAATCCCAAAATCAGGGTACTTCCCAAACTTCTCTTTTCTTTTTAAACTTTTACTTATTTGCTTAGTTACTTGAGATAGGGTCTCCCTAATCCGAAGTCCAGGGTGGCTTTGAATTTACCTTCCCAAGCCTCCTGACTCAGCATAAGAGCTGAGACTGTAGGTGTGTGCCACAGGGTCAACTCTTATATTCCTTTCAAAATAAAAGGCTGCTTCATCTGTTCTGCCATTTACTTTATGTTATGCATCTAGTCTTAACCCAGATTGTGTGAATTAAATTTCTGTACAGGCATTGTTTTCTCCTGTACTTAGTAAAACCTAATCTTCCCCCCAAACTTGCTTTTTCTTCCAAGTATTAAGACAATGTTACACAATCTACCTGAAGGTGCTCCAACCCAGGCCAGACCAAGAACACCATCATCAAAATCCCGGTCTGTGAAGACATAGGCCAGGCAGTAGTCATCATGATTCTGCTCAGAATTCAACTCCAGGAACTTCTCCACACCAATATTTGGGAAACGGAAAGGATTTGTAGGGTCTTTTTCATCAGAGGTTGTATTGATCTAAAATCCAAAATAATAACTGAAGTCAATGATTACTTCTAGTTGTTCTCTCTCCAGCCCCTCCCACAGACCTGGACAACATTCTCATGGGTTCCAGAGATGTTCTCCCTGGGCACAGCTCTGAACTCATTGTAGAAAGCATAAACACACAGACAAAAAGAACAAAAGGAGAGCAGGGCAGGGAGAATGGAGCCGATGCTATTAAATGCCTCAGCAAGGATCTGGAGATTCCTAAACAGAAGCATGCAGAGAAGATGCTGCATCTCTGCAAGTTCTAACAAATGATGTGCGGTTTCTCAAACTCAACTGCCTGAGCAGGGCTCTTTATGGGAGCTCTATGAATGGGGACAAGTATAAAAACATAAAACCTCATCATTAGCTTTTAACTAGAATAAGTTTGAAATGCAAGGCTGAGTTTGCCAGATTTTCCTGGTCCTTCTTGCCTAGAAAGCAGGTAAGTTAATCCTAACTTGATCCACTGTTTTCTTGGATGTATACAAGAATTTTGAATTCTACTTTCACTTCACTTCTCTTAGTGTTTAAGCTAAGTTCCTGCACATCTTTTTTCTGATACTTGGCTATTCTCCTCCATAGTCCTCCTTCACAATTTGAAGAACAATCAACACCAGACCTTTACAGCGTTGGAGGGAATAGAGAGTTTAGTAAATGATTGGTACTCTGAAGATAAAAATAAATAAAAAATATGGCAGCTTCAAAGTTCATAACTGAGACTGTAATTTTAGTTTAAAGCAATAATACTTAAATATTTACTACCTGTTTTTAATATAGCTAAAATTTAGCTTCAGTTTTTAGTTATAGCCATTAGAACAGAAATGTCAAGAAATTGCAACCAGTACCCTGTGGTTCTGTTCAACAGTTCTGAGAGTTACAAATGATATTACAACAAAAAAGGATTCCATGGCCAAATTTAGAGCTTTCTTTCTTTGAGGACTTCTCAAACCTGATATATGACATTCTAAGCTGTAACATTTCAAGATTATAAAAATAAATGTTTCCCCAAATTCTAATTTTATTTAAACACTGCCTTTATTTTTCCTCAGCCCTAGAATAACAAGTGGGGCACACCCAAAACAACACACACAAAGCAAACCTTAAGAAATTAGTAATGGGGGTGGGGGGCAAGCAATGTTTATCAGACAAAAAACAATACTGTTTTACCTCTACTATAGTCTCAATTAAGGCCTTGTAGATTTGATCCTTGTAGTGCTTTGTGTACATGCTCATGTGGTATATACATGTGAATGCAAGCATATTTGTATAGAGGTCAGAGCTTGGTACTAGGTATCTTCCTCTAAAGATTGCCACTTCATTTTTGAGACATGGATGCTCCCTAAACCTGGGGCTCATAAAATTAGCTAGCAAGCCCAGCCAATGAGCTTCAGAGATCAGTCTCTCTCTGTTCTAAGGATGAAATAAAAAGCAAGTATTTTCTTTCTTTTTAAACTTAGTCCTTACTAATTTTTTAACCTTAAGTTTTATTTATTTTTATTTTATGTGCTTTGCTTTCATGTATATAAATATATCACAAGCATGCAATTGTCCATGTTGGAGGAGGGGTGCAGAAAAGGGCATTAGATCCTCTGGAACAGGAGTTACAGACAGTTGTGAGCCACCATGTGAATGCTAACCAAACCCAAGTCCTCTGGAAGAGTGTGAGTGCTTTTAACTGTTGAGCCCATCTTTCCAGCCCCCTTAATACTTTTTAAAATGGATCTACTAAAGTTCCTTACTCTTATGCGTTTCACCATGAAGCTGATGTTACGGATTCCGGAGAAGTCTGTAGTCTGGTAAATTGTATCAATTGCTTTAACATGACTGGATATCTAGTAATTAAAATAGAAAACAAAACATTTTAGGGGCAATACTGAAATATGAAAAAGATAATTTCTCTTTGTAACATCAAGAGTTATTTATGCTGCACATTTAGATTTTAAAATATGTATGCCATATGTTGAACAGAATGGAAAAGATGAGTGAGCTAGGACAGAGTGGATACTCTTGTCTTTCCCAGACTCTGGCTAATCAATCAACCAATGCATCAATTAGAAAGTGTACCCCTACTTCAGTCCTATTAAAAACTCCTTCATCAGTCCAGCCTGCAGAGTCCCACTCCCTCTGTTCTCACATGCTGCTGGCCTTAGTGCCTGGAATGTCTGCATTAGTTTGAGTCCTTAAGACTCAAACACCGTCTACAGGGATCTAGCAGTCTCAGGGCATGCATTCCTTCCTCCACAACAGTACTTCTGTTGCTGCACTGACACAAATTCCAAACACCCTGATTACTTTCTACAACTAGGCACTGTTTCAGGGGTCAGAGATAAATTAATAAATGAAATAGAGAAGGTCTCTATAAATTAATAGAGGCTTACTGTAATTAAGTATACAAGAGGGAAAGATAATCTGAATATAAAATAAATATGGTAATATCTACTTAAATTCTGAAAGGAAATAAACTTAGTGAAAGAACACAAGAGGCGTTTGTTTACTTAGCTGACTCCCAACTAAGCACTGGCTGTAACCACTCTGCATGCAACCTTCCAATTTTATCTACAAAAGAGCACCCTGGCTACCATCTAGGTGGAAATATGTATGTGCCATTTCAAAACTTATTGAGAAGGCACAGAAGACAGTCAAGAAGTAGCATTTCAAAAGCAGTCCACACCGACAAACACTCTGGGGGGCAGGACAGCAGTGCTGAAGGGTCCATCCTGAACTCGCATGCCTGGCCTCAGCAGCTTCCAATGCCTCGCCCAGTTTCCTCACTGTTTCTGCTCCATGCACATCTGTGGCGATTCAGATATGTCTCCAGGCAGGTTTACATCGCCTGCTTTACTTGGAGTCCCTTTCTTTTTACCCTTTTCTTTTCTATCTTTCCCTCTAAATTTTCCTATCTCCTTCTCAGATGGTGACTCCTCCTGAAAGGGTCACTTAAGGTTACCCTACTCCTTAGGGAATGTTCAAGAGCACTTTCTCTTCAAAAATACTGTGGATATTAACATTACCCATGTTTACACTGTCTCTCTACAAAGGTGCTTCCCGGCCTTTAACTGTGCTCATTGCTCTCCATTATTCCATTATTCCCAAATTATAGCTTATTGCATCCTTTCTATTTCTCACATTTCTTAAAACCCTGTCTATCCCCACCACCAAAACGTAATCACCACAGTACTTCTATCTTCTCATGCTCAAATTCTTTGTCAAAAATAAATTTTAATACACTTTCTCTAGGTATCTTCAATGTAAAAAGACATTTTAAAGGGTACCCTAAAATATTCTATTTTCATAAAGATTTTCATACAGGTACAGCAAACCTGTAATCCCAGCACACTCAGGAGGCTGAAACAGAAGGATTACCATAACTTGCAGGACAGCCTCATAATGAAGTGAGCACAAGCCACTCTGGGCCACTCTGGGTCACAAAGAACCTGTTCTCAGCAGGGAAGATGGGAGACAACTATAAATAATAACTTTACTTGGAAAATGCTAAGTAAGTACAATGAGATACAAAACAGAAATTATAGACTTCTAGCTAAAAGAAAATTCCTGCTCTCTCTTGCAAAATCCAAATGAAAAATGGAACTGTTTACAAAGGTGAGTTTCATACTTGTTTACCATTCATGTCACCAGACCAAAATCCAAAACACTTTTTCCCCAAAACAAAACAAACAACAAAAGCCTAAGTTTCAATGTTACTAGCAACTTTTAAAATTGTTTCCTTTATCTCTCTTCTGATTGGCAATCCAAAATCTAAACTGGACTTTCCATCTCCTCTACACTAAGTTTACAGACTTCCCTATGACACTACTGAAAAAATAATACAAAACAATAGGAGAAAACTCCTAACACAATGAGTAACTTTCAGTACCTGAGCAATCACTGCTTCTCGTGTTCCATAGTATTTAAAGAACAGGTGGTCTGTCTGAATATAGAGCTGACAAGTATTTCGTTCAGCCAGAGTTGTGCGCTTTTTCCTCAGGAGCTCAGGACCACTACCAGCAGCAAGCTCCTCTGGATGTGCCTGTACATCAAAGTCATTTCTGATAATTAGCTTGTTTTACAATTATAATTTTACAGTTAAGAACACATATGCTAAACAATTTTAAATCACATGGCTATGCAATACCCCCAAGCATTTCTAAGGTCACTAGAAGATACCACATTGTATAAAAGGGCCACTAGAAGTTAGGAAGAAAGATACAAGTGTGAGAGGTGGCTAGTGGACACCAAAAGCTAGGAGTGGAGGATCGCCATGCTCTGGTGTTGTATGGCTCAGCAGGACAACTGTGCTCTAGTATACCCAATGACAAACTCCCAAACAAAGAGACTGGGAATCCTAACACACACACACACACACACACACACACACACACACACACACACACACACACACAGTGTATGATGATCAGAGTCCTCAGCATTTCCATTTTTTCAGGTGTTACTATTTGTGTATGTGTGAATATGTGTGTGTGTGTGTGCGTGCGCCAAACCAATAAATATGTACATCATGTTGCTTACATTTTATAATATTTAGAATTTACTTATAAATAACACTTTTGTCCATAAAATATTCTCCACATGGGTAACTTACCTTTTGAAACAATTCCTTCATCTTTAAACATTTTCAAGGTGTATAAATATATTCGTTTAAATGTAAAGCAAGTCTTAATAGTCATGTATAATAATTTAATATCATCTTTCCTTTCCCATCTATGACCTAGTCTTAGCAAATTTATCTCCTCCAAGCATTTTCTCTGGCTCTGCCACTTCACCTAAAGCTACCTACCATGTCTGGATTTTGAACTGGTTTTCATACTGTAATCTTTGCAAAACTGAAGCCTTCTATGATTCTAAAGCCCACAGCCTGCCTGCCTCCCGCCATTCTTTGTACACACTAATGCTGTCTCTCTGGATCTAGTTAGTGTCTTTCCTCAGATACAGAGACTGTTAGTTCACCCATTTTATCACTTCACAGAGCCATGTACCTATCTTCCTTTTACAATGCAACCTTACATTTATTATCTTCTGTCTAATTTCTGTCCCTAACTCATCAACAACTAGAATATAAGTTTTTGAAGAGGAACCACATTGTGTTTGTTTTTCATATAGTCATCACTTAGTAAATTTAACATAAAGTATTTCTTAAATGAATAACCACAACTGCTGAATTCAAACACTCAAAAATGTTTAAGACATCAAAAACATCATGTTAAGCCTAATTTGATAGTCACATAGAACTTAAGTTTTAAGTCACAACTCTAAATCTACATTCACATTTTATGTTTTCCTTCTTCCTTGATAATTCTGTTAATTTATACAAACTTAAATGCTGTATTATGTTCACAAAAAAGAGATGTAACAGTGTGATAATAAATACATTAATTTGTTTCCTATAATATTCATTTTATTCTATATGTATTACAGAAACTATATCATAAAGATACACAATTTTAAATAAAATTTTCAAATGCTATTATAGTCAAAAAACAAAAACAAACAAACAAACAAACACAACCCTATTTCTACCGGGCAAGTTATATAGCTCAGTGGGGGGTGCTTGGATGGCATGAAATGAGCCCTAAATTCAGTTCCCAGTCACTGGGGAGGGAAGAGTCAATACAGTCCTAAGCAGGACATTTGGAGGAAGCATGTCTTTAATACTATTTTCCTCTATATACTCATTTAGGTTGCTTCTAGGTGCCAATCTGTTCAGATTGAAAATGACTGAAAAGTATTGCATGGGCCCAAATTTGTGTTATATAGTTTATCTTTACAATCATGTTACTTTATACATAAAGGATTTGTATGTTACTCTTAGCTACACTTAAAGTTGTATATACAGCTTTTTATTTTATTTTTTTTAACTTTGGGAGGAAAGTCTGAATGCTTCAATATGAAAAATTTTTTTTAGTAAAAATTTTTAAATTAAGTTATTCTTAAATGTGAAAAAGACTGTCAAGTAAAGAAGTTAACATAAGTTAAGCAGTCAAGTTTATTAATTATATAATTCAGAATTTCTGTATCTTTATTGGGCTTTATTCTTTGTCTAATTATTCTCTAAGAAGTGGACTAAAACCTCTGTCATATGGTCTTTCTACTGCTCCTTTTGAGTTAGTTGATTTTAGCTGATGGTTCTGTTTAGAGACAAGGTCTCATAATAGCAAGGCTAGCCTTAAATTCAAAGTGGAGCTAAGGACAATCTTGAAGTTCAGATCTTCTTACCGGTACTCCCAAGTGCTAGGAATACAGGCATCTATCAAGTGAGCTATAGCCCCAGGCTCTGCTTTATATAAGTTTCAATTTAATGCTACAACATGAGAGAACTAAACCTTTTTAAAAATATTTATTTTACTAATGCTTTCTTGCCTAAAGTCTACTTTGATATTAACAAAGTATATATAATACTGGTAGGAATCTGAAATACTTATATCTTATATGTTGTTTTTTTTTTCAGTCTTTCTAGATTCTTATATTTTAGAGGAAGAAGTTAACTTAGAGATAACCATATAATCCTGAAGTTAACAAAATCAAATATACTTTTAACTATTCACAAAAAGTTTAGAACCTGAGAAAACACTTGTTATCTTTCATATGGCCTCAGCCTTCCAGTACTGGGATTCCGGCATGGTGTTCACTACCATGGGCAGTTTTACATATTCTTAAAGCCTGTTTTCCCCTGGAGTGTTTATCTAGCATTTGCCTAGACACTTAAATGCTGTAAAGACCTGGGAGCATGGTAATCTATCAGAGAATGTTTGTGATGAAAAAGTTTTAAATATCAAATGGAAAAAAGGGAAAGATCAATGTGTAATTAAAATGTCCAAAACACTGAGATTTTATTTAGGGTGAATAATCATCTTGGTTTGTCTAAAGACTCAAGATTCAGTTTTAAAACAGGTGATCAGCCACCGATTTACTATTGCTAAATTATGTGGATGGCCTCTTGGAGTTGAGACCAGGTCTTCTGGAAGAGGCTAAAAGAGGAGGCTCTTTATCTATAGCATCTCTCTAGCCCCAAATTAGAACAGTTAATTTTCATTTATTTAAATGAGAATATTTCACAACAGTGGTATAAATGTTTCACAACTCCTTGAACATATGTTTGAAATGAAGAAACCCTTGCCCAAGTCCATTATGCTTTTTAACTTAGAGAATGCTGAAATCCTTACCCGTGTTCCTTCCTCTACTCCAGTCATTTGGTACTTCCTCATCCTTTCAAAAACGGAGTGATCTGCACAGCCCCCCTGTGGGCCGTATTTATGGGGATAGTCTAAAGCAGAGAAGAAAAATCATTGTTATATATTTAGATAGAGCCAGCATCTTATCAATAAAAATTGACTATCCTAATTTGGGGCTGGAGAGATGGTACAGTGGTTAAGAGCCTCTTTTTCCAGCCTCTTTTTAGAAGACCGGATTCCAAATCCCAGCAGCCACATGGCATCTCACAACTAACTGTAATTCCAGTTCCAGGGGATCCATCCAATGCCTTCTGTAAATACCAGACACAAAACCAGTGCAGAGACACACATGCAGGCAACATACATACCAAATAGAAGTACATTTTAAAAATTAACTATCATAATTAATGAAGGCCATAAGTGTTTACTGAACATTCATGAGAAAGACACTATGCTAGGGACCTGAATCCTAGCAGCTGTCTTCCTTGATAAAAATCTAGCTTTTTGTCTGTGGACAACTTCTGAACTCAAAAACAGAATCATAATCATTTTTTATTTTGGACTTAACTTTCCCACTATGGATAAAAAGAATATCTTAAAACTGTAATTTACCTCATTTTGATATTTATAACTTTCCTTTCAATACATTACATTTTCCACACTACAAATGTACAAATTCCCTCAATTTGAACACAGTAAGGTCAATATATGTATCTTTGGTTTTAGGTCCTTCTACGAATACTAGCTGACCTCAGATAAAGTGACCTCCAAAAAACACTTCATGGCATGATAAAAAGTAGATTTATTTTAAATTTATCCCATATATAATCCAAATTAATGCTACACAAACTAGTATTTTAATCATTTGTTCTCCATATATTAATTTATCCTTAGCTAAGCTATTTTTGATTTCAAATAAACTATTCAATTTAAGAGAGTCATTTAAGTACTTATTCCATTCTCTCAACATTCTAAAAACTTCTTTCTTACTAAGTTCATGAGTATATTTTACAATCCAATCCAATAACCACAATTAAGAGAACGTACAAAATCAAACACCAGGATATAAGTAGGACAGTATGCACTGAAAAGTGCTTGAGCAGTAACTGTAGAAACCAGGAAAATAAAATGGGACCATTGCCAGGATGGGGTTTGGGGAACAATAGAGGCGGAGTAGAGGGTACAGTGATCTGAACAGGGATCACTTTTCCCAACGTGAGGGGCTCCTTAGGGAGGAGTGGGAGATAAATATAGAAGAAGGTGGGAAGAGTATAAAGGGGAAGGATCTGAGAGGGAGATAGGGAAAAAATGGGCTCTTTTAGAAGGAAGGAAGGAAGGAAGGAAGGAAGGAAGGAAGGAAGGAAGGAAGGAAGGAAGGAAGGAAGGTAGGTAGGTAGGTAAAATAACAGTAAGGATGTCTGAAAAGGACATAGTATGATAACAAGATAATAGTGTGATGAGGAACCATACTATTAATTATCAACCTTAACAAAAAACTTATAATACATAAAGTTCTGTATATAAATATATTTAAATAGTTTTAATGAATTTCTCATCTGGGATGACAATGCTCCCATCAACAGTCAAAGACCACCTAAAAAAACCACCAAAACCAGACATGAGAAGGCTGTTTGAGCTCTTGGTCAGGGTTCTCCAGAAGACTCCCCAAACATATAGCCTATTGCTGTGGCCTTTGGTTTCTCCCAGAGGTGAAAACAAAGTTCTGATGCCCTGAACTGGAACTGACTTGAATGCCTCTCCCTCGAGGACTAGCTTTCATGGTACCAGAAGGCATCATGCAGCTTCCAAAGGCAAGGAGGAAGGCAAGGAGCCAATAGTGTATACTGCAGTAGGATCACACACACCTTGGGGGCATCCAACAGCTCTCTAATTGGGTTTAAGTCTTGCTTAAGAAGAAGAAAACCACTTGTGACTGCAATCACAAGTGGGGAGGGAGGAAGGGAACCTGGGAGGGAAAGTGGATGGGGCAGGGGGATGGGGGTGAGAGGGGAACCTGATCTGATATTGGGTGAGAGAAAAGGACTGAAGCCCTGAGGGCCAGCAGAAAGAATGGAAACAGGCAACCTCAGGAGATAGGTTTGGGGGACCCTCCAGAATGCACCAGAGACCTGGGAGGTGAGAGACTCTCAGGACTCAAAGGGAGGGACCTTAGATGAAATGCCCCACAATAGTGAGAGGGAACTTATACAGCCCACCGCCAGCAGGAAGACAAGGGATCAAATGGGGGGGGGGCATCCCACAGTCACAACTCTAACCCATAATTGTTCCTGTCTGAAAGAATTACAGGGATGGAAATGGAGAGGAGCCTGAGGAAAAGAAGGTCCACTGACAGGCCCAAAGTGGGATCCAGTTCAAGGTCCTAAGGTCTGACACTATTACTGAGGCTATGAAGCATTCACAAAAAGGGACCTAGCATGACCATACTCTGGAAGATCCAACAAGCAGCTGAAAGAGTCAGATGCAGATATTTGCACCCAATCAATGAACAGAAGCAGTGACCCCTATTGTTGAATGAGGGAAAGTTGAAAGAAGCTGAGAAGAAGGGTGACCCTGTAGGAGGACCAGCAGTCTCAATTAATCTGGACCCCGAGATCTCTCAAACACTGGACCACCATACACCAGCTGATATGAAGCCCCCAACACACATACAGTAGAGGACTGCCGGGTCTGTATTCCTTCAGAGATGATGCACCTAACCCTCAAGAAACTGGAGGCCCCAGGGAGTTTAAAGGTCAGGTGGGGTGGAGGGTGGAGACATCCACATGAATACAGGGGTATGGGATGTGGAACAGTCGGAGGGTGGATGGTGGTGGTGGGGAATAAAATGTGGAGTATAAAAAATTAATTATTTAATTAAAAAATAATAATAAAACCATTTCAAGTACTGGAAACCTAGCTAATCACTCAGTGCTAGTGAACTCATGGATATTAGAGGAAACTCTACAACTCTCACTATTTCTACCAAAAATCTAAACATTCGTCCTTCAACCTGGAAGTATAGTTTTCACCCCACATTAAGAAAATCTCTTTTTGCAACAGAGACCATTACAGAAAACCACAACCAATCAAAATACCGAGTTGAAGCCCAGTCCCAATGGATGTATCTACAAAACACTCCCACAGGGAACACCATAGAAGAGAAGGCAGAAAGATTTTAAGAGTAAGAAGATCTGGGAATTTGTCTCCTAGAAATATCAGAAGCCACATCCATAAAGTCTCACCAACATGACTGCCCAAACATGAGCTGAACATGAATGACACCAACGGGCATGCCAAAGTCGATAGGGAAAGCCTATAAGGCCCCAACCCTAGTGAAAGAGCTACAGGCAACTAAGGAATGCTGAGAGTGGGAGAAAGAGTTTTCCCCAGGATTAACTGGTTATCTAACACTTGGTAGAACTATTCGGAAAGGCTTAGGAGGTATGGCCTTATTGGAGGTGTATCACTAGGGGATGGGCTTTATGGTTTCAAAAGCCCGTATCATACCCAGTTAACTCTTTCTGCCTTGTGGTTGTTGTCTCAACATGTAAGCACTCAATTACTGCTCAAGACACGCCTGCCTGTCTGCTGCCATGCTCCCTGCCATCATGATCATAGACTCACCCTCAAACTGTAAGCCCCCAATAATCTCTTTCTTCTGTAAGTTGCCTTGATCATGGTGTCTTCACAGCAACAGAAAAGTAACTATGACAGCGCTGACTACAGAAGCAACTGAAAAACAAAAGTTCTAGGAGTACTGACGTACTAAATGGTTTACTATGTAAACTGTGGTATTTAAATCTTTAAATTCTTGTTTCAGTATGAGAAGCAAATAAATTACTATTCAATTAGTATGCCATGTTCTTGTTTTTCCTTTGTGAGTAAGTACATGATGCCTCTATATAAATTTCTAAGAATGGTGTCAATACTTCATTTAATAATAAGATTCCATTTTAACATTTACCTTTAGGCTAATATAAGTTTAATAGGAAAAATTATTCAATATCTGATACAATTTTTACTGAACTGAATTAGGCACTCTCCTGCAAAGGACTATGCTTACAGTTTTAATTTATTATGAAGTTTCTAAAGCTGTTACATCCTCACCTCCCAGCGACCACCCTCAGCCACATTCAAACTCCATCTTACACTCAAATGAGAGAACAGAACGAGACTACATAGATATTACTCCCAAATAAATGACTACTGAAACTAACAGTTTCAAAAGACAACCCCTGTGATTAAACCACTTGCAGCAAGTTTCACAATAACATTACCCAAATGCCTCCTCCTCTCTTTACACCTCAATACGACCTACCACTAAAAAAAAAAAAGTGTATGCTAGAGTTGGGTAGGAATGATCTGCTCAGCATAATACATACTTTTTAAAGACCCTTTTATATTAGCATACCATTTATTCAGACCTTTAAAAATATCATTAAACTTTCAAATTTTATTTTTTTGAAAAAAGCAACTTGAAAGTCATTGACCAAACTACTTCTCATTATCCTAGAACGAACTTCATAGCTTCAAGTAAGGTATCACAGACAACCAAGTTCTAGCTCAAGTAATTAGCCACGATATGATCCTCCCTGATCTTTTGTCCTGAATGGCCAATAAACTCCAACCTGGTAATAGCAGAATGATACTATGATTTGAATAATAATAATAAAACGTTCTCTAGCTATGAATCATAGCCCAATGACTCTGAAATGCAAAAATTTCTAGCTGTTTCTGTGCATCTACTTTTCAACAGTCATTGATTTCACTGCCAAGTGTAACAATATATAGAAATAAATATCTTATGTATTTTCAAAAAAGAATGTAAATTCTAAGAGACTCTATACTCTTGCTCAAAAACATCTGTACATGGAGTGGGGGAGTGAGAGAGGGAGGAAGGAGAGAAAAAGAGGAAGGGAGGGAGGGAGGGAGGGAGGGAGGGAGGGAGGGAGAAGGGGAAGGGGAAGGGGAAGGGGAAGGGAAGGGGGAAAGAGAAGGACGGACGGACGGAAGGAAGGAAGGAAAGAATAAATGAGTAAATAAAAGAGAACTTGTTTAAGAAACATAAAAAACACGAAACAGTTTTTTAAAGGCCACTTTGCACAATTTTTTTGAAAAAAAATTTAAAGAAATAAAGCACATATGTCTGTAAGTACTAAGCATTGCCTCAGCACAACTGTCTTACTAATGACAGCCACCAGGTCCAAGAGATAGGCAGGTGAATATGGACAGAGCATTCTATATGTAAAGCAACTATATGTAAACTATTATGTAAACTATATATTCAATACACAGTGACAAACTGAATCTTTTGATTAGATCAATTAAAATCCACACAAGAACAACATTATTATGTATGCAGTTACTCAAATAGCCAAGTTCTCAAAAGAAGCTAATCATTCAAAAATGCAAAAATTCTTCAATAAATAAGGATAGTTCAATGATGTATACACACACACACACAATTTACACCTAAGGTAATGCTACAGGTTCTGTTAGTTTTGATATAAGATCTTAACATGTAGCTCTGGTTGATCAAGAACTTCCAATATAGAGGTTGGCCTAGAACTCTCAGATCTGCCTGCTTCTGCCTCCTAAGTGCTGGGAATAAAGACACCACTATGCACAGCTTATAATGTATTTTCATGGAGTCAAACATGCAAAACTCCATAAAACAGAACTGAACCTAGCCTAAAACTACTTTTTACTTTCAGTATTATAAATAATAAAAGGATAAAATAAATAGCATAGCAAATTACAGAAAATAATGTTAAATTTTAAACAGTGAAAAACCAAAATGAAAAATACACAAAGTTCAGCATATGAAAAAGTACACTACAGAGAAAGACTAGCAACTGTACAGAAGAAGGATATGAGAGCTGGCTGACTTTACAGCATTAGCTTTGTGTTGAAGTACTATATAGGAATGAATAGCTGTTTGCTTGTCTTTTAGGTCATGTGGTGCTGCTCCTTTTGAAATCCCTATGTAGTCTATATATGTAGACATGAGCATTCATTACTAGGTTTCTGCACCTACTGTCATGCCATGATTCTGTGTTGTTCCATGGTAACTGCAGTGGTACATATATATGTGGTGTATGTATATGTGCATGTCCACAAGAGTTCAACATTGGGGGTCTTTTCAATCCACCTGCTCCTCCTCCCCCCCACCCCACCCTCTCTCTCTTCCTCTGTTCCTTCCTTCCTTGCTTGCCTTCCTTCCCTGCCTGCCTGCCTGCCTGCCTGGCTTGCTTGCTGCTTTCCTTCCCTGCCTGGCTGGCTGGTGCCTGCCTGCCTGCCTGCCTGCCTGNTGCCTGGCTGGCTGGTGCCTGCCTGCCTGCCTGCCTTCCTTCCTTCCTTCCTTCCTTCCTTCCTTCCTTCCTTCCTTCCTTCCTTCCTTCCTTCTTTTCCATTTAAATGTGTGTGGGTATTTTGTCTGAATATTTGTCTGTGAGCCACTTGCATGCCTAGTGCCTGTTGAGGCCAGAAAAAAGTACTGACTCTCCTAGAACTGAAGTTACAGGCAGTTGTGAGCTATTGTGTAGGTACTAGAATAGAGCCTAAGTCCTCTGGAAGAGCAGCCAATGTTCTTAACCACTAAGCCATCTCTAGTGATGACACTACCAACACCACTATCACCACACCACCATGTTTGTTTGTTGTATTTTAGAGACAGGGTGTCTTGCTAAACCTGGAACTCACTGATTCAGTTAGCTTACCTATCCAGCAAACTCCAGAGATCCTCCTGTCTCACCTCTCCAATGCTGGTAATACAGGTGTAAGTTTGTTGAGCCCCATTTTGGCTCTGTTTTGGGCCTTGAGGACAAACCCGAGCCTGGCTCAAATTTTGAGACCTGTCTCAGTCACTTCCGTATTGGAGTGACTCAACAAGACCTGTTTGGTCCTGCCTCTGCCCTGCCCTTGCTGATGTAGAGCTTTGCCATTGGCCCTGTCAGTCACTTCATATCCTCTGTCACCTTTCCCTGCCTCCTACATCATCTTACTCCCCCCACCCCAAACTCCCCTTCCCTATGTTCCGAACTTATATAAACAAGAGGCCAGTGCCATAAAGTTGAGTTCCTGCTACTACAAGACTCCTGGCTCTGTATGTTTCTTTTGGGCCATCTACACTCGCCACCCTGCTCAGCCCCAGAGAGTCCCTGGTAAGACCAGGACCTCTCTCCTCTTGCCTGGACCTGCCAGCAAGGAGCCCGCATAAGTTGTCTGTTCTAGTTTCTTACATGCATGCTGAGTATGCACTCAGAGATCATCATGCTTGCACGATGACTGAATCATCTCCACACACTCTGTTTTTGGTACTGGGAAATTCATTTGAAACACACTCATACAAATCACAAAACTGGCACATAATATACTGGTGATTCAAAATGCAACACTGTAGAACAAAAGTCTTCTTATCCTACTCTGTAAATAATTATTTTCATATTTCATCAGCTAAAACAAAAGCAAATGAAGACAAAAAAACAGCCTTGTTTTGCTGTTTTAAGCAGGGTCTCCCTATGTAGTTAAGGCTGATTTAAAACTTACTATGTAGTCCAGGCTGGCCTCAAACTCATGGTTCCCCCTCATCTCAGCCTGTCAAGTGCTAGGATTACAAGCATGAGCCATTGCACCTGAGAACAGTTTTAAAATGAAACCTTGGGGCTGCCATACGGCAAGACTAATCCCTTACCTAGAATCTGCCTTTCTATTCCTCGCATATAGCTCACTTTACACACACACACACACACACACACACACACACACACACACTAGAGAATTTTTGTTTTGGAGATTTCATCTTTTGGGACATCAACATTTGGGACTTTAGTCTTTTGGAGTGGTGATGTTTTAGAGGGGAGTGGCAGGGCCTTGCCATATTGCTAGCCTCAAACTCTTGAACTGGACTCCCATATCTCAGCCTCCTAAAGAAATTATGACTACCTGCCATACATTGCTATGCATCATTCAAAATTTTTGCTATTTTAGACTTTAAGGATTTTGATCACTAGGGATATTTCAGCGTTTGGTACTGTGTCATCTGAGATTAGGATCAGCACTGGTTTTCACCAATACATTGTTATGGATATAGCTAGTTATTTCATTATTAATCCTAAAATAATCTAACAAATAATATCTCCTAGGTATTTTACTTCCTCTTTTACTGATAAAAGATTTGAGTTAATACATTTATACACATAAATACATCTATCTGTAACACAGTGCAATTACATATACTTGATATTAGAGTAGATTTCTAGTCTTCATATAATAGTCAAGTATGTGTCAGTGTTCAGAGTATATCATATTGCCTATATGAGCTATCAGCAGCAGGAACTGAGAGAAAGTCAGTAGAAACGTATCAGAACCAATATCTAACAGGTTGTCACTCCTCCGAGTTGAAAGGGAGCCTAGAATTAGTAATAAAACTGTCATGCCCCTACTTCACTGAGAAAAGATTACAGCTATCTATAACTAAGAGTGCATGTTTAACAACAGGAGGTGGGGGCTTACCCTGACTCTGCTGCCTGTCTATGAATCCTGTTCCCTCTCTGGGCTGTCTTGCCTGGCCTTAGTGGGAGAGGATATACTTAGTCCTGCAGTGACTTGAGGTGCCAGGGTAGATGGTAACAGGGAGGACTTCCCTTTTCTCAGAGGGGGATGGAGGGACAGGGGAAGGGCCTGTGAGGGCAGGACTAGGAGGAAATGGGATGTAAAATGAATAAATTGATTAATGGGGAAAAAAGAATGTTTTTAATAAAATCAGTTCCTCTAAAGTCCATCATCTGGCAAAGGTCAACAGCATCTTTACTTTCATCATGAAGTCAAGAGCAACCTTTTGTTAGAAAGATAATTATCTCCCCCTCTCATTTCAGTAAGTACTCAGGGCTATCTACTACGTTCTGCCTCGGATTATTAAAATAGCCACTAGATTATACCAGTGACTATCCCATGTACCACAGGAATTCAAAGTCACTTCCCGTTATTTATTTTTAGGTCTTGACTCACTCTCACATCAACCATCATAAGCCTTTGAAACTACAACATTCATGTAGATGATCCCTCTAGTATTCTTAGATCTTTTCTCTAGTCTACAACTCCACTTCTGAACTTCTCATTCCTGATAACCTCTTTACAATGTCAACTTCCAGCATCCTATGTTCTGTCCACCATCTACACAATACCTCTAGATAGACCCAACCCATTCAAACACAATAAATCTTTCAATTTACCAATGCCTCTTACCCTGTGCACTACCATAGGGCAGTTTCCTTCTGCTTATTCAGTTTATATGCCATCTAGGATCATAATTACTTACTGCATTCACCGTTACTTTCTTTGTCCCCTGTCCTACTCCCTTGACTCCCAGACATTCCTTTTAAATACAACTCTTTACCCACACCTCTGATAAGCAGGACTTTCTCAGTCCAAAGTCATGACCTATAGCCTTAAGCTCCCAACACAGCCTGGAAACCTCCATTCTACCCCAAAGTCCATTTGCAGTTTCTCTCACACAAAGCTACATCAGGGAGACCTCATGCACAGGCCATAAAACTAATCCTACAAACTTATCAAACTCCACAAAGTGGCCTTAATAATCAATGAAAAAACTATAACCACTATAATGTTTAAAGACTTTTGTCAAAAGACTAAAACTTTCTAATGTTATCAATGCATATGGGAATGTAGAACAATAAAAGTACTGGGCTGGTGAGATGGTTCAGTGGGTAAGAGCACCTGACTGCTCTCCCAAAGGTCCGGAGTTCAAATCCCAGCAACCACATGGTGGCTCATAACCATCTGTAACAAGATTTGACGCCCTCTTCTGGAGTGTCTGAAGACAGCTACAGTGTACTTACATATAATAAATAAAATAAATCTAAAAAAAAAGTATTATTTAGTTAATATGCTGTAATTGAAAAAACTAAAATTAGCGTTTAAACAAGTAGTATTTTTTCTCTTTGTAAATTATATTTTATATAAGTTAAAGACATAAATTATTTTGAAAACTTGTTAGGGTAAGAAAAAAATTCCAAAGCAACAAAACACTATAATGTGTTTCAAATTCTGTCAGCACAAAATTCTCATGACAGAAAAAGGACAGAGGCCAAGTATAAACTTTTTCTGTATATTTCTAAAATTTCTAAGAGACTATTTTCCCTGGCTACCACATAAACCACCAAAAAAAAAAAAAAAAAAAAAAAGAACAATGACATTTTCTCTGTAAAATTACTGACAATATAATCCCCATTTCTAGAAAAAGCCTTTGTTCAACTAATGAATAAGCCCTCATTGAGATGCAAAATCATAGGATGCACTGCGGTTCCCTGAAAAGGCCAAACAGTGATTCTTTCAAAAGAATGAGCAGTGAGTGGAGAACATTAGCCAGTTTCAAACAAAGATCGCTTAGAGCTCCTGCCTTTCCTCCAGCTCCTGTGCATGCAAACCTCTTGCTTTTGTTTTGCTGTAGGAAACACAAATATAAATAACACATACATTATGGCACCATCTCACACACGAAGTAAGTAGTTGACTCTCAATTATCCACTCTACTAAAGCAGGATATTTATACTTTGAATCATCTCCCAGCACCAACAGTCACAAAACACCCATTTCCAACAGCTTCGCCACCATGAGGTCAGCACCTCTATAAAAGCAGTTCTAAAATCTAGTAATGTGCTATTAAACAACAAATTCAATTAAATATTTCAATCCTTAATTTGAGCAGAAATTTAAATAGAACAACTCCACAAGCAGATAATATATGAAAACTGTTGTCATATCACCAACATGTTCCTTAAATAAGAAAATTTCTATTTATTCCAAAGTTGCCCAAATAACAATAACCAAGAGGAGAAAGAACAAAGAATGTAGAGGTAGAGAAGGACTCCAAATGTTTCTCTGCAATTCCAGTTGAGGGCCCCCTTCCCCTATGATCTATCCCAAGCTCCAGTCCCAGTTTTGTAAGGTTGGGAAGGATGGAAAGAGCAGCAGACACACAACATTCACCCTCCAGGAAACAGGTGGGAGAGCTGACTCAAACAAGTCTATCCTCACCCTGGCCTGTAAGAACAAAGGATTAGTGCTAGCAGGAAGGAGATCATGGGAGTCAAAACATCGGGAAAATTTGCTGTATTATGATCAATTATAAACAGAATCACGAGACTTTGAAGTCCAAAGGATGAACTTTTGCAGTATTCACCACTGTAGACCAGGACCTAAAGAGAGGATCAACCATTCAAATGTCAATTAAGAAATAAAGTAATCATACAAACCTGTTAATGGAGTATTGCTGAAGGCCTGGCCACCTATTGTGCTCAAAAGCAGTGGAATAAACCTAGCAGGAATTAAGTCACTAGAAACAACCACTGAAGAAGATAACTGGACCCAGGCCCTCTCATGTCACTTTCTCTGAATTCCCAGAGGACATAAAATGAACAGTATTTACCAGGCTCCCCACCATGATACATACACTGTTGCCCCCAGAGGCACAAAGCAATAGGACAAACAAACCATTGACTAAAACCCCAGAACATAAGACAAACTAAATCCTTTCTCTAAAAGCTTTTTTAAAAAAAATCACAAGTTGCAGTACAAAACTAACACACTTGTGAACTGAAAAGCTTAGAACTGAAATACATAAGAATACTTTTAACACATTGATTTATATGTCCACAGTGCCTCCAAGACAAAGCCAATGTTATTAGTTCTTGGATTTTTTTTGTTTTTGTTTTTAAATTTTCTTTTCTCAAATTTCTCAAGTTATATGACAGGCAAATTTTAGATAGATAGGTAGATAGACAGACAGACAGACAGACAGACAGACCAGGTCACAACCAGGTAACAGCTTCTGTAATCACAGATTCTTTTTAGCAAAGATCTTTTGTCTTAAGGTTCAAATCCAATGTCACAATCCCCAGGAAGCCTTTCTATATCCAACTAAGGATTTATGAGATTGTTCCACCCTCTATGTTTTAGTTACAGCTTTTAGCACATTCTTGTACCAAGTCAGAATTTGCTATCACAGTATATTTTTTAACTTAATCTTTCCTGTACATTTATAAACCAATATAATTAAATTTAATTTTCAACCAGCAGCTGTTTTCTATGGCTCTTTCTCAAAGTCATCTATCATGCAAAGACAAATATTTAAAAACAACAACAAAAACATAGTTTCAATAGCCTCCCGCTGGCTTTCATTCCATCAACGACTAGGAATTATCTACCATTTCTAAATTGCTTCTCCAAAAAGTATGTTTTAAATCTTTGTTTTTACAGATTACTACAAAAGACAAATTGAAAATTAAGGGCTGAACTGGAAATATGGCTCTGTACAACTTGTCCAGAACACATACAATACTTGTTCTTTAAAAGTTAAAAAGAAAAAAATGTAAAAAGTGGCCAGGTGCTTTGACTAATATGTGTTAATACTATCCTGAGTTGTATTAACTTATGTGCCAATACTCAAATGAAAATAACAATTTTTAAAATGAACACAGTTGTAAAATTTTAAGATTTTTTTTAAAACTTCAGTTTTCTTAGTAACATATTGAATATTCCCAAACATTTCACCACACTGTACTAGAAACTACATTTGAAAATACTCAACTATAATATCTAGATTGTATGATAAATTAATCTCTGCTTTTGGTTGATGTTGCTTATTTAAGATAAGGTCTCATAATATAGCCCAGGCTATCTTGGAACTTATTACATAGTCCAATCTGGCCTCAAATTCACAATCCTCCTGCCTCAGGCTCCTGAGTGCTATACTACACACATGAACCACAATGCCCTGCTAATCTAATCTTCTTGTAAAATACTGTAAAACAGAATCATGAGACAGTTCTCAGAAGAGCAAAAACTTCAATGTTACTTCTTAGAGTTGCTTTATAACAGATCTTTGATGTTTGTGCTTCTGAAATGATGCATTATATTTTATTGTAGCTATATTTTACTTTATAAAGATAAATAAATATACAGATACATATGGTAACATATTAGAAAAGGTCTTGATCTAAAATTTTCTCAACAAGTCCTACTTGTATAATTTCTGACTAAGTAAGTCCTTTTTTTACCTAATTTTTGTTTGTGCACTGTAGTTTGTGTGCTGTGCTTATTGCTTGTCTTCTGAGACATGACTTGGTTCTGTTGTCTAGGCTGGCCAGAACCTTCTATGAAACACAAGCTGGATTTTATCTTGGAATCTTTATTACTCAAATAACCTATATGCTGTATTGCAGATGTTCCTCATATACCTGGTATCTTTGTATTTAATTTTTAAGCATATTACATTTCTACTTAACTATCATTTTAAAAATAACTGCCATTTCTCATGGCTTTCTCGATTTTTTTCACCTGTAAAATGGATGGAGAAATTTATATTTCCTAGAGGTGATTAGAGGAGAAGAGAACCCACAACCAAAAAAGCACTTCTCTGATATTTTAACGATATTAAAAGTAATATACTCAAGCCTCCATAAATAACATTTCTACACCAATGGAATCTCCATCTTGAGGTGCTAAAACAAAGTTTTAAATACCTTCATTTTTAAGTTCATGAGATTATGTGCTTTCTCACTGAAGCACACACACACAAAAGAAGAGATACATACAGCTATAAATAACACATGCTAAGTAAGAGCAGGAACACCTACATTCCTAGAAGAGACAGGCAAATTTCAATACATAGGAAAATAAATAAGAAACAATAACTCTAAAGGAATAAACCAAACATTCTATATAGCTTTATACATTTAATTAAAAGGTTTTTAAATTCAGAGTTTAAGGATTTTTATGAAAGTATAAAAGGAAAAAAATGACTTAAACTTCTGCCTCAGAGTATACAGAAGTTCCAAGGAGAAAATAGTCAGGCATTCCTAAAATCTACACATATCAAAATTACTATTAGAGGGCTGAAGAGATGGCTCAGCAATTAAGAGCACTGACTGCTTTTCCAGTGGTCCTGAGTTCAATTCCCNGCAACCACATAGTGGTTCACAACCATCTGTAATGGGATCTGATGCCCTCTTCTGATGTGTCTAAAACAGCTACAGTATACTCATATACACAAAATAAACAATTCTTAAAAAAAAAAAACTATCAGAGTTTACCAGACAGTGGATTTTTCTATTTCTTCAAATAAACTATGCTAGCAAGTAGAGAACTAAGTGACATTTTTGTCTTGTCATAGTGTAATACTGCAAGAGTGGTTTTTACTGCAATGGAGAACTGAGCATATGCGATTTCTAAGCTGATAACTGTATGTAGTGGGCAGCATCACATCCAGGTGTGTATCAAAAGCACCTGGAGAGGCTGCTCAGGATTTCTGCTGAAAACACATCACCTAATGTTCTCCAGAACAAAAACATCATTTTCCACATGGATGTATACACTTATGCCAATAGGTACAAAATGAATATTCAGAAAGCACAGCTAAATTATCAGAATCTTTATATAAGTTCACTTATACATACCTACAGTGTATAAATAATCAAGTAATACTTCAGTTGTGAAAATAAATTATTGGCACTAAGCTAGTTATGTAAAAATAATAACATTCATTTAGGAGCATACCCTTCCTTTTCACGAGTTGAGGGGAAGAAAAAAAGAAATCCAAGAATAGATTTTGGTCTAACACAGCAATAGATGCAAATGTGTAATTTTGGGAAGGCGTGCAGATTTCAGAAAAGCCCCAGTAATCCTAGTAGTAAAGGGTAATGAGGATTATACTGTTTTTCCCCATGGGTACATGTCACAGAAGATGATATTCACAAGTCACATTAGATTCTAAGTCTTCCTTTCCTCACCTATAAAACAGGAATAATGTTTGCCTATACCTCACAGAGCCTTTGAGGATAAAATAATTAACATTTATAAAGAATTTTATCTAGTGCCAAGCAACATTAAATCACAACTATCCTTCTAATTAATGCTATTTCTTTTAGGATCACCAACATCCAGAGTTTAAATGGTCAATTAAAAGTAAATTTACTTGTTAATCCCCTATAATTGGAGTAGGTAAACTACAGTTTGCAGACAAGTAAGTCTAACTCCCTGTTTTTGATTAGCATACTTGCTAAAAATCGTTTTTATACTAACTGTGTGCAGTACATATGTGGGGGAAGTACATGGACACAGGTGCATGTCAAAGCCAAAACTGGATACTGGTTGTCTTACTGATTACTCTCCATTTTATTTATGGTCAAAGTCTCTTGGTGAACCTGGGGCCATCAATTCTGGATAGTCTAGCTAGCTCTGCCTCCCAAATGCTGCTGTTACACCTCTCAGGCTTTTATGTGGGTAATAAAATAGCCTTCACACTTATGCTGCACACTTTTATCCACTGAACCTTCTCTCCTGCCCCCAACAACTCAGCTTTCTGTATGAATAAAGTTTAAAATACATTGAATAAAAATGTAAGAAACCTTCATTTGATGCTAACAAAAGGTGATAAATATTTTTATAAATTGTTGCTTCCCATATGCCCATCTTGACACCACCACATTTCCACTTAACAGAGAAGTTGTAAGCAAAATCATCTAAACATAACTATCTTTAAATTTTAATACCACTACTGATGCCTAATAAGAAATATTGACATAAGATATTTGGAAGTTATGAGATGTAACAAGGGGGAAGTGTAAATGTAAAGAAAAACAAAACATGTATGCCACAGGGATAAACAGAAGGAAGAACACAGGAGAAAGAAGACATCTCAGAATTCATAAGCAGCACAAAATCACAGGGGAGCTGATGGCAAGAGCAAAGCACATGTAGCAGTAGTCACAGTGCCAAAGGAGGAAAACCAGCCTGGGCGGTCACACTTCTCAACTTTCTTGTCCAGAAAGACCTGGCCCAAGTTTGAAGGCACACGATAGGGAACATATTTCAACATTTTATTAGAAATTCATAAAGATCTACTTCACAGATAGTGTTACTTGAATATTAAATGGGCAAAACCCACAGAACCTGTATTTGTAGAAAAGCACATTGTAATAGTGGAGATAAAACTGCAAAAAAAGACTAAATTTATAAGAAAATTTCAAGGAAAAGCACAAGCCCAATGAAGAAAAGTTCTGTCAGTAGAAAGAAAAGCAAAGGAATCCACATTCCTACTTATGGGAGGAGGACTATAACTTAGAGGCCAAAAGAAATTCCAGGTAGAGTGGGAAAGGTATCGAATAAGGATGACTGAAAATGCAAGCAAGGCAGCAGGCAGCATTAATAAATCCATGAGGCTGCAAATAACAACAGTAATGATCACATCCTTAAGTAAATCTGGCTATTCTCCCGTAGCAGTGCACCATCAGAAGCAACAAGCAGTTGGGCAGATGGAAACAGAAACAGTCAGAGCTAATGGAGCAAAAAAGCAAAATAGTTCACATTTGCCAGTATATTACTAAGTAAAGGAATGAAATATGGATAATAAATCCCTATCTGTAGAAAAAAAAATGAAAGCAAAAGGAAGCTGCCAAGTCAGGAAAACAGGCAAAACTAGAGAAACTAGCCTGCTTACATTAAAAAGGAAGGAAAGTATTCAAGGTGCAGAGAAATTACAGGAATGTATTTGTGTTATTTTAATGCCACAGTCTCACAATTGAATAACCACGGAAACACGAACAATGACAGAGAGAAAAAAATAAAAAGTCTAAATGAATTTTCTATCCTTAAATATAGAAAAAGAATTATCCCAACAAATCCATGGAAAGCCTGGAGTCATAAACCAAGCTGTGGTCATATCATTATTTCAAGATTCTAAAGAGAAGCACTCAGTGGATTCAGAAATTAGAAAAATCCTATATTACACAAATATTCATATAGAAATGGATATTTGAGCCGGGCGTGGTGGCACATGCCTTTAATCCCAGCACTTGGGAAAGGCAGGCAGATTTATTGAGTTCGAGGCCAGCCTGGTCTACAGAGTGAGTTTCAGGACAGCCAAGGCTACACAGAGAAACCCTGTCTCGAAAAACCAAAAAAAGAAAAAAAGAAAAAAAAAAAAAAAAAGGATATTTGAAGATAAGATTGAAGACAAGACATTGTTGTACCTTCAGCACAATGTCTGTTGAAGCCACAGACATCAGATGTTGTAACCAAGCTGACTGGCTGATACCATAATTTAGAATGACAGTTCAAGTGGGTTTGGCTGACTCACAGTTCAAACAGAATTGGTTGTTTTATATCTACAGAGTATGACTGGCCTGTGTTGACAACTGCTATACCACAGAGACCCATTATTTACTATATTGAGACTTTGCTTATTACACTCTGGTTGTTTAACCTGAATAAGCTTAGGAAAGAAACAGTTCAGGCTACATTTGTCTCCAAACAGTTATGAGGATTCCTATGCCTTTGCAAAGACTACCTGATATAAAGCATGAATACTTACTAATATCATCTTCATGATAAATGACAGAGTGAAATGGCAGGATTCGATCTTTAATGTATCTCTCTGCTGGCTCAATATAAAACGTGCCACCACGAGTCTTGATGAAACCTTCAAATCTTCCATCAATGACAGACCCATGACTAAAGCTTCCTTCTTCACCTATTGATGAAAGAAACAAATTCTTGAAATTTTAATTTGCACATCCTCCTACTTTAAAAAAAAGCCATTCATATATGAATACACACACACACACACACACACACACACACACACACACGTATTCATACATACACAGTTTTTTTTTACAACTATCCTAAGTACAAATGTGCTGGGAAATTAATTTTCACGTAAAATACATCAAGTTAATTGAGATATGAATAGCAACCAGTATTTAGTTAAAACAGATATACAATTACTTACACAACAATAAAAGTGGAACACCTGTCATACTGACAATTATATGCCAACTGCCTAGCACAGTGACTGACATACACATAGCAGTCATTCAACAATCATCACATTAACTTAAATTTTTTAAAAAGCAAAGAGATCCTCTAATAAACTAGGTATTACCAGAATAAAGAAACTTAAAAGTACCCTGGAAAACTTTTCCTAATTTACCACAAGTGAAAACCTTCTTTCTAACTTGACAGTGTACATTTTTTGGCCTTCTTGCCACCTATAAATTTGATAAATACATTTTTAAATAGAAAAGGGCCAAGTAGTTCAGAAGTAATTTTAAAAAAACACATTCCTACAATCTTGTTTGAGATGCTGTACAATGAAGCTAGATTTAGTGTCTCAAGCCTTTAATACCAGAGTTTAGGAACCTGCAATTTCAAAGTAAGAATTAAGCCAGCTTGGGAGGTAAGATTTTTAAACCTTTTAAAAAAATGAGTCTTTAAAAAAAAGGACTGGACAGATTTGTAATACTATCCCATTATTCTCTACTAAGAGAAGTAACATCAAAAAAGGAGTGCTTTTAGTTCTATTTCAATACAGTCATAAAGTCACCAGAATTAAGTGACATGGAGGCATGTAGCATTGCCTTGCTTCATTTCGGTTGCTCTGATGGTTCTGAACCCATGGTTTCTCAAGTGCTACACAAGAATTCTACCTCTGAGCCGTGTCTACACCACCACCAGTCATTTTGGTTTTGTTTAAAGAGAGCATCTTAGATATATTGCTCAAATTGGCCTCTAACTCCCCCTACCTCATCCTCCCAGGCAGCCAAAACTATATATGCACATGTCTTTAAAAGGGGCGGGACTCAAAGTTAAATTTAAAAAGGTGGCATGAGACTGGGATGGGAGTGCTTGAAATCAGCCTGGACACTATTAACAAGACTTTTTCTTCAACAATGAAACCCAAAATGTTACTTCTTTAAAATTTATCTCTCTCTAAAAACAAATTTTCCTGATCTCAATCCCAAACATTACAAAGAGAGAAGAGAAAAGGGAAGGAGAGAAGGGGAGAAGAGACCGTATGAAAGGAAAGAGAGGGAAGGTAAAGTAGAGAAGAGGGAAGGGAAGAGAAAAAAAGGAGAGAAGTGGAGAGGCAGGGTAGGGAAGGAATGGAAGGAAAGGAGAAGGAAAGGAGCGTAAGGAAAGGAGTGTAAGGCAGTTGAGAATAGACAGAGAAGTGACAAGAAGAAAGGGGGAGGAAGAGGAGGAAAGAGGAAGACAAGGCTGAAATCACCTCACAGGATTTTCTGTAATTTGGGGAGAAGGAAGGGGTCAAATTGTCTTGTCCTCATGCATGCTAAGCACATACAGCACCCATGTGAAATACCCTGACCCAGCCTCTCAAGATTTCTAAGTTACAGATTAACACTGGTTGATTTTTAATAAATCACGAGCTGAAAATAAAATCTGTACTTTTTTTGAAACCGTCTTGTTGTGAGGACTTAGCTGGCCTTAAACTCAAGCTCCTTCTGCCTGTGCCCCGAGATTATCAGAATTACAGGTGTGTGCCATCAAATCTAATCCCTGAGATATTTCAAATGACATCTCCTTTCTTTGAATTTTATTTTTTATGACCATCACCTACAAAAAAGGCACAGTTTGCCCAGTAAGACAGGTGATGAAGAATGTAAGAGAGTACTAGAAACTGCCAGAAAAATACTTAACTTGGTTACAATTAGAAGACTGCAAAGAACCACTAAAATTTAGTAATAGGTTAGTGTACAGGTAAGTAAAAATATTTATCTAGTATAATAAAAAATTAAGTTTCTCTTTAAGCATTTAATTTTTCACAATGTTATGACTTCAAGCAAAAAACAACTCATTTACAGAAGGAAATTTTGACCACTGTTGAGTTAATAGTTGAGGATTGTCTGAATTATATTAGTTTCTTTATGACTTCCCTGTCTGTCCCACTTTACTGGCTGGTGACCTTATTGTTAGATTAAGTATGTGTCTGTGCCTCCCAGCACATTTTAAACTCTTAAAAGATATTTGTTACAAGTTTTAAAAAAACAAATAACAACAACAACAACAAACCACATGGATTTTAGGGAGAAAGAGCCAGGGAAAATTTTCTTAGGTGACTTTGTTATATTGTTTTGAACTAAGATGATCTTTACTATCAGTTTCCTTTTAACTTTTTCTATTTATATAACTCAGAAATTCCCACTTATTTCTTCCTTGGAAAACCAGAAGTTATAAAAATCATTGAAAATTTTTTTTGAAAACTCTGACTGAATGTGGTGGTACATGCCTGTAGTCTTATCACTACAAGTATGAGACAGGTATGAGGTTTGCTAGTTCTAGGCCAGCCTAGACTACATAGCAAGATAATCTCAAAAACAAACAAACAAACAAGAGGCTAAAACAACAGTAACTCTTAAACTTGGAAGCACCAAGTGTCAAAGTGTTATAGATTTTTGTTGTGGTACACTATTAAACATCATGTAAAGTGGTTCCACAGATGACTTCATTTTCAAAGACCATTGCCTAAGATGACCTGATCTATCCCCTCAGGTTTTGTTTTAAAACAGAAAAAAAAAATTAATTGAATTAAGTTAGTTAATTAATTAAATTTTTAAAACTCCACAAAATTCCCTACATGCCTTGAGCATGGGAATACCAGGCTCAAAGCCAGGCAAGACAGATGACTCTAAGTAGACCTCTCATCTCTTCCAGGCTCTGTGCCTCTGCTGCACACAGTGGTCCAGTCTAGGAAAGGCTGGGCAGGAAGAATGTACACCAACAGCCACTACCATCTTGGGTTTGTTTGTTTGTTTGTTTTGCTTTTGTTTTAACAAAGTTGGAAATTCTTTGACAAGATTGGGTTTTTGTTTGTTTTGTTTTGTTTGTTCTTGTTTTTTGAGCAACTAATATTAGGGATAGAAGTACTTAGGGAAAGGACAGTATAAACCAAAGTATACAGATATGGGCTTCTAAAGCCACAGACAAGCACCTGGGATCAGATGCCAATCTCTTCTCCCCTATCTCATAGATATATGACTCCTGTTCAGAATGTACACTGAGGTACAAATCAAAGTTGAACCAGGGACCACAGAGTCAGTGGAACGCTTTCCCCATCCTTTATGGAGCTCTAGGGGAAAGGGCCCTGGCCAACAGATTGGCAAGCTTGAATTTTAATCAATGAGAGGAGAGGCCCTTGGTCCTGGTGAAGGCTCGATGCCCCAGTGTAGGGGAATTCCAGGACAGGGAAGCCAGAGTGGGTAGGTTAATGAGCAGGGAGTATGTGACAGGGGGGATTTTGGAGGGGAAATGAGAAAAGGGGATAACATTTTAAATGTAAATACAGAAAATATATAATAAAAAAGAAAAAAAGAAAAAGAAGAATCTTAGAATCTTCTAGAATTCTTGACACTATGAAACATCAAATGCCAAGGTATTCTTCCTCTGCCACTTTCTTTCCTCTCCTCAGTATTTACACAACCTTTTCTGATCTGCCTATATTTATCATTATACTCCCTTGTGTAGAAAAAAAATCTTGAAAAACCAAAAAAAAAAAATAGATAAAAGTCCAACTTACCATAAATATGTCCAGTGTAAATATGCGAGGTATCATAATCAAGTACTTTCTTTGATGTTTCTACTTTAAATTCATCACTAAAAAGGGAAGTGTCCCTCTTCATTCGTAGGTTGAACTGTCTGCAAAATAGGATGAGAAAAGAAATTTAAAGGATCCAAATCCTAAATGACTTCTTTTACTATTAAAAAAAAAAGTACACAAGACAAGGACTGTGTAACACAATTCATCTATTTGGGAAATATAGTGAGTTCCAGGCCAGGTGGAACTAAAAAATGAAACCATGTCTCAAAGCGAAACTAAAGTAAATTATAATTCTGCCTATCTTATGGTATTGTTTTAAGGATTAGATCATAACATAAAATCAGTACAATACTTAGCCTGCAGGAAATGTGGATAAATGGCAACAACTTAACTGTCATCGCTAAACTCTTAAAAGTATATCATAGTTCCATAGTTGTTACTGAAGACTTCACACAATATAATTTCTACTCCATGATCTTTATGACAAATATAACAAAGATGTGTTGTAATAGTTTATCTTCTCAAGCATGTTTTGAATAGTAGAACAGGAAGAAACCTTGTTTAAAACACATTACAAATTTGCACCAGTCACTATACTCATTTGTGACAAAAATAAGTCGGCACAACATCTGCTTAGGAAAACTGATCAAAAGAATCAGTGACAGTGGCTTCTAGTACAGGAATTCTTCTAGAATTCTTAGGCATGCTTCCATATAAAGAAATGACCTCCAGTACAACAGACTTCAATAAACGGCCTCTGTCCCCATTTCCTATGACAAATTCCTTAAAACTCTGGGATCTTCTGAATGATAGGAGTGTCATCATCCCTATTCAAGCGTCCATTTCTAATCACACCCAAATCTATAAAGAGGCAGATGATAAGATGGTATACAGAAGTGATCCTAAAAAGTCCACCAGAGAACTCCTAAATATGATAAACAGCTTCAGTGCAGTAGCTGGATATAAAATTAACTCAAACAAATCAGTGGCTTTCCTCTACACAAAGGACAGACGGGATGAGAAAGAAATTAGGGAAACAACACCCTTCACAATAGTCACAAATAATATAAAATACCTTGCTGTGACTCTAACTAAGGAAGTAAAAGAACTGTATGATAAGAACTT
>NC_034599.1:65634399-65638029 GCF_900095145.1 Mus pahari | reverse complement strand
GTTAAATAAAGAAAATAATAATAATAATAATAATAATAATAATAATAATAATAATAAAAAAGAGGCAACTGAACATGGAACCCCCACACATCCTCAGGTTCATCGGGGGCTATGTAACATGTTTATAGATTTGAATATCCACTCGGCAATCCCTGATCTCTGGGACCAGAATTCCAGCCCTCGGTCACTTGGACATTTCTGATGATCAGCCCAACCTGAGGCTGTCAGAGGGTCAGCCACGTTCAGTCACTTCATTATCGTAGTCAATGAAATTGGTGAGTGTTCACCAGTGGTTAACACATAGAAGTACTGCAAAGGTGATACACCAAGAAAGGGCATGGAAGTTCTGTATTCCTATCTGTCCTTTGTATCACTTTCATTTTGCTGTTCCTAAGTTTCGTCCTTTACAACAAACTAATATTAGTAAGTAAACTGTAGGGCTTGTGGTATAGCTAAGAGTTAAAGTACCTGATTATTATGCTTAAGAGGTATGATTTATTCCATGCATCAGTGAAAATAAAGAATTTATATCGATCTAAGGGAAAAGAAACACTTATTCAACTGCTGGTGCAAACACAAACTGGTACAGACACTATGGATATCAGTGTGGTGGTTCCTCGGGCAGCTGGGAATTAATCTACCTCAAAATCCAGTTCTACCACTCTTGAGCATATACCCAAAGGACTCTACATCCCACTGCAGAGATAATTTACTTGTCCATGTTCACTGCTGCTCTGTCCATAATAGCCAGAAAGCAGTAGTCCAGATATCCATCAACTGATAATGAAAATGTAGTACATTACATAATGAAATATTCAGCCATTAAGAAAATTTTAATTGTGAAATCTGTGGGTAAAATGGATAAGGCCAGAAAGAAAAATCATCCTGAGTGAGGTAATCCAGACCCCAAAATACAAATGTATAGTTTTCTCTTACATGTACATGTTAGATTTTAAGCTCTCAATATATGTGCTACAATTTGAACACCACAGTTGTTAGGTACCCAGTAAGGGACTAATGAAGAGAGAAGATCTTAATAAAGAAAAAATAGAATTTTGTGTTATAAAAGAGACAAAAGGCTTAAGTAGAATATGACGGTTAAATAGGGAAGGAGATGGGAGAGAAAGGTAAAGAAAGGAATATGGTGAAGTACAACTAACACTAAACCACTGAAAAACCATAAGGAATCCTACTACTCTAAAAGCTTCCTAAAATAGATACAAATAATAGTCACTAAATAATAAGAGACAATGCCCCAACTAGACATCTTATGCTACCAGTAAAACCTCCAAGGCTAGAAATAGGTTGCATCTTGTTGAGTCATTGGCCAAAGCGCCCTTACAGAAACCTCCAAACATCATAGGCTATTGCCAAGGCTATTTGGTTACTCTTCACAACTTGATAGTAAGGCCTTATTGCTAAAGACAACATTTACTGTTAAACTATGAGAACTCCAATGACTAGCATTCATGGTACTGGACTGTACTCTGCAGGCTACACACAGAGAAAGGCAATCATCAATATCATCCAGTTACAAACCCTGTGACCTACAATGGTGACCTACCCACTAGATAAAGTGGTACAATACTGGTACATAGATTATTGGAATAACCAACCACTTTCTGATTGGATTTAAAGCCCATTCAGTGAGATATAACCTATACCTGGCGCTGTTAACTTGGTCAAGAGCCTAAGACTAGATAGGTCACAGGTACAGGGGAATAAATAATAAAAACTACATACTATTATTTTACTAAAGAACGTGGCAGTAAAACAACTCTTAATGACATACGGCTATACCCATAGATCAGAGCTTTCATCAGAGAGACATCTTCTTGCAGTAGGTGGGATTTAACAGAGACCCACAGATGGACAATGTGCAGACTCTGGAGCACTCAGTCCTAAATGGGATGTTTTCATCAAGTCCATCCCCTTAAGGCTCAGAGATATATGCAGAACAAGAAGCAAAAAGATTCTAAGAGCCAGAAGTGATGGGAGAATCCAAAGAAATCATGTCTTTCAGCCACAACAAGACTGATGCACATATGAACTCACAGTAACTGTAGTAGCATGCACAAAACTTGTAGAAGTTCAAGCCAGGTAAGAGCCCAGTATTGATAGGGGGAAGTAGACACAGTGTCTTACTCCTGACCAAAAAACTATCTGCAACTAATACCCACGGACAAAGGGAAAAATCTGTCTTCTCCGATGGAGTCTCTGCGTATATTAACCACACTTCCAAGCAAGCCCCAAACCCAGGAGTAGTTGGTTAACACATAATGAACTCAATGGTATTTTTGTCAACTTCTGCTTCATTTTGCATTATTTACTCCATTCTTTTGTCTTATTAGACTTTTACTTGTTTAGATTTTGTTCTGTGGTTTTTGAAAGGTTTATGTTTCTTGTTTCTTCTTGCTTTTGTGTTTTGCTTTTTGAAAGAAAGGGGAAAAGTGAAGTTGGGTGTGTAGAGATATGGGGAAGATCTGGAAAGAACTCAGTGAAGAGTAAAAAGATCAAAATATATTGTATGAAATGTTTTCAATAAAAAGTATAAGGAAATGATTTTCCTGACTTCTGTAACCCATTCTTTAACTTAAAACTTTAGGAAGACATTATAAGCACTCATTTGTAAGGAGTTTCCCTGCTCCCTACCAGATTCCTGGCCTAAAACATGTGAGCACACTCCTCACATAGGAATGTGACTAGTGGTCATGTAGATCAGAACAGAGTTTTTCATGCTAATAAGGTATTCTTCATGCTAATAAGGCCCTCAGGGTTTAGCCAATAAGCTTCCCTACCAGGACATTCCTTTCTACAAAAGGTATTTAACCTCTAGTCCACCCTGAGGAAGTTGTATACACCCATTTTCCCATGCTGAACAGTCAATAAACAGTATGGATAAGGGTAGACTGTCTCTCTCATCAAGAATGGCTGTAGGAAGCATGGAGGAAGCCTTTGTTACAGAGCCTCACTGTCTAAATCTCCCATAGAAGGTCCCTACTCCTCCAATACAAAAGTAAATAGCATAGTAAGTACAGTAAAATATTTTTCTATTTTTATTTTATTATTTTACGTAAATGAATGGGTTTTAGCCTGCTGGTATATCTGTGCACCATGTGTGTGCCTGACACCTGCAGAAGTCCAAAGAGGGCACTAGATCCTCTAGGTTTGAAATTACAGATGTTTGTAAGCTACCACATTGGTGATGGGACTCAAACACTGGTCAACTGGGAGAGAAAAGTGCTCTTACTCTCTGTGCCAACTTTCCAGTCCATATCATATTTTTTTAAATAGTAAAGATTATGAATAAACATATATACATATATATATATATACATATATATATATATATATATATATATATATATATATACACACACACACATATTTCTGCAAAGAATATTTTTGTGTGAAAGACATAGTGTCCAAGTGTATGCCAAATGACCTGAAAGATAAAAAAGAAATTAAAAGCAAGGGTCAACCTGGAATGGAAAATGAGTAGCTAGGGACAGGAAATGAAAGGAAAGTGTACTGGATATCTTTGTGTCAACTTGACACAGCTGGAGTTATCACAGAGAAAGGAACTTCAGTTGGGGAAATGCCTCCATGAGATCCAGCTGTAAGGCATTT
>NC_034599.1:65624396-65633911 GCF_900095145.1 Mus pahari | reverse complement strand
AAACAAAAAAAAAACAAAAAAAACTAAATGTAAATTAACATCTTAATGTCTACGAGTATAGTTCAGTGATAAAGCACTACCTAACGTATATACGTCAAGGCCCTGTATTTTAGCCCAGTGCCACAAAAAGATAGAAAACAAAACAAAGACAACCTTAAGATATAACACAATGACCCCCAACTATAAAGTTATTTTGTTGCTACTTCACAACTGTAATTTTGCTGTTATGAATCATAATGCAAATATCTGATATGTAGGATATCTGATATGTGCCCCCCAAGGGGTCCCAACCCACAGATTGAGAACCACTGAATTAGGGGGAGCATGTTAGCATTATTAGGAGAAAATAAACTATGAGGAAAAAGACAAGAAGGAAATGGCAATATAAAAAATGATCATGTGGTCTGAATGAGAACTGAGTAGAGAATCTTTCGGTTATAGGGCCTCATCTCTGAGAGGCAGGCCTGGTTCGGTCTACCTCTCTGATTCCTGATCTGTACAAGTGTAAGCAAGCAGCCTGGTGCTCCTGCCATCACTTGTTGTGAGCTACTCCTGCTGCTGTGTCGTCTCTGTCATGATGTGCCCTCAAACCATGAGCCCGGAGAAATCCTTCCTCCCTTAAACTGCTTCTTACCAGGTATTTGGCCAGAGAAACCAGAAAAGTACCTTAATAAAAATATTTCATGGTCAACTTAGCTTATTCATGAGTAAGGTAGGTTTACATTTAAAAATCAATGTAGGGCTGGTGAGATGGCTCAGTGGGTAAGATGACTGCTCTTCCAGAGGTCCTGAGTTCAATTCCCAGCAACCACATGGTAGCTCACAACCATCTGTAATGGAATCTGAGGCCCTCTTCTGGTATGTCTGAAGGCAGCTACAGTGTACTCATATACATAAAATAAATACATAAATCTTTTTAAAAATGTGTAAAAAAAAAAATCAATGTAACTGACTGACTGTATTCAAAGGAGAGAAAACCCACACAGTGATATCATTACTTGCAGAAAAAGCAACTGAAATTTTCAGCACTCACTCAAGATAAAAACTGATAGAAAACAAGAGTCAGAGCTTCCTTAACCTAGCAAAATATTGCTAACATATTTTAATATTAAAGACCAATCATTCTTCCCCTAAGGTAGAAATAAAAAGGTATTTTGCACTTGCCAATTCTTTTCAACAGTAAATGAAGGTACCAAATAGCACAACAACTCAATATATAAACAGAGATCCACCTGCTGCTGCCTCCCAAGTACTAGGAAATTCAAGATGTGTGCCACCATTCTCAACTACAATAGTATATTTTTAAAATGTTATATACTCTTTATTTGATATTATACAAAAACCACAGAAAGTGCCTTTCAGTGGTAAAAGACAGCATACTTGACATAGGGAATTCTAATTAAATCAGCATTGTCCAGAATAGATAGTTGCCCTCCTGGTATTTAACCATTGCCTGTAACAAGCCAGTGAACACAAACTGAAACACAAATAAGTCTTCTTGTTTCTGAGATAGTGATAGAACTTTCCCAGTGTTTAAACATACTCATATGCCCAGTTTTATAAATCTAATTATAAAACTATTTAATAGGTTTGCGGTGACACCCCCATCTTTTTGGAAAGTGGAACATTACTAATTAAGTTCACTCTTGAGAAAGGAAGAGCAGTACATACCAAGAATGCAGCTGAGATTGTTATTTTTAAAAAGATCCTCTTCTTATTACTACAAGCCAGTTTTACTTAAATTAGGACTGTACAAGAAAAACATTTAGCCATTCATGATCTGAATTTTGGTGTATGCATTAAATTATAGTATAATTTTAAACCCAAGAGACATTTGTTTTGTAATAAATAAGGCAGTAGAATTACTTGTTAGTAGCCTTTTAAAGATAAGCTATTAGGTATACCCTTTCTCCCTTCTTCTTAATATCGGTGAAGATAATTTTTGTTCCAGGGATGTACTTTTTGGGATCCTCCAAATACTCCCTCAGGGTATCCTCTTTCCAGGTGGTGACTTGGTTCCTGCTGGCATCTGTAAGAGAATCCAGCAGCCTGGCCTGTCTTCTGCCCAACAGATCATGGGGATTTGGTCCAGCCTTATGCTTGCCTCCCATTTCACACTGTGGCACACTTCTAAACTAAAATGTTCTTGCCTTTCTCAACATCACCCATTTTTAATTCACTCCCAAGTCAATACCATAAATGCTAGAACCCTAAAACAGACATTTTGCTCTCTGTACAATAGCATTTTTAAAGTGGTTAGGAGTAAATTCAACAAAAGATGTATCATGTCTCTACACTGAAATCTCTTTAGAAAAAAAAAATTCAAAGAA
Organism: Mus pahari; assembly: GCF_900095145.1. Lineage (NCBI taxonomy): Eukaryota > Metazoa > Chordata > Mammalia > Rodentia > Muridae > Mus > Mus pahari. The sequence continues at coordinate 65,631,581 of NC_034599.1, read as the reverse complement.
ACTAAAGAAGACTTAAATAAATAGAGGTATCAGATTCAGGAAATGAAGACACTGTAGTGTTGTTGGACTGGGTGTACAGTGTGATAGAATGTGTGCTTAGGACACGAGGTCCTGAGTATCAAGACTTAGCACTCCTTCCAAAAAGCTATCAACTTTCCAAGTTATCTAAAGATATATCAGTCTCCATCAAAACAGCAAGTTTGGCTGTAAATGCTGACAAGTCAGCTCTAACACGATGACATACAAAGGACCTAGACCAGTAAAGCAACTCTGAAAAGAAAACAGATGGCCATAACCTCCCCAAACAGAACCACCAGCTGGGACCAAGTATTCAGATACATAATCCTATGGAATATTTCTCATTTAAACCACAAAGCATTCAAGAGACATGTCTGCCATCTCCAGATGTTCATTTTCTCTGTCTTATAAAGGTGCTTGAGATAGTCACTCTATCTATATTTTCTTTCCATTTCTATTGTAGGAGTGAATATGAGCAATACACATGATGTCCAAACGTAAAAGTTTTAACAAAAATATTCTTACATGCTAATTTAAAAAATAAAAGGTAAGTTGCAAAAATGAGCATCAAATATTATGAGTTTGCTTTCACTAGTATACTTTTTATTACATTTCATATCATTTACGTGTGTGTGTGTGAATACACACATGTAGAAGTTGGAAGACACTGAGATTCTGTTCTCCTTGAACCACGTGGGTTCCAGAGATTGAACTCAGGCTATCAGGCTTGTCAGCAAGTGTCTTTACTGAGCCATTCACAACTGCAGTAACATATATATATTTTTTAAATAGAAAAGTTGGTCCCAGGGAGTGGGGAGGTCTGGTGGGATGGGGGTGGGGAACATCCTCTTGGAGACAGGAGTGAGGGGGAGGTATGGGATATGGAACAGTTGGAGGGTGTACCAGGAGGGGGATAAAGTCTGGACTTTAAAGAATAATTTTTTAAAAAAAAAAAGAAGTTTTTTTTTCAAGTCTCCTATGATAAGGTTACTATGCATCCCAGTAACATATATAAAGAATAAGCAGAAGAGTTTTGTAGAAGTACAAGATAGAATCACTCTGTGCACCCTGGGTATCATCCACCAGAGTTCTAAGGCTCTACGGACTGTAAACAAAGGCAAAAATACCACAAATTAAGCAGAAAAACATAAGTTTAATAATTTCACAAGTCAGAGAACAGTAACATGAATACAGCACAAGTAAAACTAGAGTCTGGGTCTGACCAGTCATCTGTATTTAGCCAGCCAATGACCTTCTCACAATACCAAGTTATAAATCGCCTGCTTAGGATGTACGAGGAATCACAATTGGCAAAATGCAGGCCTTCTAGCAAAAATCAAAGAACTGAATGAAAAAGCATAACCAATAGTGGGAAATTTGAAAATGTATAAATAATGGGAGCCTAAAAGAGGCAGATCAAAGAAGTAAAACAGGCTGAATATTCTGTCTCAGGATGTCAGCCAATATCAATTTGGGCAAAATGACCAGTGTTAGCAATTAGGCATTTCCAACCATGTAACATGTGCAGTACAAAAAGGGTCCCAGGCACCCCACATATCTCCCATTCCTTCTTTGCCTCTATCTCCTTTATTCTTTCTCTCTCTCTCATTCTGTGTCTTGTTCACTCTCTCTGTCCCTATCTCTGTTTCTCTCTCATGTCCCCACTCCTAAAAAGCCTTTCGCTCTCCCTCCTATCCAAGATTAAATCTGTTGCATGGCATAATTTCTTAATAGCACACAATGGCACTACCTGCCAAAGGTACCCCACCTTCACCATATTTATTCTATCAACAAAAAAGGCCTTCAAGATAAAAATCAAAGAGTTACTCAGACTGACTGGTGAGGGTAAGCTCTTTGTGAAATTGGAGGAAACAAACAAAAAACATCTGGGAGTCAAATACATAGATAGAACCTCTTTACCAGGGTCAAGCAAAATATGATTTTACTTCGTTCCATAAGAAAGAAATTATCCAAATCAAAATTCACAGGATCCCTGTAATCACCACAGAATTAATAACAATTGTTCCTCCTAGACTGACTGGTACATTAGGCATACAAAATCTTGAATTTGATCCCCAAAATCCATTTTAAAAGAAAAAGCTGGGCCCAGCAATGGGAAACAGAGACAGGAGAATCGCTTGGGCTCCTTGGTCAACAAGCTTAGCCTATTTGGCAAGTTGTAGACCAGTGAATAACATGCCTCAAAAAAAGAGATAGGGTACACCTGAGGAACAACATCCAAGGTTGTCTTCTCACTTCTATATTCATGTTCATAAACATGGACGTACAAATGTGTACACTTACACACAAACACAAGAAGTATAGCACTTATAAGAATGAGATAAGATTACACTTGTTCAAGGGCAACCTGAACTACAAAGTGAGTACCATACCAACTTATGCTACATAGTGAGACCCAGGCTAGTCTAAGCTACATAATAAAACAAGTAAAACAGCTCTTAGGAGCAGAGGCAGGAGGACTGCTGTTAGTGCAAGGCCAGACCTTGTCTCTTACACATACACACACACACACACACACACACACAAAGTTGCTGAGATGATTCAACAGCTAAGGGCTCATAAAACACATATCTTACTAAAACCTGAGTTTGATCTTCAAAACCCATGTAAAGGTGAAAGGAAAGAATCAACTTAAGAGTTGTTCTCCTACTTTCATATGCATGTGCAGAAACATACACACAAAACACACACATACACTACATAAATAAATGCTTTTGAAGGGATGGGTTTTTCTTCTACCCAACTCATGATATGGCAGAAACAAAGCCCAAGACATAGCCAACTAATCTATGGAGTTATTACATCACAAAATGCAGAACTGCAAAATCAAGACTTAAATGAGATTTAAGGTAGCACACAAACCACATTTTACAAACCACATCAATTAAATTCCTTGGGAGATTATAGTCCACTGGCATTATAGAAGCATAAAATGCATGGTAGTCAAACCATGGAACATGATAGTTAAGGTAGGACTATATGATAGTTATAGCAAGATGCAACATGTCTCCAGCTAGTATTTAAAAGGAATATAGAAAAATATAGAAAAACAAGTTTCTGGTACATTATACACTATTGCATGAAGAAAAGGATTGAGAAGCACAAATTATCCAAAATTATTAGAAAAATTCTATGTCTTAGAATATGATGCATCTGCCATTTCTGCATATTCTGGATATTTTCATATTTATTCCTTCCTTCTTCCCCTCCTTCCTTCCCCTCATTACAACCATATGTAAAAACGTAAGTAAGACTCAGGCTCTGTACCTCAAGTTCTTAAGGGAAGACATGAACATTTGGACACAATAAAACAAAATAATCATGGATATTCTAGGTTTCTGGGCTAATATCCACTTATCAGTGAGTGCATATCAAGTGAGTTCTTTTGTGATTGGGTTACCTCACTCAGGATGATATTCTCCAGATACATCCATTTGCCTAAGGATTTCATAACTTCATTGTTTTTAATAGCTGAGTAGTACTCCATTGTGTAAATGTATCACATTTTCTGTATCCATTCCTCTGTTGAGGGACATGTGGGAGAATATCCAAGATACAATCTCCAAAACACAAAAAAAAATCAAGAATAAGGAAGACCAACACGTGGATACTTCATTCCTCCCTAAAATAGGAAATAAAATACCCATGAAAGAAGTGGCAGAGACAAAGTTTGGAGCTAAGATGAAAGGATGGACCATCCAGAGACTGCCCCACCCGGGGGTCCATCCCATAATCAGCCACCAAATGCAGACACTATTGCATATACCAGCAAGATCTTGCTGAAAGAACACTGATATAGCTATCTCTGTGAGGCTATGCCAATGCCTGGCAAATATAGAAGTGGATGCCTTGGTCTTGCAAACTTTATATGTCCATAAAGGGGAACGCCAGGGCCAAGAAGTGGGAGTGGGTGGACAGGGGAGCAGAGTGGGGGGAGGGTATAGGGGACATTCAGGATAGCATTTGAAATGTAAATGAAGGAAATATCTAATAAAATAAGTTTAAAAATAATCAAAAAGGAAACAGTCATAATTGGTATAAATATAGCACTAACTAAGCAATCCCATTTATCCAAATGAAAACATTTCAGAAATCCAGAAAATGTATTATTCTAAGCAAATTATCTTTGATGTATTTTACCTTAGTACCTAATTGGTAAATTCTTTTAAAATACCTTCTTCAACAACTGTAGTATTGGCTCAAGTAGCACTTTTCACAAACTTTCATCTCTATTTCAAGAGCAATACCTTTTTGTAGAATTCTTAATTTTGGGCTTAGAAGCCAGGCAGGGTAGCTCATGCCTGTAATTCTTGCACTCTGGAGGCTAAGGAAGCTAGAATTGCCACAGTTTCAAGGCCAGCATGATCACTATCTTCAGTTCTAGGCTATCCTGAGATGCAGAGTGAGACCCTGTCTCAAAAAACCACAAAGATGTGGGCTGGGTATATACCTCAGGTGGTAGAGTGTTTGTCTAGCATACACAAAGACTTCAATTCAAGCCCCAACACTGCATAAACCGGGTATGGTCATACGCCTATAATTTCAACAGTGGGGATATGGAGGCAGGAAGATCAGAAGCTGATGGTCATCTTTGGCTCTGTAGCAAGTTCAACCAAGACCAGCCTAACATATATAAGTCCCTGCCTCAAGGGAGAAAGGAAAAAAAACTTAGGCTTGAAAAAAAACTGCATGAGTACACACTCACACACATACACACATTATTTTGGTTTGGTTTTTGGGAACAGTAACTCCCTACACAGCCCTGGTTATCCTGGAACTCACTACATAGACCAAGCTGGTCTCAAACTCAGAGACCTACCTACCTCTGCCTCCTGAGCACTGGGATTAAAGGAGTACACCACCTATCTATGCCTGGCCTGGGGGGGGGAGGCCTTAATTTTTTTTAATTATTTTATTATTTTCTTCATTTACATTTCAAATGCTATCCCAAAAGTCCCCTATACCCTCCCCCCGCCCTGCTCCCCAAAAGACTTTATTATTAAACAAAGTTGAAAGTTTGTTCATATGCTTATTTATAAAAAGGACTTTAATATTTGAACATATAGAGGCTGGAATACTTCTAAAAAATTCAAATCATAATTGTCTAATCATAATGCAATAATACAATGCAATATTTGTCTAATCATAATGCAGGTTTTCAAATAAGATAAATAAACTCTTGAATATGCTTGGCCCATGGGAAGTGGCACTACTACAAGGTATGGCCTTATTGGAGGAGATGTGGCCTTGTTAGAGATAGTGTGTCACTCTGGAGGCAGAACTTTGAAGTTTCATATATAATGCTCAAGCTCTGCCAAGAGCCTCCTCCTTGCTGCCTGCAGGAGACAGTCTCTTCCTGGCTGTAGGATCAAGATGTAGAAGTCTCCTCTTCCAGTACCATGTCTGCCTGGGTACTGCCATGCTTCCCATCATGATGATAATGGACTGAACCTCTGAAACAGTAAGCCAGCCCCAATTAATTGTTTTCTTTATGAAAGTTGCCTTGGTCATGGTATGTCTTTACAGCAATGAAAACCCTAAGACACAGTGCAAGCAAAATCGTTACGTATGTGAGCTGTTCTGTATTCAACATGTTCCATAATTTACCTGGTTCTGAGAGACTGGGCCCTGGTTTGCAATTAAGATAAATAAACTTATTTGTTTTGTTTTGTTTTTCGAGACAGGGTTTCTCTGTATAGCTCTGGCTGTCCTGGAACTCACTTTGTAGACCAGGCTGGCCTCGAACTCAGAAATCCGCCTGTCTCTGCCTTCCGAGTGCTGGGATTAAAGGTGTACGCCACCACCGCCTGGCTTATTGATATCTTTAAAAGGCTGAAAAAGTAGGTAAGTACTCTAGCCACAATGCATATAACAGTCAATGTTTATAGATGTGGCTACAGTTAAGGGTAACTCAAAGTCTTCCTTATAGTGTAGTCATTATCAAAGAGAAACATACAAAAGATCATTTATAAAAGTAAAATGCAAGTTACTCTTTACACAGATGCATATCCTATTAGAGATGTTATAATTTATTTAACTAGTATTTTAATTTGTTTTTGGGACAGGATCTTGTTCTGTAGAATACACTGTTCTAGAACATGAGATCCTCCTTCCTGGATCTCTTGAGTACAGGGAATAGATTACAGTCACGTAGCATCACACCTGGTTTTAGCATTTCTTATAACTCAGAGGAAATATATCTAGTAAGAAATCTATAATTTCTTAAATAGCTTCATCACTTTGTATTTTCTATTTCAAAGAAAGGGAGACGCTACATCATCAAACCATCACCTCAATGAGATGCGCTACTCCTGTAAGTTTCCACAGTATTGCATCTCCAAAACACCACAGCAAGTTTCCCTTCTTTGCAACAACTTCTGCACACCTTACCATTCCTATTAGCTCTATGTTTATGGTCCTATCAGTCAGGGCTTAAATCATAGAGGTCACTTTTAACCAACAATCAAATTATTTTGTAGATGACTGCATACTTGCATGGTTACTCATTCTCACTCACAGACACATAAAAGAACCAGAGATTTGGTTTGTCAAATATAAAATATGTAACTTACCTAATAAAAATCTACCTATACAACAATGTGGCATCCAAAACAAAGGCAGCTACTGAAATCTCCTCCTCTGTTTATTGAGGAAGACAATAGTACATATATTTGGGGACACAGTAGTAAGTTTATTTTGAGAGGTTACTAAAGTTAGAAAAGCTAATGATATTATTTTATGGTACTAATAAAAAATGGATGATTTTTAATAATACCTAAAACTAAGAGTCATAAAATTCTATTTAGCTACTAACTGCTAGCCCTAATTTTTTTTAGTATAAAGAAATATCTTCAAATTAATCTTTTGATTAATCCATTAACATCTTTCCAAAAACACCTAGATCAGATACGAAATATACTGAGCAATACTAAATAACAAAGTGCTTGCCTGTGAAGAAGAAAACACATATATAGAAAACAAGCAGGGCTAAAGAGACAGCTTAGTGCTTAAGAGCAATGGCTGCTCTGAAGAGAACCGAAGTCAATTCCCAGCACCCACACAGCATACACCTGCAGCTCCAACTCCAGGGAGTTGGCACCAGCACATTTCCCCGCCCGAGGAGGGGTATTCGCCTGGGAGTAGTCC
>NC_034599.1:65607878-65617766 GCF_900095145.1 Mus pahari | reverse complement strand
AAAAAAAAAAGAAGATCAGAATGTGAGATAAATGTTACAAAGAACAAACTGTATGTGCACTCTAGATACTCAGAAGACCATTCTGGATGAAAAACAAAACACTCAAAGCTAGCTTAACTAACAGGTTATGACTAATTTACAGAAAAAATTCAAAGGCAAGTTTAAAAATCTAGCTAAAACTTGTGAATGGAAGGTTTCAAGATATGTGTAAAATGACATAAAAAAGGAAACATTTAGGCACTCAGTGGTAGAGTGTTTCTCAGCAGTTGCAAGGCTCTGGGTCCTATATCCAGCACCACAAAAAAAAAAAAAAAAAGTTACAGTGGTATAATACCAATGACGTCAGGTTGGAAGGTTAGAAATCTACTAGGAAGTAGGGAATACAGGTCTTAATCAAGGTTATACCAGTACAGCAAGTTCAAAATGTAGTTATAGCAAGCTCTTGGAGTGCCTGACCAAGAGCACAAAGGGACAGGGGGTGGGGAGGATGCAGGTTTTAGTCATCCAGGTCTGGTTAAAATTCCATGTAAGTTATTTAACTTCCCTGAGCCTATGTTTTCTTAGCTTATAGACATAGTTACCTTTATCGAAGTGTGTGTTGGCTATTTTTAACTGTCAATTTGCCACAACTAAGAACACCACCTCAGAGGAGAGCCTCAATTAAGGAAATGGCTACATGAGATTGGCCTGTGGGTATTTCTGTGGGGAACTGTCTGAATTATTAACAATATAAGAGGACCCTCCCCACTGTGGGAGATAGCACAGGTGATCCTGAACTGTCTAAGAAAGGGAGCTGAGTGTGGGCCAGCCTGCAGCTACCTGGCAAGCAGCATCCATCATGGTTCCAGCTATACTTCTTTGCTATAAAGCAGAGTTCCATGGCTGGAGGTAAGGATGTGGGACTGTGACATGGAGCTGTAAGCTAAAATAAACCTTTCCTCCCTTCAGTTGCTTTTGGTCAGAGGTGGTTTTTTTTTTTTTTTTGGTTTTTCAAGACAGTTTTGATTACAGGGGAAAAAAGCAAACTAAACAGTGCTAAGAAAACAAAAAATAAAATGCACATAAAGGTCTTTGAATGACTCAGCAGATAAAGGCAATTTCTGTGGAAGCCTGACAACCTGATGCCTGGGCCTCACATAAAGGTGGAAGGAGAGAAACGCCACAAAGTTGTCTTCTTACCACTGCATGTAACCGTGTCATGTACACACCCATAAATACACAACAGTAATTTTTTTAAGAAAATGCAAGTAAAACCCTGAGAGTAGACAGTTATTTAATAATTAATTTTCTCTTTCTCTCTGAGTTCTCCTTTCTGTATCCCTTCACAACTCTGTTTCTGAATTGAACAGGACAGCAGATAATCTGTCTACTGGTTGTTATTACAGAACTAATAAAGCTGAGTTAATAAAAGATTAAGTGACTTATTCAATAGAAAACAATTAGCTACTTTGTTGGTACCAGAAAAGATACATTAAACAGAAAACATACAAAGAGCGGAAAGCCAAACACAAGATCATTTTTAAAAGACCATTCTATCATCCTATTTTCAAATCTGACTAACTGTAAGAAAAACAGAACCTTAAGGGCTGGCTAAACTTAGAAAGCACGTTGCAGAGATGGCTATCTGGTATGAGCTAGCTGAAACATAGCTGACACCCATGGCTAATACCAGATTTAAAAACAAAACAAACAAAAAACAGTGATGTCACCTGTTATATAACTATCCCTAGCAGAGTACCATTTTGTGAGATATATGCCCTTAAGATCAAAGGTGAATGCCTGTGAGTGTCTGCCACTGTACCTACCTCTGTATGGCCGATGTGCCAGATGAATGTATGCATGCACGCATACATGTGTCCCCCTGTGTGCAATTTGTGCCTCCGTACAGCATCTCCCTTCATAGCCACCTGTATGCTACTGATTAAAGTATATCTTATCTGTCTATGGCTCCTCACATTTTCTACAACCTTTTATCCTACTGTTACCATCCTTTAAAAATATCCAAGCTTAGACCTCACATTTACAATTCAAAACATTTACAAGTGACTTAAATACATAAAAGGGCAATCCATCTTTAATGATGGCACTTTTTAATGTATATATCAAATTCCAGTATGAAAAAAAATAGTATATTCATTGAGGATGAATATTCAAACAGGAAACTTTCCATTAGGAAAAAAAGTTTCTTCCATTAGCAGACTATTTCAAAAGACTTCAGATACTAAGAGCAATGAATTTACTCACCTTCCATGAGCATGGAAATCTAGAAGTAAAAACTGGTCCTCATGTGAGACTGCTCGTTTGGCACGCTGGTGTTTTTGGTGTAATGAATCCACATTGTAAGATAATCCTTCATAATGTCTAATATATTTATTTAAAGGGTTTCCATACTGACCTATAAAAACAAGCACACAGGAAACAGTCTGAATTAATACCAACTTGAAGGCTCTTTCTAGTTCTAACTTATTAGTTCTAACTTACCCATTATTTTCAAATATCTATGAATAAGTATATTCCAACTGTCTCATTAATCCTGACTACTATGATGAATCTCCCACAAAAATAACTTTTGCACACTTTTAAACTTATTGTTCTAAGAGTGACATTGGCTGGATATGGTGGTGCATGCCTTTAATCCCAGTACTTGGGGAGCAAAGGCAAGGGGATCTCTGAGTCAACCTGGTCTACATAGTGAGTTCCAGGATAGAAAGGTCTATGAAGATAAATACTATCAAAAACAAACAAAAAACAAAAAAAAACAAAGCCAGACAAACAAACAAGAACTTATCATAAGGGTGACATAAACCACACACAAAAGCTTTTGCATTTGCTGTAGGCTTGTCTTATATGCTTTATCGGGTTTCACAATTCACATTAATCACATTTTTGCTGTAGAAATTATCACCATTGAAGCCAATTTTGTCACCTGGTCCACTCAGTAACTATTGATATTATCTAAGTAAAAGATGAGTGAAATAATGGTGTATCTTCAATTTTCTAGATAAATTAAAAGAAAATAAGTTATCACGTCTCCCTTCAAGTTTGGTCAAAATTAATCAATGAAATCAACTTACTGTTTTGTAGAAACATATTAACTACAATTTCATTTTATACATAGACTAAAAATCCGGGCATGGCTGTGCACACCTTTAATCCCAGCACTCAGGAAGAAGAGACTGGTGGCTCTCTGTGAGTTAGAAGCCAGCCTGGTCTACAGAGCCAGCACCAGTACACCCAGCACTGCACAGCGAGAAGGTCCTGCCTCAAACAACAAACAGATTCGAAAAAGAGAGAGAGAGAGAAGAAAGAAAGAAAGAAAGAAAGAAAGAAAGAAAGAAAGAAAGAAAGAAAGAAAGAAAGAAAGAAAGAAAGAGAGTGAGTCAGTCAGTCCTGGGTGAACTTTATGGGCATTAAGTATTATAAATGTTCTCTCAGTACTGCCTCAGAGGTAACTCACATATTCTGTTATATTCCATTTCTATTTTTACTCTCTCTCATTATTCCTAATTTATTCTTTGATCCATATGCCATTTTAAATACTAATGATATTTAGTTCTAAACTCTGAATATGTTTTTGATTCTGGGGACCAGCCCAGAGCCTCATACACACCAGCAAGCATTCTACCACTGAGTACATCCCAGAACCTGTTTCTGTTATTGCTTTAACTTCTTCCTTTTTTTTTTGGTTTTGGTTTTTTTTCAAGACAGGGTTTCTCTGTATAGCCCTGGCTGTCCTATGTCCTAGAACTCACTCTGTAGACCAGGCTGGCCTCCTCAGAAATTTTAAAAGAATAAATTATCCCACCACAAAAAATAAGAACCACCAGAGAAGAGAAGAACAATTCTTCTTGGTAATAATCTGCCTCTGCCTCCCAAGTGCTGGGATTAAAAGCATGTGCCACCACTGCCCAGTCTAACTTAATTCTTAAGTAGCCAAAGAATATCCTTTTAAATACACTTAAATTCCTTTCATAACCCAGAATAAAAATCTCTCCTGAGAAATGTTACATGTGCACTTAAATATAACCCTGCATAATCACATTAGAGCAAAACCACAAAAGAAACAAAATAAAAGGGGGGAAAAATCAACCCAGGATGAAAAAAAGCATATGAAAATAATTTGCAACAAACCAGCATCAGTCTTTGAGGACATTAAGGGATTCCTGCTACTTTTCTTTAGTACAGTACTGTGGTTACATAACAGAAGGTCGTGAATTTTCAAAGACACTTTTTTGAAGTATTTTATGAGTTAATTGGCATGATATCCATAACTTACACTGAAGTGACTCAAGAAAAAAGATGCAAATTTTTAAGTCAGTATCCAGTTCTCATTAGGATGAAATACAGACAAACAGAATTCATCCAACCACCCTAACAATGAGAAGCCTGACAAAGCAACAAATGAGGTGAGCTCTTTTCCAAATGCCCACAGCTTCCAAGAAGCAACCTAAACAGCTGAGTTCAGTGAGGCCAAACATTTAAGATCTGTGGAACAGAGAGTTACCAAGGAAAAAAAGAGTTGCAATACCTGGAATGTTTGATGAGTAATAATCTGAATGTAAAAGAATAAATTATCCCACCACAAAAAAAAAAAAAATAAGAACCACCAGAGAAGAGGAGAATAATTCTTCTTGGATTTTTTTTTTTCATTTTTGTTTTGAGACAGGGTCTTACTATGTAGCATTGGCTGCCCTGCAATTCACTACGTAGGCTGGGTTAACCCTGAACTCACAGAAATCTACCTGTATCTGCCTCCTGAGTACTGGGGTCAAAGGTATGTATGTACTACTAAGCAAAGCCAGAACACATCTAACACAGGACTGGTGAGTATTCATAGTCATATCACCAAGAAAGAAAGTCCTAAACGCATATAAAGCACTGGGTATAACCCTCAGATAAGTAACTCCTTAGTAACAGTGTACAAGTAGCCAAACAGCTGTTCTAGATCTATATTAACAAAGCTTAAATAAACATGGTCTTCTCAATTTAAATAACAAATTAGATTCAACTGGTTCCAAGTAGCTTAACGGCCAAAAAAAGTCTGAATATGTTTAAAGATACAATGAAACACCTCCAAATATAAAAATAGGAATTTCTTTATCCAACAATTACGATACATATATATGTGTGTATACATATTCTCCCATAACTAAAACAAAAATTAGTCCTTAGTAATAGAATGTTAGAGATGATGAAATTTGCAGATGAGGTTGTAAAAGCAGATATTAAAATTAAGCCACACTTAAGCCCATTGGTGGGGCACCTTTAACGCCAGCACTTGAGAGGCAGAGACAATTTCCAGGTCAGCCTGGTCTACAGAATGAATTCCAGGGTAGCCAAGGCTACTCTGAGAAACTCTGTCTCATAAAACCAAAACCAAAGAAGTGTGTGTGTGTGTGTGTGTGTGTGTGTGTGTGTGTGTGAACATACACATAATACATATGTTTACATATATATATGTGTGTATATGCATGTTTGTGTGCACGCATGTAAAAATCTAAGTCAACAGTAAGCCAAAAAAGATACATGTAAAAGAAGCCAGATAAAGTCAAATCATAGGCTAATGGGTGAAAATTACAGGTCAAAATATTAAAATAAACTGGGACAGAGAACAACAAAAGCCACACACAGGGAAGAATGAAGACACAACTCTGTATAAATCACAAGGTAGGCACTTATGTTTAAAGTTCTGTCAAACTTTCAGCCCAAGATCCTTTAAGCATTTAAATAAAGGGTCTTAGAGGTCAAAACTAAGACTTGTTTAGATATCAAAATTTCTAAATTATTAATACTAGACCTACACAACTAGAAATATTAAAAGAAAATTTTCAGACAGAAAAAGTAATAACAGAGGACTGGAGAGATGGCTCAGCCATTAAGAATTACTGCTCTTGCAGAGGACTTGAGTTCTCAGCACCCACATGGCAGGTACTCCAGGGAATCCTATACACTCTTCTGACTTCTAAGGGCACCAGACATGCACATGATACAGAGACATTCAAGCAGAAAAAAAAAATCCCATGCACATACAAATAAACAAAATTTAAATTTGTTTTTAATTATTCATACTTGTTAAAGTACAGGATAAAAACAAACACAAATCAGGCAACTCAAAAAAACAAAAATTCCCATTTGTTCTCTCAAAATTTAATTATCACCATTCTAATCACTTCTAATAAACTACTAGCCCATCTTTCAACAATCTGTTGTTCCTAAATACCTCCATTTTGAAGAAGACAAAGCAAGAAGTAGGCAAAAATAAAAGATCAAGTACCGATCAATTCCAGTATGAGAGAACATTTGTAGAACCTAGAACTACAACTCTGTGGATGTTTTAACCCTACACAAATACTTTTCCATGCACAGATTTTCCTATCACAAGAAATCTCATTGTCTAAGTTGTTTCAAGGGCAAGAGGATAGGTACATACTGGGAAAATGTTAACAGGGTAGATTCTGGAGCACTCCTCAACATCGACTGGCCCTCCCAAATAACTCAGTATGGTAAGTAACTTTGAATGTTGCCAGGACTGGATTGAGAGACATCAAGACTGTCAGAACAGATCATGTACAGTGTCTGTAGAAATTTCCAGATACTGTCAGATCATCAGGACTCTGACCTAACCAATGCTCTCAGTCACAGACAGATTTAAAATGTTGAGGAGTCTACTGGATGGAGCTATGGAAGATGGACCCTATTTTAAAGAAGTTAGTCATTGGGAGTATGCATGCCTTTAATAAGCATATTTACCTTGACCCCACAACCTTCTGTTACCCCTCTTTTTTCCTGGCCACTGAAGTGAGCAACTCTGTTCCATCAAAACGTTCTGTCTGCCTCACTATGGGCCCAGAAACAATGACTGTATCAGCCCATGGGCTGGAACCTCTGAAACCAAGAGCCAAAAGAAACTAAGAAACTACTCTTTCCTTAAGCTGACTGTCTCAGACACCTGTCACAGTAACAGAAAGGCCCACAATCTAAGTCCAAACCATATTTCCAAAGTCATCCATATGTACATTCAAGCTCAGGAAGCACTGCAATTTTTCTTCATGAAGAAATTCCAGACTTCAATCAGCAGCTATTTCCCTTTTTTTTTCCCTCTACAGAATTGCTTTAAGCATCAATAGAGTATTAACAGGGCTAAGGACCACCTATGTTTCTAGGTAAAAGAACTGCTAAGAAAAATTTACAAGGGTCTACAACCTATAATCCAAAATCCAGTTTCCAAACAGTACCTGTGCTTAACACAGATAAGCTCTGTGTTGGTTTTCATCATGGCTTTTGTGCAACCGAGCTGAGTAAACTTGTAATCCTAGCACTCAGGAGGCTGAGGCAGGTTGGAACATTGCAGAATGTTACAGAAGTCACTAAAGATATTAAGTTTCTTTCTTTTTTAAGATTTATTTATTTATTTTATGCATATGAGTACACTATTGTTCTCTTCAGACACACCAGAAGAGGGCATCATATCCCATTACAGATGGTTGTGTGGTTGCTGAGAATTGAACTCAAGACCTCTGGAAGAGCAGTCAGTGCTCTTAACCACTGAGCCAACTCTTCAGCCCCAAGACACTAAGTTTCTTTAGCGTTGATTTAACAACAATGCAGCCTTTTCTCTGCTGCAATAAGAACACTAACATGAGATCAATAGACCTCTGTAATAGTGCCTCCCTGAATAGATTAACAAATATCTAGAGATAGGGCAAGAAAGATAGCTCTGCTCTTGAAAGCACTAGCTGTTGTTCTTCCAGGACTAGGGTTTGACTCCCAGTACCCACAGGGCAGCTCACAACAGTTTATAACTCTAGTTCCAGGGAATCCAACTCCTTCTTCTGAGTTCCAGGGTATACCAGGCATCCATGTAATACACAGACACACAGGCAGGCAAATACTCATACATGTAAGATAAACTTGATTTTGTTTCTGTTTTTTAATTTAATTAAAAAAAAAATAACCTAGGGCTGGAGAGATCGCTCAGAGGTTAAGAGCACTGACTACTCTTCCAGAGTTCCTGAGTTCAATTCCCAGCAACCACACAGTGGCTCACAACCCTCTGTAACGGGATCTGATGCCCTCTTCTACTGTGTCTGAAGACAGCTACAGTGTACTCAAACACATAAAATAAATAAATAAATAAATCTTTAAACAAACAGACAAACAAAATAACCTGAATAACAGTCAAAGTGATATTTCTGGGTGTTTCTATGAGACTGCCACATAAATTGTGGATGTGAGTGGGGAAGACAAGCACAGGTGAACATCACCAGCTCACCATCCTGCATATGCATTTTCCCCCTTTCTCTCTCTTTGATGACCTCCCATGAGTCAATTCCTCTGATATACCCCCTCACATACCTAGATCATCCAGATCCATTTATCTGTTTCTTATTGGTTTTATTTCTCTGGAGAGAACCTGTAAACTCCGTGATTATACATAAAAACTTGTGAAAATATTTTTTATTTTCTTTCCTGGCACTGTTTCTGTTTCTCCTATTTAAATCTCTCCCTTATCTACTTATAGCCTTATCTGTTTAACTTACTATACTAACTAGGATTACCACAAACCATGAGAAATGAGAGCATTTTTACTTTTTCCTCAACTTTAGTAAGAATACCTTTCAGTTCATCACATATTCATAAAATCATGCTAATTCTTTCCTTCCAGATCTATTTTAGACATCTAGTATTTTAAAATTCACATGAAAATCTGGCTAGAAGAAACAAAAAATTGTACATTTTACATGTACAAATGTGAACATTTTACATCTTCAGAAGGAAAATTTAAATCCCAAAACTACCAAGAGCTATTTTATTTTTTAAGTATTTTAGTTGTAGGGTTTTGTTTTGTTTTTTGGCTTTGTTGTTTGCTTTTAATGGACACTGACAATTTACTATGTATAAAGAAAGAAAGGGACTATCCTGATTAGGTAAAGTTTTTATTTAATTAAATACTTAATTGTGACAGGAAAGATGCCTTAGTATATAAAGCTGCCTACTGCCAAGCCTGGTAACTTTAGTTCAATCCCTAGAACCCATGAGGTAGAAAAAAAGAACCAATTCTCAAAGGTTGGCCTCTGACCTCCAAGCACACCACAGCAGGCTTCTGCTCTCACCCCACCCCCACCAAAAAATAAATAAAATAAATGTGATTTTTAAAATAATTTTATAAATTAGCACCTGATTTAAAAATAGGTTAGGTAAAATAAATGCTTATGCAAGCTTGTTAACTTTACATAACGGTTATGAAAAAAAACTTGAGGAGAACATTCTAAAGGAAGAAATACTTTGACTCACACACTCAGAGATTTTATTCTGCCATGGCAGAGAGTATGACGAGCAAAGTGGCTCACATCAGTGGCCAGGGAGCAGAAAAAACACTTCTTTCTTATTTCCCTTTTATTCTACCCAGGCCTCAACATGTTGGATGGTAGGTACCTCCCATATTCAGGAATTATCACACCCTTACACCCAGTTAATCCTCTCTAGACTACTAATCTCATCCTCAAGATAACTAAGGTCAACCACCACAATAACAGTACTTATAAACTGAATGTAATAATAATTAAAATTTGTTAAGCACGTGCTATTTACCAGGCTATGTACTGCTCTGTACTTTTATATTTGATCCACCAAACAGGTCTATTAATTAAAAAAATTATCAAGCAATGTAGAAGAAACTGGTGATTTAAGAGATATGTAATAAGCCCAAGGGCATGGACAAATCAGGAACAATATGAAGGAGGCAAGTGAGGTATCAATGAGGCTATGATAACGGCTCTACTATCTTCATAAAGTCAGCCACATTCATGACTCTGATGTGACTACAAAGAAGTGAAAAGGAAACCATCAGGGGGCAGCACATGGCCTTCAAGCCTAGCATTCACCTTT
>NC_034599.1:65584445-65605260 GCF_900095145.1 Mus pahari | reverse complement strand
AAAACCAAGAAGGATGACCATCGTGTGGATACTTCATTCCTCCTTAGAATAAGGAACAAAATACCCATGAAAGGATATAGGTACAGAGACAAAATTAAGATATACGTTTTAAAGCTACATACAATGAAATACTAAAGAGGAATGAAACGTACTTTTTATAGATCAAAAATATATGTGTAGACCTTTGATTTCCACAGCTGGTAATTGAGACTGGCATGGTTGACTCCACAGGAATGCAAGCCAATCTCCAGTCCTTGCACCACTTACTCAGTCAGACACCACAGAACTGCCTGTTTCTACATGTAGAGTTCTACATGCAGTTTAGACTCTGAACTGACTCAACTGAGCTTTGTTCTTATACTTTAAGAACTGGTCAGGAACTAAAAAGGTAAAGCCAGAACACAGGCTGCCATCAGGTCTCACAGACACATGTTAAACACTCGCGCATCTCTACCTAAACAAAGCACAGCCTCTACACACCTCACTTTTACATCCAGTCCTTCTTGGCAAAGGTTTCCCCAGTGCCAATGTGCCAACTCTATACTCCAATTCCTTACCATCTATTCCAGTACTAATCCTTGCCACCAGATTCTATCAGTCTATAGATGCCTTTGAACTAAAGATATTATCCTTCCTACAATATCAATCTAACCAAGAGAAATCATGACTTGGGCAAAGCAATATCACACTCAAATAGAAATCAAAGGTTCTGTGTTTCTTACAAATCATCTTGTATCCTCCTCATGAAAACTGTTCCCATAAATACTGAAGTATTTCTCAATGTGATTTTCTTCAATCTCTATTCTTCTCATACAATACAGTCTATTTAAGAGTAAAATTCCAGGGCGGTGGTGGCGCATGCCTTTAATCCCATCACTCGGGAGGCAGAGGCAGGAGGATTCCTGAGTTCAAGGCCAGCCTGGTCTACAAAGTGAATTCCAGGATAGCCAGGGCTACACAGAGAAACCCTGTCTCAAAAAAAAAAAAAAGTAAAATTCCATACTTTAAAACTATTAAACCTCTCCACCATCATCCTCAAAAATACACAAGTAACTCCTAGAAGAAGCAGAGGCACCATAATGACCATCAAAATATTAAAAGTGCTACCTTTCTAATGTCATCTTTGTGGTGCTGGGAACTTAACACAGGGACCTCACAGTCCCTGAGCACATTACCACTGAGCTGAGACCCAATCCTTCTGGTGCCAGAAACTCAACCTAAAAGCAATTGGGGAAAAATACTTCCCAAAAGTACCAAAAGATGCACACTAATGCCTAAACTTCATCAAGCATGCATGTCTGCTCAGTTCAGAACCTAAGTCTCCAGAGATAGTTCTAATTACAGGTGCCTATAACTACCATAACAGTAGCTTTCTTTACATGCCTAGAAAGAAAGAAATGTGCTGCAAAGAAACTTGAAACTCCAAAAGCTGAAAATGTACCAAACACAGCAAGGTTCAAAAGTATCTCAACAGTCAGTTGAATAGCAGGCAGAGGCAGGTAGATCTCTTCAAGTTTGAGGCCAGTCTGGTCTACAGAGCTGGTTCCAGGACAGCCAGAGCTACACAGAAAAGCTCTGGCTCAAAAACAAACAAACAAAAACAAAAAAGTATCTTGACAATCAGAACCATAACAACTGACCTTTATGGTATTATTCCTACCCTTCTACCATCTATCCTTTACATAACAAGTTAACTCTATTCAAGAAAAGTACAAGCATGTTAGCCTTCCAGACTCAAAGTCTAAACTATAGTTTATAAAGCTGAGCAGGATCCTTGTAGAAGACTGCATCCCCTACACCCAACTCCTGTCCGTTCTCATCCTCCTCCACTTCTCCTTCTATGTGCAGTATCTCTGTCACCTTTTTTGTCATTCTGAGTTCTCTGAACACCCAATCTAGTGCACATTCCCATCACTCACTCTCTAATGTGCTACTCTGGTATTCTTTATGAGTTCTACCTACATGTACTACCCATCACCACTATTAGAATACAGTCACAAGTTAAATAAGCACTTTGTTCCCTGTGTATCCTCAGCACCTGGACAACAGTCACGTACAGCATGTTGGTATACACTTTTAATCTCAGCTCTTGAGAGGCTGACACAGGAGGACTTCTGAGTTTGAAGTCACTTTGGTTTACACAGCAAGTGCTAGCTAGCCAGTGATATATAAGGAGACCCTATCTCCAAAAAAAGAAAAACTGATTGATAAATACCAATATAAATAATTAATGAATGAACCTATCCAAATGTTCCATGCAAAGGGAAACTACATTTATAGATTAAGAGCCATAATCCAATCACTGAAAAACATGTGGTCCTATGGAACTAAGCAACAGAATTTCAAAAATCCTGGCATTGGCATAAAATTTACTCTTTTATTAACCTCTATACCTACTTTCAAGATAAAGGAGGGATTATCTTACTGCTATCATGGATGCATTTCAGGAAATTTTCATGCAAAATAATCATGCAGCATTCACAACTGTCTGAACTACCTACTTCATTATGCTTTAGTTTTCCCATTTAAAAAAATATGATTTACCAGTAATTATACCTAAAAGTGACATTGTTTGGACTAAATGTATGTGTGTTTAAAGTGTTGAGAGTGATATCCAGCATACACTACCAAAGAATGTAGTAAGTTATAGTTTAAAAAAAATAACTGCTGGGCGTGGTGGCGCACGCCTTTAATCCTAGCACTCGGGAGGCGGAGGCAGGCGGATTTCTGAGTTCAAGGCCAGCCTGGTCTACAAAGTGAGTTCCAGGACAGCCAGGGCAATACAGAGAAACCCTGTCTCGGAAAAAAAAAAGAAAAAAGAAAAAAAAAGAAAAAAAATAACTGCTGAACATTGTGACAGATATCTATAAACCACCAAAAAGAAAGCTGAGGGAGGAAGATGAGGTTGAAAAAATCCTTGGTTATAATTGTCTCAAAACAACAACATATTTATCCATTTAGATTACTTTTTTCAATGAACTAATATATGCTTCAAAATGCTTTCAGGGACTGGACTTGGCTCAGCAGTTAAGAGCACTTCTTGCTCTTTCAGAGGATACAAGTTAGATTCCAAACACCTGCATTGCAGCTAATAAGTGTCTGTAAACACCAGTTCTGAGTATTCTGACACTTTCTGGCCTCTATGGGCATCAAACATGCAAGTGCACAAACATACTTTCCAGTAAAAACACCTATATGCACAAAATAAAATATACTTTCAGATAAAAAGACACAATTGTTTTTAAAAAGCAACTTAGTTCTTATAGGAAAAAAAAGTCTAACTCACTCTACCTCTTTAATTAAAAGACCATGTAAAAGTACTTAATGAGCAAAATAAATATACTAGCAAGAATGGTAATCTGCTCTATTTTAAAGTTGATTACAGTATGGCTGAGGCACAGCTCTGTGGTAAAGTGCTTAGCAAGCATCCTGAATTCTTACGTTTGATCCTGAGTAACACTCAAAATGGTAAGGGGGTCAATTAAAAAAAACAAAAAAACAAAAACAAAAAAACAAGCCGGACATGGTGGCGCACGCTTTTAATCCCAGCACTCGGGAGGCAGAGGCAGGCGGATTTCTGAGTTCGAGGCCAGCCTGGTCTACAGAGTGAGTTCCAGGACAGCCAGGGCTATACAGAGAAACCCTGTCTCGAAAAAAACAAAATAAAATAAAATAAAATAAAATACAAAAAACA
The DNA here is from genome assembly GCF_900095145.1 of Mus pahari. Classification (NCBI taxonomy): domain Eukaryota; kingdom Metazoa; phylum Chordata; class Mammalia; order Rodentia; family Muridae; genus Mus; species Mus pahari. The sequence continues at coordinate 65,601,566 of NC_034599.1, read as the reverse complement.
TAAATCTTCAGAGCTTCTCACACACACTCTCTCAGAAATTTGAGCACACTTAATAGTGTATATGCTAATCTTTACTTTAGGTTCTGAGAATACAAATATTAAAAAGTTACAATAAATAGCTACTGATCTTGTGGAGCTTTGCTCCAAAATGATAAACAATAAACAAAGCTATAAAAAGTTATTAATGGAAGAAAGGTATAGCACAATGGTGGCTTAAAATTCCCAAGGAGGCCTAGTCAGCCATCATTGGGAAGAGAGGCCCCTTGGTCTTGCAAACTTTATATGCCCCTATACAGGGGAACACCAAGGCCAAGAAGTGGTAGTGGGTGGGTAGGAGAGCAGGGGGAGGGGAGGGTATAGGAGACTTTTGGGATAGCATCTGAAATGTAACTGAAGTAAATACCTAATAAAAAATTGGAAAATAAAATCCCAAGGAAGGAGCTGGTATTTTTAATATAAGGTAATCTTTATAATCATATGAAAAGACTTGATAGAGAATAAACTGCAACAATATGAATGTCCATACCACTAATGAACTTTTGAACTACATACTTTACTTTAAAATCATTAAGATCTTAATGCCTTTTTTTAAGTTTCCAAAATAAAAATTTAAAAAGCTGATAATTCAACCATATACAGAACTATCTATTGCATGTAAAAGACCAGCAGTGTAAAGGCCCTGACACAGAGGCAAATTTGGCAGGAAAAGAAATGAACACAAAGGCACTCACAGCTCTTATAAACTTTTACTTACAATGGTGATTACTTGACAAGTGTGCTATTGTTTGTTCAACTGAAATATTTTTAATCAAGATAAAATTCATACAATAAAAGTCAAACTATAGCCACTACAAAGCATACAATCTATTACTGGCTGGTTTTGACCACTTTTGGATGATAGCTGTCAGGCTGAAGAGAAGCTGAGTGGGACAGACTCAAGGAGAAGAGTGACTGAACTAAAGATGGCTTTAACGTGAATCAGGAAGGCAGTAGCAGTGAACTACTGACTGCAATCAGCTACTCAGGAGAACAAGTTCAAAGCTTACCTGGGTTACAGAGAAAATAACTACAAACTACCAGCAAAGAAATGTGTCTTTCAAAACCTTGCTGTTCCTTTGTAGCCCATGATGAAACTCTTCTTCTGGCTTAAACCCTTTAAATATATCAAGTACAAAAGGAACAATCTTCTAAAGACTAACAGTAAAACCAAAACCAAAATAGCACAGAGATAGAGCATCCCTTTTCACTACTTACACATTACCATGCAAGGCCCAACGAACAACAGGGAAGTTAACAGGAAGGGCTCAGAAAATGCCAACCAGAGGCCAGGAGCATACATAGCTCAATGGCAGAAAACTTGCCTAATATCCACAGTGACTGGAGTTTGATACCCAGTACTGAGAAAGATAAAAAGAAAAATGTTGCCAACCCAAACTCTTCTTATCTCCAAACATAGACAATACTATTAAAGGTGTTCCCATGTAGAAATGTTTCCTGATAATAGCAAAATAAGCACATTTAACCTGGAGTGCAGAGTGAAACTTCCTTATCTGAGGTCAGTGGAAAATGACAACTTCTGGTGAAGGAAAGTTTCTAGATAGCCCAAGATTTTCCATGTGTCATATATCTTTCCACTTGAACTATTACAATTTCTCTCCATGGCCTAGCATCTTGATTAGGGGAGGCTACAATGATGCAATAATCCTAGGGCTATTTTACTGCAGCATTGTAACTATATTAAATCACTCCACACTGCACTGTGTCAAGGAAGTTGTCTTTCTCTTCTGCTACTGCATTTCATTTACACAGAAAAGCCTATCAGCAGCAGTTTGCTCCCTTGCCCTGTTACAGATTTCAGAAATCTGAATTTCTATAAAGTACACAGTAAATGCACATGATACCTAACACTTTAAAGGCCCAGAGTAAATTGTGAACACAATTTAACACACATAGTTAACACACACACACACACAATAGGGATGGTAAGATGGTACTTCCCACCAAGCCTGAAAATTGAGTACAACCACTTAACCCCACAGGACAAAGCACTTTCCTAGCATGTGTGAGAAGGCTTAGGTTCAATCAAAGTACTGCAAAACATCATGAAAATAAGTAACTAAGTAAACTATGCATGACTGTGCACACCTGAAATCCTAGCTACTCAGCCTACAGACGGTGGGTTAATAGTATCACTTTACATTAACAAATTTTTTTCTCTATCTATATCCAAACAAAAAAGTTGATAACACAATCTTAAGAAATGGAAAAAATTAATAAAAATACTAACATAATAAAGCTTCCTAATTATAGAAAACTCAATTACAACATATGAAAGGGTAGATAAAGGGCAAACTAAAGCTGGTACATTTTTTTTTCTTCAATTTTTTTTACTAGATATTTTCTTTCTTTACATTTCAAATGCTATCCCAAAAGTTCCCTATACCCTCCCCCTGCCCCTGCTCCCCTACCCACCCACTCCCACTTCTTGGCCCTGGCATTCCCCTTTGCTTGGGCATATAAAGTTCGTAAGACCAAGGGGCCTCTCTTCCCAATGATGGCCGATTAGGCCATCTTCTGCTACATATGCAGCTAGAGACATGAGCTCAGGGGGTACTGGTTAGTTCATATTGTTGTTCCACCTATAGGGTTGCATCCCCCTTCAGCTCCTTGGGTACTTTCTCTAGCTCCTGTGAGCATCCACTTCTGTGTTTGCCAGGCACTGGCATAGCCTCACAAGAGGCCGCTATATCAGGGTCCCTTCAGCAGAATCTTGCTGGCATGTGCATTAGTATCTGGGTTTGNNNGCTGATNATGGGATGGATCCCCGGATGNGGTAGTCTCTGGATAGTCCANCCTTTNNTCTTAGCTCTAAATTTTGTCTCTGTACCTATATCTTTTCATGGGTATTTTGTTCCTTATTCTAAGGAGGAATGAAGTATCCACACGATAGTCTTCCTTCTTGGTTTTCTTAATGCTGGTACATTTCTAATGCCTCAAGAAAATTAGCAGCCAGGTGGTAGTGGCGCACGCCTTTGATCCCAGCACTTGGCAGGCAAAGGCAGGCAGATTTCTGAGTTCGAGGCCAACCTGGTCTACAGAGTGAGTTCCAGGACAGCCAGGGCTATACAGAGAAACCTTGTGTCGGGAAAAAAAAAAAGAAAGAAAGAAAGAAAGAAAGAAAGAAAGAAAGAAAGAAAGAAAGAAAGAAAGAAAGAAAGAAAGAAAGAAAGAAAGAAAATTAGCGGCAATCAAGGTATTTCCAATACTTTCACTTAACACTTAACATTAATTTCAAAATTTGACACTGTAGTTACTCAGTTACTTTTCTCTCTGCTGTGGCCTGGCAGTGTAGTCGATCACTGACAGGAAGATGTGTGCAGGAAGGTCAGGCAACTAGTCACAATTCATCCATAGTCTGCAAGCAGAGATGGGGTCCTGATGCTCAGTATCCTTTCTGGTTTTTCCCCCTTTCCAATCGGTCCAGGACCCCAATCCATAGAATGGCAGCACCCACATTCAGATCTTCCTTCCTCAGCTAAACCTCTCTGGAAACATCCTACAGACATCCCCAGAGTTGTGTCTCCTAAGTAATCCAGTCAAGTTGACAATTAAGTTCAACAATGTAATTTCAAAATCTTTCTTTTCAAGTCATTATCTGTGCCTCAAGAAACATCCATGACCAATGTCCTTTATGCTGCTATATATTCACACTGATCTTGAAATATTACACAGCACTTACAAAAGTGCTCTCTCATATAACAAAAATAGCCTTCTAAGAACTATGTCCTATATTTCAGCAATATTGCAAAGTATTTTAATGCACTTAGACACACCATTTCTACTATATAACTTCGAACTGAAACCAGTATATATTTCTTCACTTAGAAACCAGTCAAATCATCTAGAATCAACTATTTACATCTCACAGTTACAAGTGAAACTTCAAGATAACAGGGTATATCTATAATTAAAAGCATATTTCAACACATCCATTTTCAAAAAAATAATCTAGACTCTTATAAACAAAATAATAGACAGCTGGATCCGAAGTAAAGCTAAGTAACCCTTTCACAAATACAAACTAAATCAATCACACAGGGCACAAAATATGAGTGACTAAAATCCACTGACTATTCTATTTCTACCTTTCACTTAAGAAATGAAGCTTTAAAATTCCAAAATGGATGGATGGAGATATATATAACTATCTGAGATTTTTCATATTCTTTCAAATAAATACCACCAGTACAGATGATAATGTTCATTAAAGACTGAAGCTTTCAACCTACCTACATTATTCTCCCACACAGATGCAAGAAATTCCAGCCACCATTTCCACTGCTGCTGTACCTCTATCTTACATTTCGCCCTAAACCCATTCCCATGACCTCGCTTTCCACCCATATCACACTTGACTGGCAATCACTACTCTGTAGCTTACTCTACACATAAAGAAAAAACAAAAACAAAACTCTTGGACTACTAAGAGATTTGTACTACATTGGAAAAAATCAGATTTTATAGGTCACCAGGAAAATTAAACATCCTAACCAAAATAAAGTTAGAATTTATAAGTATAAATGACTAATTCCCTAACCAGTCTGTAAGTACAAATGACTACCTACCTTCCAAGCTAGCAGACAAATGGTTCTGGATTAAAGTACCTGATTCTTATTATTGTCCACTTGGAATTCTGATAATATACTATATTAATTGGAAGATATAGTCTCAAATATACTGCAAGAATATTCCACTTTAACAAAAATCATCATGACATTTAGCTTTATATAATGAAGCTATTCCCATAACACTGTAGACAGACAGCAATTCAAAGGCTGTTTCACTAGACTACAACCTTGCTTAATGAAAATGTCTATGTAACATGAACTCACAAATCCACTCCACTCACTAAGCAATGTTGTTCTGAGGGGTTTTTTTTTCTTCATTTAACACTGTGTGTATGATGTGTACATGTATATAGAGAGTGTGGGAATGCAGGCACACATTAATGTGCCATGGCACATATGAAAGGACAACTTTTGGGAGTTGGTTACCTTCTTTCACTGTGGATTCAGGACAGCTTATCAGGCCTTTTTTTTAAAAGAAAGAAAGAAAGAAAGAAAGAAAGAAAGAAAGAAAGAAAGAAAGAAAGAAAGAAAGAAAGAAAGAAAGAAAGAAAGAAAACTTGCTGAGCCATTTCACCAGCACTAATTCTGCAATTTTAATAAAACATTTATTATAAATCTTGATATGAGCTAGGCTTTGTGCTAGGTCCTAAAACATATAAACTAAAAATAAAGTCAGGGATGAGTAGATAGCCTAGTTGATAAAGTGTTGACCACATTAACATGAGAACCCCAGAACACATGTAAAAAGCTTGTAAACTTAGTGCTGGAGAGGCAGAGACAAGCAAATCCCTGTGACTAACTGGTTGGACAGCCAGCCTAGCCCACTCAGAAAATGCCAAGCCCCAGTGAGGTTTTAGACAGACGACAGACAGACAGACAGACAGATAGACTCATTCATGCATATTCCAAACCCAGATTTTACATATGACAGAAAACACTCAATAGTTATCTCAGTGTGGCTTATTTGCTTAACATGACAACGTCCAGTTCTATTTTCCTACCAATTTAGTTAGTCTTTAAAGCTGAATTAAACTGCACTGTATATAAATAATGCATTCCTTTATCAATTCATCTGTTAATGATCTTCTAGGTTGATATATGCTATTATTCTAAAAACTCAGCCAAAAGTTCAAGTATTTGTGTGACTATGTGTCTCTAATCATCATTAATGTAAGCAAAGACATGGAAAGATATTTTTGGAACTATTGTTCCATAAATAGTATACATCCATTTGCCTAAAATTTAAAGATAATCCTGTTCTCTTCATCTTGTTTCTGAAATAGAAAGTTCACAATCTGCCTCTAATAGAGTACCAGTCATAGTCTAAAATCCTAAAGGCTAATTCCAACAAGACAAATCAGTAACAAAAATGGAGGCTAAAGAGATAGTTTGAGAGATGGATTAGCAGTTTAAAGTACAAGCTGCTCTTACAGAGGACTTGGGTTAGTTCCTAGTACCTACCAGGTGGTCAAAACCATCTATAACTCCAGTTCCAGGAGATCTGATACCCTTTTTTGGCCTTCACAGGCAAAAGATATACACAGGGTACATATATATACATGCAGGCAAAACACTCATATATATAAAATAAAATCACTTTGTAAAAATGTGTTCGTGTATCTTCAAACTAATCGCTCCCCTCTGTCCCAAATTTATAGACTACTATCATCTAACTCTCTAGAACAATACTTTCCAAATCGCTAGCCACAGAGAACTAAAGAGCAATGCAAACTCTTAAGCAGTCCCTAGGAAGAAGCATGATAGTATTAAGTCCCAGACTGTGATACCCACCCCCACCTTCTAGCTAGAATCAAAATCTCAAGACAACTTCAACTTCAACAACTTAGATCCTCATTACAGAGCCACTTCCACTGTAAAAGCTCCTAAGATCCCATTTCAACAGTAAACCTTCAGTACATTTTGTTAGCCTAACATTAAACATATGCCAAGTTTTACTAGTGCTTTTTCATGTGTGTATGTGTGTGTGTGTGTGTGTGTGCAAATGAGTGGGGGGGGGTTGGGGGGCAATATATGTGACTGTCAGAGGACAACTTAGGGAATTGGTTCACTCCTCTACCATATAAGTCCCAGGGATAAAACTCAGGTTGTCAGGTTTAGTGCCTTTACCTTCTGAGCCAGCTTGACAGTCCTCACTACCTTTAAAATCTTTTTTTTCTACAATAACTACTCTAATCTGAGACTAAACCACACAGTTCACCAAGAAGCTAACTTATTCCTTATTGTATTACATCCCAGTCATTCAATATGGAGACCAACTGCATTCCATAATATTCCACCTCCTAGTTATGGCCCAGAATACGAACAACGCAAGTCCGGGTCTTTATGACCCAGTTAGCATCTCTCTTTACTGCCATTTAAAACTCAAAGATCAGATTATTTTCCCCAACTAGTGTTTGAAATGGTAAATTCACAATTTGCATATAACCAGATGTACCAGGCAATCTAGCACCAAAGAAATTAATTCCAACATGTTGAATTAACAAAATCAAAAACAACTATGTCTCCTCAAACCTAGTTTCTCAAGCTACATGCATCACCACTCTTTACCTCACAAACTGTGCCAGTTATCCAGGTGACATTTTCACCAAATTTCACCTCACTTATAACTACAATACATAATTGGAACTGCATGCTTACATCCTGGCATTTCCTCCACTCTGATAAACTTAGTATTTTTTACTTTTCTTCTTATTCAAACTGCAGCATCAAAACTCCAACCAATTAATGATACCCAACAATCCCTGGTTCTCATTGGACATCTATTTAGCTAGAACTGTAGTAGGTTCAGGATGAATTCTTTCTGTAGCAAAGGGAGAGCACATTATCTGGAACTGTTCTCATAGCATTTCTGCTATCTACCTAGATCAGAACTATGCCCACAAGTACTAACTCAAGGCAGTCTCGCTGTTGGAGAATAACTAGAGATCCAACTGGTAGAAATTATTGCAACTTTTCCACTCTCACTGACATTGCTTCATTGTCCCTAATATAAAAATTGGCAATCAGGGGATGGCGACAGAAGATGGGGAAATGACTGTGAGGATGCTAGTCCAAACACTGGGACCGGAACTTAAATGCCCAGCAGACAGAAACGAATGCGAGGACTGGTGTTCATACCTGTAATTCCTCTATTAGTGGGCACAGACAGGCTCCTGGTACAAATCCAGGAGACCTCTGGCCAGCCAGCTTAGCTAAAAAAGCAAACTTCTACTTCAGTGAGAGACCCCACTTCTAAGGAATAAGGTGGAACATGCCAGGAAGGCACGAAAGATCCTTCTTTGACCTCTTCAAAGTGCTTACACAAATATAATTACATGCACACATCACATATATTAAATAAATAAATAAATAAATAAATAACCTTTAAAAGCACTGAAATCTGGGTTAAATTACCACTGATAGGTTATTTTTCAGAACAAGCCAACTCTGTACATGTATGGTCTGAGTACGACTTACAGGAGTCAGCTCTTTCCTTCCACTGTGTGTATTCTGGGGATCTGATTTAAGTTCTCAGACTCAATGACAGGCACTTCCATCTTGCTGGCCCCAAGCCAACTTTTTAGAATTTCATGGGAGAAGTATTAGCAAGTATTAAATAAATTAACTCTTTTTAAACAACAGCAAAATTTTAACAACCTTAAGGCTCTACCCAACCTTGTCACATGGAGTTGCCTATGTGAAAAACAGACAAAATACAAATCATTTCCTGCTATCTAAAGTCTGCCTCCGTGATTCTGAGCTTGGGGCTCCAACCTGAAAATACCATGTACTTCTCTATCTACAGGCTCTCCTACTTTACAATTAATAGATAGGCACATGGACTATCACTGAAAGGCACCATTTGAGGTAACCAATAAGTATCTGTGTCCTGCTCTCCAACAGTCTCCATACATGCAAACTACATCATTGAGATTCACACAGATTTATTTTAAGCTAGGCCATGCCAGGCGTGGTGGCGCACGCCTTTAATCCCAGCACTCGGGAGGCAGAGGCAGGCGGATTTNGTGAGTTCCAGGACAGCCAGGACTATACAGAGAAACCCTGTCTCAAAAAACCTAAAAATAAATAAATAAATAAATAAATAAATAAATAAATAAGCAAGCTAGGCCATTGCAAAACTACATGCCCCCCATGATGACATATACCTATAAATCCCACTGCTACAGTTCCAAGAGCTTACTTGAGTCTAGAAGTTTTTAAGCCATCTTGAGCAACTCAGTGATTATGCCCTGCCTATATTAACAAAAAAGAAAAAACCAAACCCCTACCAACATCAGCAAACATTATAATTAAAACACAGAGCTGTGGATGCATCTCAGTGGAAGAACATTAATAATGGCCTGGGTTTAGTCTCCAACACCAAAGAGAGAAAAAGAGTGGGGGTGGGGAGTTAACTTTACCTGGGCCTACTATAATCCTAGTTACTCAAACTACTGAAAGAGAAAGATTACAAGTTTAAGGCTTATCTGGTCTACAAACAGAGTTTAAGGCCACACTGGTCAAATTAGTGAGACCTTGTCTCAAAATTAGTCATAGAAAAGGGCCAGTGAAAGTCTAGCAATCTGAGTTCAGTTTCCAGAACCCACAAAGTAGGAGAACTTCCAAACGGTTCCCTGACCTGCATAAGCATGCTATGGCATGTGCATGCAAACAAGTGTGTGCACATGTACTCACAAAGTAAATAATTTTTTAAAGTTCAAATATTAAAAGGGGGTTGGGACATATGTCTCATTATTAGAATGCTTTCCAAGCAGGGGCAAGGTGTTCAATTCTCTATGCTGAGAAAAAAAAGGGTAAAATGGGAAAGTAGAAATGCAGCTTTAATACAAACAAAAAAATCAAAACTAGAGTAACAGTGTTACTATAGCACAGCTCCTGCAGTAAATACATAAAACAAACATGGGGGCTTCTACCATCTAGCTTTTACTGAGTTTCCTTTAAGTAGAGGAAATGCATTTTCTCAATTCACAGTTTATATTACTACAGGGAATATTACAATAAACATTACTACAATAAACATTTAAAAGTATGTGTTTCCTATCAATAATATGGTAAATTAGTTTAAAGCTACAGTATTCACCATTCAGACTCAGGACATGATCTATCTATAACTAAACAAATGCGCATAATCTTTGCTAAGCCTTCCAGGTTATTCATGGGTTTTCTTTCCGTTCTACCCTCTTCACTTTAACTAACACATCAGTACCATATCTCAATAGTTCAGAAACTAACAAAGTGACCTCAGCAGTAAACTCTACAAAGCCAAACATATATTTAAAAGATAAAACTTCCAAAGGTCATCTACTTTATCGCACAGAAAAATCAGAACTTCCACTTTACAGGTCGTGTTAAGTATGTTTATTTAGTTTTCTCACAGGGAGAAGTTAGAAACTAGTTGACAACCTGGCTAGGTATGATGTCACACAACTGTAATACCAACACTCCAGAGGCAGAGGCAGGAGCAGTAAGAACTCCAGGCCAACACAAACTATGTGGTGATTCAAGGCCAGCACTGGCTTCATGATAAGATCATGCCTGACTCCCACTTCCCACCTCCTAAAAATAACATCCTCAAATTTCACAAGAAAACCAGAAAACCTAAATGTATTACCTATCTAAATAGAAAGTTAGTATCTATGGGCTGAAGAGATGACCTAGTGATTCAGAGCACTGGCTGCTCTTCCAGAGAATTCAGGTTTAATTCCCAACATCAACATGATAGTTCACAACTGTCTATAATTCCAGTTCTAGAGGAATTTACCAAGCACATATGTGGTACAGAGTCATACATGCAAGCAAACACCCATACACATAAATCTTATTTTTAGACAGACACACAGAGAGAGAGAGAGAGAGAGAGACTGAGACTTTTAATTTTAAAAAAAGTGGAAAGTTGCTGAGTTGTCTGTTTGTATTCTTTGAGACAAGGTCTATTATGTAGCTCTGGCTGTCCTGGAACTCATGTAGACCAGGCTGGCCTCAGACTCAAAGATCCACCTGTCTCTGCCTCCTGAGTTCTGGGATTAAAGACATAAGCCACCACATCCAGAAGAAAAAAAGTTTTTATATAGTCTGACATGGTAGAGTTCACCTGTAATATCAACATTAGGTAAACTGAGGCAGGAGACTATAAATTTAAGTGTGGGCCACACACTGAGACTCTGTTTCCAAAAAGAAAAAAGAAAAGAAAAGAAAAACAAAACTTAAAAGACAGGTATGGAGGTATATAGAGAGAAGTGGGTTAAAAATGTTAACCTTTGAGATTTCTCTTGTTTGAGATAAGTCAGGCCTGTTAGTACAGACCTATAATCCCAGCTACTCAGAAGGATACCAAGGTCCTGGCCAGCCTAGTACTTAGTGAGGAGGCCCTGTCTAAAACAAAAGAGTTTAGGGGCAGGGGAGACTGGAATGTAGTTCAGTAGTAGAGTACTTGCCCAGAATTTGGGAGACCTCAGATCTAATCCCCACCATCTAAAATAAAACAAACAACAACAACAACAACAAAACCACTGCCTTATGTTTGGATATTTTACCACTTAGCAGATATTAGAAAAAATTATCCCTTTAAGCGTACATTTAATTTTCATACATGTTTAAAGGAGAAACTCCTAAACACTATTAGATCAATGATAAACATCAGATAAAAGTCCTTTGCACTCCTCTATCCAACCCTTTAGGTTAAAGTCCTTAGGAAAAAGAGATCCAATAATATACACTATGCAAAGGTCTGGAACAAAGGAGTGCCTGCCACACTCAGTCCCCTCAACCCTGCCAACACAGGTCCTGCACATTGACACAAGAGCCACTGCTAATGCTGGGGATGACTTGAAATTGGCCTTACTAGGTGACAGAGTATACTAGAATCTCAAACTCTAGTTGAAAAGATAAAAAGTCAAACTTCCTTTGAGTTGAAGACAAAAAGACCTTCTCTTCCTATACTCCTACTTGCTGACAGAAGTTGGGAAAAAACTGAACGAACAGTTAAAGCTTAAGCCTTGATATTTTAAATATCCAAGTTTGTTTCTGTAGAATGTGTATCATACAAAGCATTTACACCAGAGTTTTAAATTAACACACACACACACACACACACACACACACACCACATACCAAGCATGGCTCATTACATGAATGACTTCTTTAAGCCAAACATTACAGGATTACTTTGTTGCTATAACTAATACCTTCTGAGTTCTTAAGTATACAAAATAATTTTTCTTTTCCTTTTTTTCTGGGGGGGGGCAGGGGGTGTTGTTCAAGACATAGTTTCTGAAACTCACTCTGTAGCCCAAGCTGGCCTTGAACTCAGTGATCTCTCTGCCTCCCAAGTGCTGTGATCAAAGGTATACTGCCCCACTTCTCATAAAATAAATTTTCAAAAAAAAAGGCCTTAACTTTCACATTTTCTATGCTTAAAAGTAACCATTAGCCCTACATCAAGGTCTTCACCCACAGTCCCAGCTACTAGAAAGGCAGGAGTTAGAGCTAGAAACATTATCAGTCTGTATCTCAAAAACAAAAAACAAAACAAAAAAGCCCACAAAAATTGTTGGCTAATCAGGATAGTGCCAATAAGTTTCTAACGTGTCTCCAAATAACTTTATTTTTTATTATTGTGTGTAGTATACATGTGTGCGTTAAAGGCATGAGGAACCATGGCGTGCATGTGCAGGTCAAAAGATAATTTTCAGGAGTTGGTTCTCTCCTTCAACTAAGGGGTGGGGACTAGAAATCAGATAGTCAGGCTTTCAAAGCAAGTGCTCCCACATACTGAGCCATTTTGCTAGGCAACAAAATAACTTTTTAGAAGCATTTTGTACAGATATTTGAATACTTCCATATAGACACTTCATAAAGTTGAAAACTATCATGCTATCTTTCTACAAACACAACACTGGGCAGGACATCCACCAACGTAGAAGGGAAAACTAGGAAAGCTGTTTTAGTGTTTAAGCATTTTATTGCCTCCTTCCAGCTTCCCACCCCTCACATTATGTGCAGTAAGAAAAACATTCATACACAACAGTGATTAACACAAACAGGCAAGATGAAAGCAACCAACAGAGTTTAGTTTCACTTGAACATGGCTTATACCTTAAAGTTCTGTATTTCTACAACTACTCTAACCTTACATTCAACTTTCCAATGCACTAAAGCCAATATCTACTAAGTTTGAATGCACACTAGCCTACATCGCATCACAAAAATGTATAAACTTAGCTATATGTGGTTCAGTTCAGATAAAAAAATCAGCATATAGTATAATGAGTTACAAATAAACATAGGAGGAGTTTTTGGCCTTAAACAGAGAAGTTGAATCGAAAGCCTTGCATGGCCTTGCTAGGCAATTGCCACTGGGCTACATTCCACAGCCCCAAATTATAACTACATAATCAAGTATTGCAAACTTGACATAATGCTTAAGTGAAAACTTTGATTTCTTTTTTTAAGTTTTTAACAGAAGCACAACAAAAACTGGCCTTTGAATTATTACTTAATGCATAAACTCCAAAGATCTGAATAAAACTCTTCACTCACAATGATTATGTTGTTAATTTACTTTTTTCCCCAAACAACAGGCTACATTGGTTTTAGTTTTCCTTAATAAAAGGCATTTTGTATCACTACTTATCAATGTATCACATTTAACTTAGATTTTATTACCTCATAGAGAACAGTATCTAATTCCTGACCATAATCACAAAAAGTGAAAACAGCCAGCCAGGACTATAAGCCGTGTTACCCAAATACAAATGTTAAATAAAGAGGCTCTTTACAAACGGTTTGCAATCTGGTTCTTAAAAAAATAAAATAAAATAAATAAGCATCTATTAGTGGCTGTCATCTAAAATGTGTACTTAATAAATGAATAGTACACACGACAACAAAAACTGAGTATACAAAACGAACTTCAGGGTAAGCAGAATGCCAGACAAAAATAGGCTGGGCCCTGCAGTTTAAGTCAATGAGACAAAGGGATGAACACTGACAATACACTACAGAAAACACTAGGATATTTTCTAAAGTATCAAATTACGCACCCCTGGAAGTTTTGGGGGTGGTTTTGTTTCCGATTCAATACTTTTAAAAGCTAACCTCTATCCAGATACTTGGGCGGCAAATCAGCTTGCCTAAGGTAAAGCACTTTCTCATAGGAACAAAATAATCATGCAACCTGTCCTAGGAAACACGGAATGAAATACCGCTGTCTCAACCCTGAAGCACCAGGAAACTCGAAGCAACTGTGAACTCCAATTTGCAGGGGGAGGGAACACAGCCCTGACAATCCTCTGACTAAGCGGTGCCTCTGCTCCACCTGAGAGTTTAAGAAAACTCTGCAAGTTGGTTCGCCCAGGAAGGGTCGGTCTTGCTTCTCTAAGGACTCAAAAAGACAGATGGATCGAAGAGCATCCTAAAACGGCTTGCCCTTCTCCTCAGTCAACTAAAGTCTTGCCCCGGGGAGACAGGAGACAGAAGACAGACCAGACAGACAGACAGACAGACACACACACACACACACACACACACACACACAACCTCCGGCGCGCTGGCTACAAACACTCCGAGAAGAGCACGATGCGGAGGGAAGGCGCTCGGGTGGGACGCGCACACCGGCGTCCGACACCCGGCCCGGGTCCGCTCCAGATCGCCCGCTCGCTTGCTCGCTCGCAGAACAATGCTCGCGCCGCGCTGCCAACCTCGCAAGTTGCTGCGAGTCTGCGCGGTCCCGGGGCTCGGACCCCGGGCAGGGCTGAGGTGGCTGCGGAGTGCGCGAGGGCGGCTGGCCTGGGCTCCGCCGCTCCCGGGGAAAGCGGCGCGAGAAGCCGGGCAGGCAGGGCCGCCGGGCCGTGGGGGCGGGGAAGGCCTGGCCCGGGGCTCCGCAGCCTGCTCGGGCCGCCGCCGGCGGGAGCGCGGTCGGGGCGAGCGAGGGACAATAGCGCGCGGGGAGCGCCGCTCCGGGTCGGCTGAGGCGAGCTGAGAGAGCTGACAGAAGCCGAGGAGACCTGACACGCGCGGCCCGGCTCCGCGACGCTGCGCTCGGCCCGACCGACCGCCGCTCCGCCGCCGCCCGGGGTCGCGTCTCACCTCCCAGCCCCGCCGCCCAGGAGAGGAGCAGAATTAACACTGTCGGCAACACCATCTTCCGCGGCCGCCGCCTCCTCACGGGTTAACCGCGGTGCATCGATCCTGAGGGAGCCGCGACCGGCGCTGGGTCCCGACGAGCCTCCCCGGCAGTGGCACCGGCGAAGCGCCTCCCTCTCGCTCCACTTCAGGGGCCCAGCCGCGCGCCCCGCTCCGCCAAAACAGGGCCCTCCCTCCCCCTCGGCCTCTTCCTTCCTCCCTTCCCCGCTTCCCTGCCCTCGCTCTTCGCCTGGTCTCAGCCCCTTCCCTGAGCCGCGGCCCTCCGCCTCCTTCCTCGCCACGTGACGCGACGGCACCCAATACACTCGCGAGGCCGCACCCCTGCCTCCCGCCCCGCCCTGCTCCCACAGGCGCCCCGCGATAATGCGCATGCGTTCCGAGGCGAGCGCCCCGGCCGCTAGGCCCCGCCGCTGCTTCCTGTCCGCTGGCGGAGAGCTGGGATTGGCCTGGGAGGGCGGGGCCGCTGGAGGCTCCGCCCACCGCCCCGGGCGGGAGCGCTCTTTTCCCTGTGAAAGTGCTACCTGGTTCTTCCAGCTGTTAAGGACTGTCGGTGGGGCTCACACCCTACCCCGAAGCTGTCAAGAAGGGCTTTCGGCTTCTTCGCCTCCAGAAAACAAGAGGTTTTCCTTGCTTCTCCATCTGTCTGTCTTGAAGCTCTGCAGCTGCCAAGTAAACAAAAGCAGTCCCAGCAAACCACGATTTTAGCCGCGATACACGGCTCTGATGGGGACATACAAGGAAAGATCCAACAGGAAGAAAAAATACCCAAAGGGGTAGTTTCCCGAACCATTAACAAATGTATGTCACCTACTAGGCCTTAGCCATGATAAAAAGCCGGTGGTCTTTAGTCTCCAGCTCAGAAAATGCTCTGTTAGTCTGTTTCCCTCATAACGCCTTCATGCCAACTTCTACAAAACCGGCATTTGGCTTCTCATTTACTTGCTTTGATTCTTTATATTCAAGAACTACAACTTTAGGGGCAATGGGGGGGAGGGATTTGTAAGGGTGGGACTGGGAGGAGAGGAGCAGAACTGCTATCGGGATGTAACGCGAATGAATGAAAAAAAGAACTAACTACCACGTCTTCATCATACTTAACTCTGCTTCGGTTGACTCAAAGAATATGAGTTTATATTATTGATAATAAGAATAAATTGCAAACCTTTTACTTCTGCCCTATATATTTTCTACAACCTACATTGTTAATGTAGTTAATGTGGTTTTTAAAGAAAACAGAAATAAAGACGAGTATACTTTTCCCACCCCCACCTCCTATCGCTCATCTAATTAACCCAGGTTATTCTTTGAGTGTTACGGGGCCAAGGATAAACCTGAACTTCTGATTCCTCCCATCTTCCATGCACCGTCACACCTTATTTAAGGAATATACTTATTTTAATTGTTTTGAAAAATGAATTGTTGTTTTGCTTCACATTCCTAAACTCAATACTGCAGTCAGAACTTCCCACATCATCATGATTGTCCTGTCCGTTCGTTTCTACTGAAGCATATGAAATCAATACAGAGTAACTGAATGCTTTTACTTCTTTTTCCTTTCTTAAAGTATCTACTCTGAGTTACCTGCAGACATGTTGCTTATCACATGGGCTGTTTCTCCCATATGTACTCACATGCAGTAGAAGTTTTGACTTTTTGAGTTGTTAATCCATCTCTGTGACAAGTTTGATATTAGGAAGTATTGTTCATAATCAATTCTAGTAATCATAGGCAAAGATCATTTTCTTTTTTAATTCAAAGAAATCGCTGGAGTTTACATCTAAAATACCGTTTCTTTTCTTTGCAAAAACATGATAGCACCACACTCCCACATAATGAATGATATTTTCATGTTACAAGTTTGGGCTATAGCTTGCTTAAAATCTTAATTCCATTACTGGCATTTTCACAAGTGAAGAGGAAAGTGAAAAAATGTACTGGGGTGAGGTCTGCATTGACGCCATTCATCATAAACCTACTTGAGTTTGACTCCCACCCCTGCCTCTTAAAAGCTGATAGACTTTGGCGAGGCTATTTCAAAATTCTCTGTAACCTTGACATTTCCCTTGTAAAATGAAAATTGCCTTTTGGAACTATTTTGATGGATTAAATTCAGACCACTTAACATTGTAAAGCAATTACAAGTTCTTAGCAGATAATAATTGTTATATGCTAAATAAAGTACATAAATACCATTTATTTCCTCAAACAAATATCTAATCTAGAAGAAAACAGTGATTCCTTGGTTTTTTGCTGGGGGGGAGGGGAGAGAAAGAGAGAGAGGGAGAGGGAGAGGGAGGAGAGGGAGAGGGAAAGGGAGAGGGAGAGAGGG
>NC_034599.1:65572624-65584402 GCF_900095145.1 Mus pahari | reverse complement strand
GGAGAGGGAGAGGGAGAGGGAGAGGGAGAGGGAGAGGGAGAGGGAATGATACTAAGCACATGTAGGTCAGAGAACACCTTTATGGAGTGGGCTCTCTCCTTGACCTTTATTTGGGTTCCAAGTGACTCTGGTCATCATGTTTGTCCAGCCCACCTGTTCCAAGAAGTACTTTAGCAGCATTGTTACTTCATCAATAATGATGTTTTTTTATGCGAACAGTTTTGTTCGTTTCACTTTTTGTTAAGACCTAGCCCATTAAAAAAATCCATAAGTTATAATGAGACATTTCCTTTATAAAGAAATGCCATATATGGTGTATCAGGCAAACAATATTAAAGAAAAATGCTTGCTGCACAGACCTAAGACCAATATTAGCCAGGTAGCAGAGGACAACCTTGTGTTTCTGATTCCTTTGCTGCTAACTCCTGAGAGTGGGAACTACATGCACATGCAGCTAGGAATCAAATATAGCACTGTATGCATGCTAAGCCAGTACTCTACAACTGAACTACAACTCCAGACCAACAATAACCTTTAATTTTTCAAACTCAGGAATATATTCCACTCCTTTTCTGTGATAACAGCATCTCCCTTCTCTCAGGAACCAGGACTAAGAGTAGGATCAGATGGCTAGAGAGCTGGCTCAGTAGTTCCACATCAGTGGCTGCTCTCCAGAGGATCTGGAGTTCGATTCCTAGCATCCACATGACAGCTCACCACTGTCAGTAACTCAGTTCCAGGCTATACGACTCCCTCTTCTGGTCTATGAGGGCAGCAGGCAGACACATTGTGCACAGACATGCAGGCAACACTCTCATACACATAAAACAAAAATAAATGTTTTGCAAAAAAGAAAGGAGGGGGAATCAGCTTAGAGCCTCACATTTTCACCCACAGTTAGTCACCAAGTCATATTCAGTGTTCCCTTTCTCATAGCCTTCAACTTTCCCTCTCTGCTCTCACCCTGGTTTATATCATTTCTTTCTCTTGCTTACCCGGATACAGGACTAGCTCATCTCCCTTCTCCAATTTCCCCTGCTTTCCAACCTCACTTTAATTCACAGCAACTTGATGCCACCTCCTCATTTCTAAAGTCACTCTTGCTCTGAGCCATCAAACATCTGTTGGTTGCCAATGCCAGTAGACACCTTCAATTCTTATCTTACCAGACCTCCCAGATATTTGACACTTTAGTGTCAAAGTCTTCCCCTCTTACAATGTTATCTGGGACTTGGTTCTCTCCTTGCTTTTCTCCTGACCGGGGCTTTCTTCTCTCTACCTCTTAAATACTATTGGTCCTAGCTAGGACTTGATCTTTTGGGTTTGTTTCTTTTTTCTTTCTTTCTGTCTTTCTTTCTTTCTTTTTTTAAAGTTTTATCTATTTTATTTATATGAGTACACTGTAGCTGTCTTCAGACACACTAGAAGAGGGCATCAGATTTCATTATAGATGTTTGCGAGCCACCATGTGGTTGCTGGGAATTGAACTCAGGACCTCTGGAAGAGCAGTCAGTGCTCTTTATCGCTGAGCCATCTCTCCAGCCCTTGGTTTTGTTTCTTATCCTTCACTTCCTTGGTTACTTCTTATGACCCTCATGTGTCTGGGATTAGGCTGTAAACTCCATGTAAAGAGAGCCTGGGGTCTGCCTTGTTCTGAATTCTTTTCTGGTTCTTAGCATACAGTCAGCTGGCTTTCTTGGACCTCTGTCCCAAGTCCCAGCCCTATCTATAGCTTAGTCACATCATTTTCCTAAACATGTGTTCTTGGCTAAGATTAAAGTCATCTAGTCTAAGGGGCTGGAGTGATGGCTCAATGTTTAAGAGCACTGACTGTTCTTCAGAGGACCAGGGTTCAATTCCCAGCCCCCACGTGGTGGCTTAAGACAGTCTGTAACTCTAATAAAAGGGGATCCAACACCTTCTTCTGGCTTCTGGGGGTACCAGGAACACATGTGCACAGACACATATACAAGCAACACCTGTACACATAAAATAATAATAAAGTCAATCCCTTGTTTAAAGGACATTTAGGTCTCAGTTTCTGATCTGCATAATTGGAGAATAGTACTGCCTACCACAGACTGCCTCCAGAGTTAAATAAATCAATAGATGTAAAACAGCAGGACAGTGGTGGTGCATGCCTTTAATCCCAGCAATCAAGAATCAGAGGCAGGTGGATCTCTGAGTTTGAGGCCATCCTGGTCTACAGAGTTCCAGGACAGCCAAGGATGCACAGAAAAACCCTGTTTTGAAAAACCAAAAGATAAATAAATAAAAATAAGTAGTTTAAAAACAAGTGTAAAGCACTAAGACAAATACATAGCATATAGTAAGCATTATAGAATTCTACACAATTCTATTATAATTACATGTGATATTTATTCACTACCTCTCCCTGTGTTATACAGCTACACTGCACTCAATAAGCTCCAATTTACCCAACCACTATCAACCTCCTCAAACCTTCTAAGCTCCAATCCTAATAGGTCATCAAGTCTGTTTTTGTCAGACCTGAGAACTGGTCCAAGGGTCTGGTGTGTAGAGTTATACCATTGAGCTACAATCCAACTCATTCCTTTCTTCCCTGGAAATGCAGCTCGGTGGAGAAGGTTTGTCTGGGGTACATGAGATCCTAAATTCAATTTAGCACCAGTGGTGGTGGAGGAGTTAGTAAAATAGAAAGAAGCAAGGGCAAAATCAGAGTAACAGGAGCTGACGTTTGTAAGGAAATGGAGGTTGAAATAACTTAAGTAATCCACCGTAAGTCAGAAGCTCGTGAGTGGCAGAGCCAACCACCCAGGTTCAATTTGTCTGGAGAACAGGCTGGCTTTAATCAGCACAATGTGCTGCCGTTCAACAACAGTTAGTTTCCCAAACACACGCTACTTCCCACTTCAACACCTTTGCACATGTTCTACCCTCCAGAAGGAGTGTCTCCCCCACATGTTCTACAGAATGAGGCTCAGGGATTCATTTCTCAATACACTTTTTTGGTTAGAGTTTTACTTTTCATGTAAAAGAAGAATTGGGGGGGGGGCACATAAAATACACTTCTAGAGACTAATGAAATATGCTATTTACAACTACAAGCATTTAAAAGTATCAATGTCTGAGCTGGGGATATAGATCAACAGCAGAGGTGACAGTACTTGCCTAGCGCACATAAAAATTTCCAACACTGGGGTGGGAGTGGGGACTGGGTATCCATTTCCTTTAAAATGCACGGAGACAGAATGGGAATATGGTGTACTGGCTGGGTTTTGTGTCAGCTTGACACAAGCTAAGGTCCTTTTGGAAGAGGGAACAAGCTTACGGTATATTTTCTTGATGAAGGATTGATATGGAAAGGTCCAACTCGTTTGGTCACAGCACCCCTAGGCTTGGAGTTCCTGAATTTTTTTCAGAGGGCTAGCTGAGTGAACCATGAGAAAAGCAAGCCAGTAAGCAGAGTTCTTCCTCTGCATCAGCTCCTGCTTCCAGGTTCTTCCCCAGGGATGGACTGTGGTGTGGACATATAAATGAAATAGACCTTTTCCTCCCAAGCTGCCTATGGGCATGGTATTTTATCACAGCAGTAGAAACCCTAAGACATATGCCTAAGGCTTCTTCCCTTTTCTAGGAAGAATTACCATCTATATACCTCTAATATAGACTTACTAAATTGTAATGTTTATTTAAATACTTAGCCATGGTTACTATAGGAACCTGGTGGATTTGATCCCCAAACTACAATAATAATAATAATAATAATAATAATAATAATAATAATAATAATAAATCAAATATTCTCATATTCTCTCTCTCCTCTCTCTCCTCCCCCCCCCGTGTGTGTGTGTGTGTGTGTGTGTGTGTGTGTGTGTGTGTGTGTATGTGTGTGTGTTAACTCAGGGGCTGTCACATCTAGGCAAGCATTTGTAATACTGAATTATAACCATGCTCTCCCTAATTCTCAAAAACAATTGTGACTCACATATTATAGGAGTTTTAGAAAGTGTCACACAGAATAGTATATTCATGTCCAACACAAACTTACTAAATTTTAATATTAATATAGGCTAAATTTGAGTACTCTACTAAAAAACTAGAAACAATATCTTCCTGCCTAAACTTATAGTAGCTCACTAGAAATTTAAAGCCTCCACAGACATACCCTCATCCATCTGTGGACCTCTCCATTCGGTTAAACTGGTCTAGTCTTGAAAACTTCTTGTGCTTTTCTGCCAACATATTTTCTGTCTTAATTTCCTTTCCCCTTTTCACAGCTTTAACCCAGCCTCTCAAGGTCAGGGCACAGTCTGACGGCTCAGAAACCATGTTAGACACAGGCGCCTTTAGTTTGATTTGAAGTGATTTAAAAAAAAAAAAAAAAACTTCATTATTCATTCAAATCCGACTGTTAGGAGCTTTCAAGGCACAGCCATGGCTCTGTGTAGCTCTAGATTCTTCTGCTTTCCTTGTCAGGAACTGAGGAAAGACTGCCCTCTTTGGACTGGGCTTGACATCTGTCACTCTGGAACTCAGTTTTCCCATCAGTAAATTGCCTGTATGACCTTTGTTTCTGAAACTAGACCAACTTCCAATAGTCCTTGAAGATTTTGCTTACACTTCTCTAGCTCCAGTAATCTCGATCACATTTTAGCCCAAAACACCTTTTATTTTTAGTCCTCTGCTACAATTAAGCATGCGTTACTTCCTGGAAACTCTCGTGTTCTTACCGTGGCAGCTGACATCAACAGGACCAAGACCCTGAAGGCAAAGGCAGAGAACCAGAAAACCTACAGAATAGCAATGATCACAGTTGTTCTGAAATTCTACAAACATTTATTCTGCTACTAGGACGGGTATCCACAGTTTATCAAATAATAGCCCTGATACATTAATAGATGTTTTAATATACACAATCTTGTTTATTCATTGCAACAATGCTGTGAGAGAGATGTAATCCATTTTACAGACAGGAAGATGTACTGGGTGTGATAGTTCATTTTCAGAGTCGACTTAACTTGATTTGGAATCATCTAGGAGACAAGTCTTGGTGTGTCTGTGATGACGTCTCCAGAGAGGGTTAACTGAAGAAGGAAGTGTGGGCTGGGGCCTCATGGCCTGGGGTCCAGACTGAGTAAGAAGGGGGAGAGGAGGAAGATAAATAAGTGTCAGAACTACCTCTCTCTGCTTCCTGACTGAGGGCATCATGTGACCAGCCACCTGTTTCTACTGCCCTGCCTTCCTCCCCATGATAGACTGTACCTCTCATACCATGAACCAAAATAAATCTTTCTTTCCCTAAGTCGCTTCTTGTCGGGTATTTGGTCACAGCAATGAGAAAAGAGAGTAAGTAATACACTAGGCTTCTAACTTAAGGGGTGTGTGTGTGTGTGTGTGTGTGTGTGTGTGTGTGTGTGTAGAACCTGCAAACTAAAAAACAACAACATACAACTAGACTAATGTAGCCCCAAAACCTACATTCTTAATGAACTTCTGTACAGTTAGAGTAGCCATTTTAAAGCTGTGGACCTTTGCTTTGGATTATATACTATCAATTATATTTTATCCACTTTCTGGGCAGTGGTGGCACCCACCTTTAATCCCAGCCTTCAGGAGGCAGAGACAAGGGGATCTCTGTGAGTTCCAGGCTAACCTAGTCTACAGAGCAAGTTCCAGGACAACCAGAGCTATACAAAGAAACCATGTTTCAAAAAAAAATAAAATTGACTTTTAAACATTGTATGCACTTATCTACAAAAAAAGGGGGGGAAGAAAATCTATGAGAGATTTAAAACTAAAAAAACCATTATCTTTCCATCCTCTTTTGTAACTAAGTGTCCTTTACCTGGACTCTGTCCTTCCTCATCACTCAGCATTATCCTTTCTAATCCAACCTTAACCCTGAATTAACCTTCTCTCTGAATCTTGTAGTCTAATCTCTAGAATTCTTTGTTAAATAAAGATGTATTGCCGTGGTCCAAAGCCTACTCCTTACTTTTGTTTGTGTTTTAAGGGCTGAAGAGTTACATCCAGACCTTCGTGCTTGATAAGCACATGTTTTATGATACCACCGAGCCACACCCTCAGTCCCACTTCTTAGCTTTGAAGGACCACAAACATGGCTTTAAACAAAGTGCTTATTTATGTAGTGTGTGTGTGTGTGTGTGTGAGAGAGAGAGAGAGAGAGAGAGAGAGAGAGAGAGAGAGAGAGAGAAGATATGACACAGTCAATGAGTGGAGATCAGGGGGACAACTCTTAAACTCTTCCTTTCCACTGTGTAGCCCTGAAGATTGACTTTAGATCATCAGGCTCGGTGGAAAATGCCTTTCCTCACTAATGCATCCTGCCAGCTCCATTTCTCAGTGCCCTCTGAATTTACCAGTTCACAAGGACTAGCGGATGAGAGCTAAACTTCTACAGAACGTGTCTTTAAATATTACAGGCATGGTCGTGTTGTGTGCCTGTAATCCCAGCACGGAGGAGCAGAGTTAGGAAGGATCGGGACCAGTTCTGGGTCAGCCAGAGCTACATATTGAGACTTTGTCTCAAAAACAAAAGCAAACAAACTATTGAAAGGATCTTCAGGTAGACTTTGATGGTATGGAGCCTATGAACTCATCTTTATTATCAATACTTGAGAAGCTGAAGCATAACCGGAAATGGCTTAGTGAATAAGTCACTCCTGCCAAAGAAACACGCCAAGTGATTTTACTAGTCAACTATCCAGCTAGCTAGCTTACCACAGTAAGGATCAGGCAGGTGCTACCTGGTTACTCACCTGTTCAGGAGCCTCTATGGAGATGGCCACCAAAAGTACAGTGTGACAAACACATGTGCATCAGGACAATACCCAAGACCTTGCTCATCACCATGTCCCTTTCAGTAACTATGTCTTCTTTGCCCTTGCCATAAAGGCTCTGGCTCCGTTTCTAAGCTTTGCTTTATTTCATTTATTTATTTATTTATTTATTTATTTACTTATTTAATATCCGTGCAGATGTCATACCACAGTTCAACATCAAGTGTCTTCCTCAATCACTTGACACTTTATTTTTAAGATTTAAACAATTGTAAATGTGTGTGTGTGCATGCACCCTGGGGTGGAGTTACAGGTGGAATAATCAGGACCACTTGATACAGGCTCCAGAAGCCAAATTTAGGTCTTCTGGAAAAGCAGGGAACACTCTTAACCTCTGAGCCATTTCTCTGCTCCTCCACATTATTCGTTGAGATAGGGTCTCTCGATGAACCTGGAGCTTGCTGACTCAGCTAGCTGGGCAGGCCAATGGGCTTCAGGGTTCTTCCTATCTATCTCTGCCTTCCCACACTGCCACACCCATCTATTTTACCTGGGGCTCTGAGAGACTGAACTCAGTGACACGTACTTTATGACTGGGCTATCTCTCCAGCTCTAGTTTTGTTTGTTTGTTTATGTGCTGAGACCTGCCCTCAAGATCTCACACATGCTTTGGCAAGCATCCTACCCAAAACCTTTACTCCTAACCTTTACATTTAAACTTTAAAATAAAATGAAATGAAATAAATAAACAATCTAATCTCCTGGGGAACTATTACAAATAGCCAAACTGCTTCTCTTTATGCTTATCTGTATTTTTAATTTTGGTGGTGTGAAGGGGTCTCAGTCAGAGTCTCACATGTCTGAAGCAAGCCTACAACTTGTTATATAGCTAAGGTTGATTTTGAACTCCTGATTCTTGTGCCTCCATCTCCCAAGTACTGAGATTATAAGTATTCTCTATCATGCCTGGCTTTAGTTTAGATATTTAATTATTGTTTGGGACTTAATTCCTATTACTTCACAGCCCTTTTTACATTGCCTACAAGTGGCATGTTTTCATTTTGTTTTATATACTTACATTGTATCTTTCTAACTAGATTGCTTCTAGGTTGGTAGCAAAATAATAACAATAATAATAATAATAATAATAATAATAATAATAATAATAATAAATTTGAGCTAGAGGTATAGCTCAGTAGGAAAACACTTGCCTATCATGTGCAAGGTCCTAGGTTTGAATCTCATTACCACCACAACACCAGTCACAATTGAAAAGCTGTTCATAATATATAAATTGTTTGCCTTGGGTTGCCATTAATTTACAAAACATAACATTGGGTGGAGTGGAGAAGTGGCTTAGTGCTTAAGAGGTCCTTCAGAGGACCTAAATTTGGCTCCCAGCACCCTTGTAGCTCACAACAACCTGTAACTCCAGTTCCAGGCAATCTGATGCCCTCTTCTAGCCTCAGCAGGCATGCACATGTGTGAAATTACCTCATATAGACACAGATACACAGATAAATAAAAATAAATCTAACAAAAATATGATAAAATCAATCACTTAGGCTAGTGCTGTCCCTAAATTTTTGGGGCTTGGGGACGAGGTCTTATGTCTAGTCTGGACTGGCCTCAAACTCCCTTGGTAACTGAGAATGACATTAAATCTCTGATTCTCTAGCCTCTGCTTTCCAAGTCCTAGGATTATAGGCATGCACCACCACACCTAGGTTCAAATCCAAGGTTTCCTGCAAGCAAGGCAAACACTCTACCAACTGAGTCATATCCTCAGTGCCTGTCCCATCTTTTCTTTCTCTTTTGATTTTCTTTTACTTCCTTCCTTTTTTCTTTTTCTATCTCTTTCTTTCTTCTCTCTTTTTTGTTTCCTTTGAGAAGAGTAACAATTAAAGTTAAAAGCTGGTCCTGGTGGCACAGGCCTTTAATCCCAGCACTTGGGGGGCAGAGGCAGGCAGATTTCTGAGTTCGAGGCCAGCCTGGTCTACAGAGTGAGTTCCAGGACAGCCAGGGCTACACAGAGAAACCCTGCCTCAAAAACAAAAAGAAAAACAAAACAAAACAATTAAAGTTAAATAAATTGACCTACCCAAACTCTGACAATGAGTGAATGACTGGAGCAGGTTCTAATCCCAGCCCTGTGAGTCCCATTCATTACACATTCTGCTACATTAAGCTGCTTCCGTGCTTAACATTCTCTTCTGTGTCCCCAAATAACTTTGTTTTAAATTAATGAGTAATTATGGAGATGTCTCACTGTAATTATGAACCAAATGCATCATAATTATTACTATATGCATCCTTTTAAAAGCCTATTTTCTTTGTTTGGGCTTTTTAATAATTTTATGCATATGAGTGTTTTGCCTGCATGTTTGTATGTGCACTGTATGCATGCCTGGGGCCTGAGGATCCCCTGGAACTGGAATTACAGACGGTTTTATGCTGTCATGTGGGTGCTATTAACTGAACCTAGGTCTTTTGAGAGAGCAGGACATGCTCTTAACCACTGAGCCAACTCTCCAGCTCTTACTCTATGCATCTTACCACAACCTACTACACTACTCAACATTAGCACACTTCCTATCTGACATTGCTGTGGACCAGGCTTTCTCTATGCACAGACCAGGGCACTTCCTACAGGAGAATCAGTCAGCACGCTTGTCAGAGCTGCAAGTTCCTGGGCTTGTCTCCAATTCTGTTAGGTCAGAATTCCAGTGGTAGAGTCCAGAAACACATCTGAACAGAATTTTGATTCATTTGATTCTTAAGAATTAATAACATGAAAGTTTAACAACTACTCTTCTAAGCAAACATAGTAAGGGATTGCTAAAAACTTAAAGACTAAGTTGGTCCCTATCTGGTTTTTATTTGTTTTTTTGTTTTGGCTTGGTATATTTGTTTTGTTTTTGAGATAGAGACAGAATCGCAAGAACACTCCCCAAGTGCTAGGCTGACGGGCACACACTACCACATCCAATGTTTGCTTTTGGTTTTGTTTTGTTTGTTTAAGATGGGTCTCATGGACCACTGGCTGGCCTTATTCCTAGGTAGTAGTAATCACCATTTTGGGGTTGTTTTGTTTTGAGACAAGATCTCACACAACCTAAGCAAGTCAACAACTTACTATGAAACTGACCTTCAACTCCTAACCCTCCACATAAGTACTGAGATTACAAACTACCACACTCAGATTATACTTTGCTGGGGATAGAATTCGGGCCTTTATGTGCACTAGGAAAACACTCTACTGACTGGGCTACATCCTCAGACACAATGCTCAAACTTTACAGTATATTTGAATCATCTGGAGGAATTGTTAAACACCGTATTACTAAATAAGACCAGAGAATGACCCACCTCTACACACACACACACACACACACACACACACACACACACACACACACACACGGGAGCCTTACCTACGCTGGGTAAGCACCCTACCCCTGATCAACACTTTCACTCTCATTCCTAAGAATTTTCATTTGTAGTAACTTTCCGGGTGAGGTTGGCACTGCCAATCTCCAAATCCATATTTTGAGAATAACTGCACCAGAGCCAACAGTTAACTGGGAAAGTAGGCTGGCAAGACAGAATCTTGTTGACAGTTTCCACTCTGGAATTGAAGCCTGAGCCTCAATTACCAATAGCCTATCTACTTCCAGTCCTTAGCAGGACGTTTTCCCCCTTGAGAAAGAAGATCTGTGGCAAGAAGGAAGCAGCCACAGTTAAACTTGATCTAACAGTAGCCTGGTCTAGGACTAGAGCAGTCAGTATTTAGAGTGCTGGAAAATACTCATTGGATTCCTTCCTGGTACAGTCTACAGTGTCCAGATACACATCTAGGGTCGTGTTTTTTAGAGAATTGTATGAGTGCAGTCAAGAGAACCATTTAGCTAATATTGCCGCGAATGAGGGCCACACTAAAAGGAAAAAGATCCTTCCTCTCTATCCTTTCACACCACCAGGACAGAGAAAGGGAAAAGGTCGTTCCTCTCTATCTTTTCACATCACCGGGACAGAGGAGCATCTGCTAAAGCAGCATGGAGCAGAGGCAGCACCTGCTCCGTTATCACGACATTGGATTCGTTTCTGAACAGGTGCAGGGCTCCTCATGGGGGCACAAGGAAATAATTGAGTTAGGGATGTACTTTGCAGGAAGCTGGAGTGTCTACAAGCCGCTGAGCGCCAAAGCCAGGGCCACTGAGTTACGTGAGAAGCCTGGATTTTACCTCACGTATGTTGAACTGAAAACTAAATGAGATGAAGCTAAGGCACATAGGTTCCAGACACTTTCCATGTTCCGCTCAGGGCTCCTTTTGATGCAGCTACTATGACATCCGTGACGCTTGATCTGGATTGTCAACTTGATTGGGTCTAGAATAAACTAAGAGACATGGAAGCGAGTGAAGAGCACTTTCTGCAAGGATTAACTTTGAAGACCCTCCTCTGCAGAGTGAGGAGGCCCAGGCTGCCCTTCTGGCTGATGATTGCATCTTTCTTTCCTGCTGTTGCCATTCCTTGCTAACCCCAGGCTCCAGCTTCCTCAAGCTCCAATGTGAACTGCAGACCAGGGACTAGTCAGGAACCCTGCAGCCCCTCAACACGAGACCCGCGCTGCTGAGCAGACAGTGAAGTTGCACCACCCAATGCCTCTCAGTCATAAGCTTAATAGACTAGAGCCCATGCCTATAATTTCAGTACTTGGGAGACTGAGATAGAAAGACCAAGAGTATGAGGCTAGCCTTGCCTATCCTAAAACAAAACAGAACAAAATAATCAAGGCTAAGATATAGCTAGTCGTATAGCCCATGCTTAGTAAGCAGGAGACTCTGGGTTCAATTCCAGGCAATACAAAATAAATAAAAATAAAGCCGGGCGTGGTAGCACACGCCTTTAATCCCAGCACTTGGGAGGCAGAGGCAGGCAGATTTCTGAGTTCGAGACCAGCCTGGTCTACAGAGTGAGTTCCAGGACAGCC
>NC_034599.1:65534396-65572559 GCF_900095145.1 Mus pahari | reverse complement strand
ATATATATATATATATATATATATATATATATATATATATATATATATACCATTTTAGCCAGATAGAGACAAGATGATTACACCACACTTGAGGCTAGTCTGAGCTACAGGCTAGTTTAGGACTAAATAGAAAGACCTTATCCAAAGACAACCCAAAACACAAGCAGAATTAATAATAATAATAATGTTATTAAAATTAATTATTAAAATGGTTATTATTATTTTGATAGTTAAGAGGTCTATACTTTGTATTTCCTAAGTCTAAGGCAATACTCAGTCTATAGTTTTGATTATTATCTTACAAGGGTTTCTTTTCTCTGTATTTTTATCATATTTATTGTTTATTACCAGTGATTGAATATTGTTACATAATCTCAGCAATCATTTTATGTCAGTATGTTTTGGCATGTGGGTGTGTCTACGCACGAGTGTATTGGTGTTCTCACCTGTGAGGGTCATATAGAGGCCAGATGTCAATCATTGCTTCTTGGATCACTCCCCAAATTGTTTAGGTTTTTGTGATTTTATTTTGTTTTATTTCTGGGCTTTGTTTACCTTTGTTTGTTTGAGACATGGACTCACTGTGTAGTCCTGGCTGACCTAGAACTTGCTATGTAGGCCAGGCAGGACTCAAACTCACAGAGTTCTGCCTGTCTGTACCTTCAAGGACTTGAGTACCTGTGAGTATCCTCCTGATTGCAAAGCAAGCACTATCTACTGAGCCATTTCCCAGCCCCTATCAGTACCTCATTTCCCAAACTAAGACTTGTTCTCGACTTATTTTCCCCTATCCATCGCTCCCTAACTCCTCCAATAACTACATGTGAATACGAAGGTGAGGCTGGAGAGATGGCTCAGCTGTTAAGAGCACTTGCTGCTCATCAGGTGACTCAGATTCAGTTCCCAGGACCCACAGGACGGCTCACAACTGCCTGTAACTCCCTTCTGGGGATCCAATCCCTTTTTCTGACCTCTGCAGTCACCAGGCACATACTTGGTGCTCATACATATAAGCAAAACACTCATATACATAAAATAAAAATAAATGAGTCTTTCCCTCTCTCTCTTTCTTTCTTCCTTGTTTGCTTGTTTCTTAAGACATGGTGTCTCTGTGTAGCCTTGGCTGTCCTAGAACTTACTTACTCTGTAGACCAGACTAACCTTGAACTCAAAAATCCACCTGCCTCTGCTTCCCAAGTGCTGGGATTAAAGGCGTGCGCCACTGCTAACCCGCAAGTATCCACATGGGATTTTTCAAAAACTGATGAAAAGCCACTCTTTGACAAGCATGTCCCATTATTTTTGGCACTACTGTATATTATGTTGGCTTACAAATCGTTTAGTCATTCACCCAGTTTAATCATATAGCTCACCTTGGCAGGTTTCCTTTTAGATCTAAGGCACCACACACAGTCTGAATTCTCTGATATCAGTGATAGGCTCAGTACTTCCTGACTTTCACTGCTGAAAAGTAACCAAATCCAGAAGCATATTCTTAATTGTTTAATGTCTCTAACTTTTTTAGAAAAATGCTCTACCTGAAAGCTCTAGAACAAAAAGAAGCAAATTCACCAAAGAGGAGTAGATGGCAGGTAATAATCAAACTCGAGGCTGAAATCAACCAAGTGGAAACAAACAAACAAACAAACAAACAAAAACTATACAAAGAATAAACCAAACCAGGAGCTGGTTCCTTGAGAAAATCAACAAAATAGATAAACCCTTAGCCAGACTAACTAGAGGACACAGGGACAGTATCCTAATTAACAAAACCAGAAATGAAAAGGGAGACATCACAACAGAATCTGAGAAAATCCAAAAAATCATCAGATCCGACTACAAAAGCCTATACCCAACAAAACTGGAAAACCTGGATGAAATGGACAATTTTCTAGACAGATACCAGGTACCAAAGTTAAATCAGGATCAGATTAACAATCTAAACAGTACCATTTCCCCTAAAGAAATAGAAGCAGTCATTAATAGTCTCCCAAACAAAAAAAAAAAAAAAAAAAGTCCAGGACTAGATAGGTTTAGTGCAGAGTTCTATCAGACCTTCAAAGAAGACCTAATTCCAACTCTCCTCAAACTATTCCACAAAATAGAAACAGAAGGTACTCTACCCAATTCATTCTATGAAGCCACAATTACTCTGTTACCTAAACCACACAAAGACCCAACCAAAAAAAAGAGAGCACTTCAGACCAATATCCCTTATGAATATTGATGCAAAAATACTCCATAAAATTTTTACAAACCGAATCCAAGAACACATCAAAATAATCATCCATCATGATCAAGTAGGCTTCAGCCCAGGGATGCAGGGATGGTTCAACATACAGAAATCCATTAATATAATCCACTATATAAACAAACTCAAAGAAAAAACCACATGATCATCTCATTACATGCTGAGAAAGCATTTGACAAACTCCCACACCGCTTCATGATAAATGTCTTGGAAAGATCAGGAATTCAAGGCCCATGCCTAAACAAAGTAAAAGCAATATACAGAAAACCAGTAGCCAACATCAAACTACATGGAGAGAAACTTGAATCAATCCCACTAAAATCAGGGACTAAACAAGGCGGCCCACTCTCTCCCTACCTATTCAATATAGTACTTGAAGTCCTAGCCAGAGCAATTCAACAACAAAAGGAGATCAAGGGGATACAAATTGGAAAGGAAGAAGTGAAAATATCACTATTTGCAGATGATATGACAGTATACATAAGTGACCCAAAAAAATTCCACCAGAGGACTCCAAAACCTGATAAACAACTTCAGTGAAGTAGCTGGATATAAAATTAACTCAAACAAATCAGTGGCCTTTCTCTACACAAAGGATAAAGAGGCTGAAAGAGAAATTAGGGAAACAACACCCTTCACAATAGTCACAAATAATATAATACCTTGGTGTGACTCTAAGTAAGCAAATGAAATATCTGTATGATAAGAACTTCAAGGCTCTGAAGAAAGAAATCAAAGAAGATCTCAGAAGATGGAAAAATCTCCCATGTTCATGGATTGGCAGGATTAATATAGTAAAAATGGCCATCTTACCAAAAGCAACCTACAGATTCAATGCAAATCCCATCAAAATTCCAACTCAATTCTTCACTGAGTTACAAAGGGCCATTTGCAAATTCATCTGGAATAACAAGAAACCTGGGATAGCAAAAACTCTTCTCAACAATAAAAGAACCTCTGGTGGAATCACCATCCCTGATCTCAAGCTGTGCTACAGAGCAATTGTGGTAAAAACTACAAGGTACTGGTACAGTGACAGACAGGTAGATCAATGGAATAGAATTGAAGACCCAGAAATGAACCCACACACCTATGGTCACTTGGTCTTTGACAAAAGAGTTAAAACAATCCAGTGGAAAAAAGACAGCATTTTCAACAAATGGTGCTGGCTCAACTGGTGGTTAGCATGGAGAAGAATGAACATTTTATCTCCATTCTTATCTCCTTGTACAAAGCTCAACTCCAAGTGGATCAAGGACCTCCACATGAAACCAGAGACACTGAAACTTATAGAGGAGACAGTGGGGAAGAGCCTTGAACATATGGGCACAAAGCTGTAAGATAAAGAATTGACAAATAGAACCTCATGAAATTGCAAAACTTCTGTAAGGCCAAGGACACTGTCAATAAGACAAAAAGGCAACCAACNGATTGGGAAAAGATCTTTACCAATCCTAAATCCAATAGAGGGCTAATATCCAATATATACAAAAAACTCAAGAAGTTAGGCTCCAGAGAACCAAATAACTCTATTAAAAAATGGGGTACAGAGTTAAACAAGAATTCTCAACTGAGGAATATTGAATGGCTGACAAGCACCTAAAAAAATGTTCAACATCTTTATTCATCAGGGAAATGCAAATAAAAAAAACCCTGAGATTCTACCTCACACCAGTCAGAATGGCTAGAATCAAAAACTCAGGTGACAGCAGATGCTGGCAAGGATATGGAGAAAGAGGAACACTCCTCCATTGCTGGTGGGATTACAAGCTGGTACAACCACTCTAGAAATCAGTCTGGCAGTTCCTCAGAAAATTGGACATAGTACTACCAGAAGATCCAGCAATACCATTCCTAGGCATATACCCAGAAGATGCTCCAACATGTAATAAGGACACATGCTCCACTATGTTCATAGCAGCCTTATTTATAATAGCAGAAGCTGGAAAGAACCCAGATGTTCCTCAACAGAAGAATGGATACAGAAAATGTGGTACATTTATACAATGGAGTACTACTCAGCTATTAAAAGCAATGAATTTATGAAATTCTTAGGCAAATGGATGGATCTGGAGGATATCATCCTAAGTGAGATACCTCAATCACAAAAGAACACACATGATATGCACTCACTGATAAGTGGATATTAGCCCAGAAACTTAGAATACCCAAGATATAATTCACAAAACAGATGATACTCAAGAAGAAGGAAGACCAAAGTGTGGATACTTCATTCCTTCTTAGAAGGGGGAACAAAATACCCATTGAAGGAGTTACAGAGACAAAGTGTGGAGAAGAGACTGAAGGAATGACCATCCAGAGACAGCCCCACCTGGAGATCCATCCCATATACAACCACCAAACCCAAACACTATTGTGGATGCCAACAAGTGCTTTCAGACAGGAGCCTAATATAGCTATCTCCTGAGAGGCTCTGCCAGTGACTGACAAATACAGAAGTGGATGATCACAGCCATCCATTGGACAGAGCACAGGGTCCCCAATGAAGGAGCTAGAGAAAGTACTGGAGGAGGTAAAGGGGTTTGCAGAAACATAGGAGGAACAACAATGTGAACTAACCAGTACCCCCAGAGCTCCTTGGGACTAAACCACCAACCAAAGAAAACACATGGCTCCAGCTGCATATGTAGCAGAGGATGGCCTAGTCAGTCATCAATAGGAGGAGAGACCCTTGGTCCAGTGAAGGTTCTATGCCCCAGTATAGGGTAATGCAGGGCCAGGAAGCAGGTGTGGGTAGGTTGGTGAGCAAGGGGAGGAGAGAGGGGATAGGGGGTTTTCAGAATGGAAACCAGAAAAGAGGATAACATTTGAAATGTAAATAAAGAAAATATCTAATAGAAAAAGAAAAAGCTCAATGGTGATGGGAGGAATTATTGCTTATGGATCAACACGAAGTGGGTTGTACACAAACTCCAAAATTCAACACTCGGAAAAAACTTTCCATTATCTTTTCTAACTTTTCTAGTTTTCAGGAGTTGCCAATCTTGCTTGGCCTGTTTGGCACATGCCCTTAATTCTAGCACTTGGGAAGCAGAGGCAAGCAATTTTCTGTAAGTTTGAGTCTAGCCTGGTCTACATAACAACTTTCAGGTTAGCTACACTACATAGTGAGACCCAACCTCAGTTGAAAGAAAGAGAGAGAGAGAGAGAGAGAGAGAGAGAGAGAGAGAGAGAGAGAAATTTCCAGTCTTAAAAACACAGTGTTCACATCTATAATCTCAAAATTGGAGTGGGAGAAAAAGTCCAAGAGGATTGCTGTGAATTCCAGGTCAGTTAGTCTAATACACAGGGTGAGACTCTCAAATTGGAAAGAGAGGCAGAGTCAGCCAGGGCTACATAGTGAGACTCTGTCTCAAGAAACAAAAGTGAAATAAGTTAAGCAAAGTGGTAGAGGGCTCTGTAGAGTGTTTGTCATACATGTATTGAGCCCCAGCACTGAAAAAAGGAAGAGGGGAGGGAAGAAAAGAAAGGAAGGGAGGAGAGAGTTGGAGGTGGGAAGAGAGAGAGAGAAGTGGAAGAGAGTGCCGAGAAAGAGATCATAATTTCTGAGAAGATAATAGTGATATTTTTAGTGTGAAACACAGTATTCAGTAACATGCTTGGTGCTAATATGTGAATGAGCAAAACAATGCATTCACTTTGTCTACTTTTCTAACCAGTAGCAGGACAGAAGTGTAACAATCCATGATGTACCATATATTTGTATGCCTGATAATGAAGGAAGGCCCGTCTTGTTCATTTTTATATTCTCAGACTACTTTGAAGAGGGAAGGGTAGAGAAAAAAAAAAAAAAACCACTTTTCCAGAGCAGGTTAGATGATCTATATCCACTCTTACCAATAAATAAATAAAGAAAAGAAAAAGTTGCGGCAACTCTGTCCATCCTCTATGCAGCTGTCAAGCCCTGATGAGAAGCCAATTCTAATTTTAAAGTCACTTTTTCGGGAAGCAAAAGCTTCCCACTCCGTGCAAAGAGAAGCCAAGTGAACAGAACCGCAAAGACTTGGCTTGCTTCAAACGCAAACTAATTTATTATTATTGGCCCAAATTTACCCTCTCGCCTGGGGCGTAGGCCAATATCCACAACCTCATTGAACCTCCGGCAGGGCAAACCAGTAGCTGGTTGGGAGCGCAGCGATTCTCAGCCAAAAGCCAGGGAGAGCTGTCCCTGTGCTGCGCAGTCTTCCAAAACCCTCCAAACAGAACTGGCCTTTAAAATTTGCATTTCCTAAGAAATGCTTCCAATTCTCAACATTAAAAGCTAAAAAAAAAAAAAAAAAAACAACTCTCCGGAGGCCTTCAGGGAATGGCTGTCTTCCAATGCTACTGCTACTTTCGGGGTCCACCAGGCACAAGCCCAAAACTAGACCACACTCGCTACAAGCCTCGGCCACTGCCTTTAAAGTAACCGCGCGCGGCGGGGAT
Source organism: Mus pahari (assembly GCF_900095145.1). Classification (NCBI taxonomy): domain Eukaryota; kingdom Metazoa; phylum Chordata; class Mammalia; order Rodentia; family Muridae; genus Mus; species Mus pahari. The sequence continues at coordinate 65,565,862 of NC_034599.1, read as the reverse complement.
GCCCCGGGAGGTTAACTTCCGGCAGCACACACAAGATTATTTTCCTAGTGGCGCTGCGGCTCTCGGAGCCGCGCCCCTGGCCACGCCCTCAGCCACGCCCCTGGCCTCGCTCTGCCTTCCCAGGCTTGAACGCGCGGTAGGGGCGTGGCCTCGGGGGAGAAGCGCTCCCCGAGTGGGTCCCGGCGCCTCACCGAGCGCAGTCACGCGGAGGCACGCTCCGAGCGGGCGGGCGGGGGCACGCGCGCGCGCTCCCGCCGCCCTCTACGGTGACGTGCCTGGCCGAGGCCGCGCTAGGGCGCTGGAGCTGCTACAGAGCGGCTGTCATGGCGTCGGAGGCGCTAGCTGAGGAGAGCCGGCCCCGGTGTCTATAGGACCAGGGGCGGGCGGCCGGGGATGGAGAACAGCCCTGACAGCCCACAGCCTCTGGAACTCGGGGTGGCGGCCGGGCGAGTGTCGCCGCCGGAAGGGCGACGGCGCGGCGGGCGCGAGGCTGAGGATGGTCCCGCTGGACGCGCGGTGGACAGCGGCGGGCAGGGGGCGGCGGCAGCGCGGAGCAGCCTCGGGGACTGGACGTCCCCCTCGCAGCTCGGATGCGGCGCGGGCTCGGACTTGAAGGACAACGCGTCGTCGAGCCCTGCCGCCTCGGAGGTGCCTTCAAGAGGGCAACACAAGGTGACCGCCTCCCCGGAGCTGGCCGAGGCCACTGGCCGAGGGTCGGGGCCAGTGGGCGACACCGGCACCTGCAGGGTGGAGCCGGTGGCGGAGGAGCCAAGCAGCACCGGCGCCCCGAGCAGCAGCTGCAGCGAGCCGAGCCCCCCTGGGGACTCGCCCAGCTTGGACTCCCTGGAGTCTTTCTCCAACCTGCATTCTTTCCCCAGTAGCTCTGAGTTCAATAGCGAGGAGGGAGCAGAGACCAGGGTCCCCGAGGACGTGGAGGAGGGCGCGGCGGGGCCGCCCAGGGCTGCACCTCTATGCAAAGAGGAGGAGGAGGACCCGGCTCAGGTACTGGCGGCCTCCAAAGAACGCTTTCCCGGACAGTCAGTGTATCACATCAAATGGATCCAGTGGAAAGAGGAGAACACGCCCATCATCACCCAGAATGAGAATGGACCCTGCCCTTTGCTGGCCATCCTCAATGTTTTGCTTCTCGCCTGGAAGGTACACTCTGCAGCTTTCTACTTCCTACAGCTTGTGGGGTGGGGAGGGACAAAATGGGGTGAGGAAACTGCTGTTTGTCAGCTGATGGCTTCCTTCCATTCATCAGACTCCTCCTTTTTTTTTTTTTTTTTTTTTTTTTTTTTTAAGACAAGGTTTGTCTGTGTAGCTTAAACTGTCCTCGAACAGTTTAAGATCTTAATGCTACAGCCTCTGGAGTGCTAGGTTTACAGATATGCACCACTATATCTAACAGTCTCTTATTACATGAAATTAATCCCAGGATTTCTTTATTGAAAGATTATTCATAAAAAAAAGAAAGATTATTCATGTAGCAACGCGTCAGGAAGAATTGCCCCTAACTTCAGGTCTTTTTTGTATTAAAAATTCAACATTCGGTTAAAGGTTGTAACTGATGGTTTAACCTATAAACAAGTAGAATCTAGAGCACCCTGCATCTACATCTTCTGACTAATTTTGGCTATATTTGTCTATATTACTCCTTACTGACATTATTACATATGCAAAACAGTGAAAATTGGAAATAGTGATTGATCTTCAGTTTCTATCAATTTCATATTATGGAGTAAGTTTTAATGATTTTATCTACATGTTTTCTGGAAAAGGCTGTCTGTCCCACTGTGGTGTGGATGTCTGAAAGAACAGCGATGGGAAAGATACAACCTTTTTAGACAAATTCCATTTAAGGAAAAGCATTGGTCTGAGCCTACTTACCATAAATTACTTGTTTTCAAAGACAGTATTTTCATCTTGTGTATGATATTTTTGTTTTTACTTTCCTTGTTTCTTTGACTCTACTTCAAAGGTTTGGCATTTTTACTAGTAACTATACATTAGAATGATTGTTAAGGAAGCTAAAACTATTAACAACTAAAATAAGGAATGTTAAGTCAAAGGTCTTGGAGAACAAAAAGAGAAGGGCAAGTGTATCGAGGCCTCAGAATGTAGTGTCATATTTAAGCTTGCAGTATCTGGGTTTTGAGAGGGCGCATCTCAGCATCTGTTTTCAAATTGATAATTCCACTTATAGTTAAAATGTTCCCTAGAAGAAGAATAGTTTGAATTATGCTAACCAGTTATGAAGAACTATGATGGATAGTGAGGGAGAGATTCCCACACCAAATCTTGCAGCTCTAAGTTGGGTATCTAGGGCTCCTGATGGAATCATCTGGGTTCCAGTCATCTGGATTAGTCTGTTAATAAGTAAGCATGAATGCTGATGAATTGGAAGATTATATTGATTAGCCTCTGCTTAAAGCATTCTAGGGCTTTTCTAGCCCAGAGTTCCAAACTTTTCCACATTCTTTCCACAAACCAGTTCAAAATGTCTAAGAGTTACATTGTCAGGATTATCACTGCAAAGGCTCCATTTCTGAGTACCAGTTTTCTGGCACAGTTACTTTTCTCAGTGCTGTAAAAAAAAAAAAAAATACCTGACAAAAGCAACTTAAGGTAGGGTTTATTCTAGCTCACAGTTTGAGGGTACAGACCATTAGTCAGGGAAGCCATGGCAGCTGGAGCTTGAAACCACTGGTCACATTGCATTCATAGTCAGGGAGCAGAGAGATGACTGCTCAGATTGATTCCTCCTCTTTATTTAGTCCAAGCCTGCAGCCCATGGAATGGTGCCACCCACATTCACAGTAGGAGGAGCAGTTACCATGGCCTGGATTACTTTGAGGATATATGAGCCTTGAATTGACTCTGAAAGGCAGATTCAATTGTATGACCACATGTTTGGGTTTTGACTTTGTGGAAAACATTATACATGCAGAGACAGTACAGAGTGCATCAGCCCTCCAGTAGCTCAGTATATAGTAAAGAGGCAGACATAAGGAGTAATTGCAGAGCAACATGAACAGGGCTCATATTCTAAGGAAGTAAAAAAAAAGTATGTGGTGGGGGTGGGGGAATTGGGGATGGGAATCTCAGGGGAAGGCTTCCGAGATGAGAAAAGCAGTCAGCTCTGAAGATGAGATGAGATGAGGCCTCTGAACAAAAGGGTGCATTTGAAGAACGATCAGAGATAGCTTGAAATGCAGTGAAGAGGAGAAAGAAAGGGCCATAACAAGAAGTAAATGGGATGGGTTTGGTTAGTCTGTGAAAAGTATCCACACTAATGAATCTGAAAATTATCTTGAAAATCTGTGGTCCTCAGTCCCTTTTGTGCCTGTAGGCTATTTATGCCAACAAAAATCAGCCATCATTAATAATTGATAGGGTGATGAATGAGATAAGCAATGTCAGGTACTATTCTCAAGGTGAGCCAGGTTTTCTGGAGGTCAAAACTGTTTTCCTAATAATACGAAAATGTCATTTGCCTTTTGGAAGTCAGAAGAGATTTCCAGATTCTTTGATGGATGAGTGATAATTGAGGTTAAAAAGGAGAACAAAAGGGCATCTGCTATACACAACACACAGAAAGAAAGATTTGTCTGGTTATAATGTCTAAGAAGTAGTTTCTGTGTGTGCATGTGCAGATGTGCGTGTGTGTGTGTGTGTGTGTGTGCGTGCGTGCACACTTGCTTGCTCATTCGCACTCACTCATTCATGCATGTGTGTAGTACACAACCACTCACCTAGCATGTGCAGGTGTGTGTGTGTGTGTGTGTGTGCATGCGCACTTGCTCGCTCATTCGCATTCACTCATTCATGCATGTGTGTAGTACACAACCACTCACCTATGTAGGTATGGAGACCAGAGGTCTGTTTTTTTTCTGTGTCACTCTCAGTGTTTCTTGTTTGAGGATTTTTGGAGACAGGGTCTCTCAGGTGAACTTGTTCTTTCGGTTAGACTGGCTGGCCAGTGATTTTCCTGTTCTACTTCTCCACCCCTCAATGCTGAGGTTACAGAAGCATGACACTGCAACCCAGTTTTGACATGAGTGCTGGGGACCTAAACTCAGGTGCACTGTTTCCACTAAGCCATTGGCCCAGCACTGAGTGTCTTCATTTTTCAAGTTACTTTTCATAATTAGCATATATTGTACAAAATAATGAGTCTCACTATGACATTTGCATACATGTAAAATAATATATTTTAATCATATTCATCTTTTCACAGGATATAAATTATATAAAAATGGATTTGATTATAACATTTTTGTTTTGTTTTTGAGACAGTCTCATATATCACAGGCTGGGCTCCAGCTTACTGTGTAGCCTGAGGGTGGTTTTTTTAAACTTCTGATTCTCCTGCCTCAACCTCCCAAGTACTAGAATTATAAGCGTGTGCCACCATTCCCAGCTTGTGTGATTCTAGGGTTAAGCAGGACTTCATGTATGCTAGGCAGGCACCTGTCAACGGAGCGACATCTTCAGCCCTTATTATAGCATTTTTCAAACATATTTGTAGTGTGCTTTGATCATCTTCACCTGACTCTAAGGGCTACCTTCTTCTTCTCAGTGTGCAAGAGTAATTTGTCTGCATGTGTATCTGTGTACTACATGCATGCCTGGGAAGCCAGAAATGGGTACCAGAGGTCCTGGAACTGGAGTTATCGACAAATGTGAGGCACCATGTGTGTGCTTAGTATTGCATCTGGGTCCTCAGGAAGAGTAACCCGTGTTCTTAACCGCTCAGTTGTCTCTCTAGACTTGAGGGTTAGTTTCCTGGTTTACAAAGAGAGCTTATAAATGAGCAAGAAAAAGCTAAGCAGCGTGGTGACAAAAGGAGGAAAAAATCAACAGCAAGAAACTTAAAGTTGAAATGGACATTTCCTGTTTATTACCTTGAAGTTCCACGTCTGTGAGCGTCTTTCCATCAGTGACTGTTTGCTGTGGCTCTCCCTCCTTTTTTATGCCATCTCTTAGAAGTCCCATGTGTTTTTCACAAATACCCCGTTCCTTTTTGACTTACTCGGCCGCATCCTACTCCAAACCTGTAGAAGAACTATAATCACACTAATTTTTTTCATGCTCTCTTTTCCTAAAGTAAGCATAAAACTCTTTTGAGGTTTTCCAAGTGTGTTTATTGCTTTTAAAAAAGGAAAAACAGATGGTAAGCCAAAGATTTTATCTGAGCCTCTGCCTACTCTGTTTTAAATATAGATCTTGTAAAAAGAAATTAAAAACTTCACACAGTGGTGGGACCTTATTTACATAAAATGTTTGAGGGGTGGTTCTGGGGCTTCCTTTCCCAGTTCCTCCCAAAAATTAGAAGGAATATATGTCTCTGGACTTGTGAGTAAAGTAGATGAGAGCAGTCTGGCCCTGCCCAGGCGATGCCTGATGTCAATGATGATTTCGTCCATCTCCTCTGCTCCGATAGCATTCTGTCAGTGAACAAGCCTTCCTTTCCCTTTTCCTATCATGCCTGTGCAGGGCCGAGTAAAGGACATTTGACTTTTAAATACATTTGGTAACTACAAACTAGGCCTTCCAATATAGTAACTTTTTGTTTCTACTTTTGTTTTGTTTGTTTGTTTTGAAATGGAGTATTACTATTTGAACTCTCGGATTCAGCCTCTTGAGTGCTGGAATTAACAGGTGCACAGCAGCACACCTGGCTTAAAGGCAACTTGGGTATTGTCCCACTTTTTAAAAAATAAGATAATTCCACGTATCTTTTGTGTTTGGAGGGGATGCTGTTTTTCATGCATGTATGCATGTGTACCACATGTATGCCTGGTGCTGGTTATGGCCAGAAGATGACCTCAGAGTTCTTGGAACTGGACTTACATATGGTTGTAAGTGAGTGCTGGAAATGGAATTCACGTAAGTGGCCTTAGCCTCCGAGACACCTTTTCAGCCGCTTTACCTTCCACTTTTAACAATTACTTTTATTTTATGTGTATGATTGTTTTGTCTATATGTCTGTCTGTATACCATGTGCGCACCTGTACCTTCAAAGTCCAGAAAGCATCAGATCCTCTGGGATTAGAGTTATAAATGGTTGTAAACTGCCATGTAGATACTATAAATCAAACAAAAAGAGAAAAGTTACAGAGGAGGGGACTCTTGATGCCCTCCTCTGGCCTCTGTTCATCCATACACACACAGACACAGACAGACACCAACACAAGAAAAGTTGTTAGGACTTTATTGTGTATATTTTAATACTTATTGATATTAAAATTAAGTATTTAACAACTACGAGCCAGGTGGTAGCACACCTTTAAACTCTAGAGGCAGAGGCAGGTGGATCTCTGTGGAAGACAGCCTGGTCTACAGAAATAATCCCAAGACATCCAGGGATTATTATACAGAGAAACCTTGTTGTGGAAGAAGGTGAAGAAGAAGAATCATAGTTACCTATGATAATTTTTCAAATAGCTTTTTTGGTGTGTGATGGTATTGTTTGTTTCTTGAGACAAGGTCTAGCTATATAGCTCTTGCTGATCTGGTACTCACTGTGTACATCAGTCTGGACTCACACTCCTAGTGATCTTTCTGCGTCGGCCTCCTGAGTTTTAGGATTAAGGGCTTATGCTAGTGCCTTCTTATTTCTTAGGAATTGTTGAGTCCTCTGCATTTACTACTTCTCCCAGTCCTTAAAATCTTGCCTTATCACTTTTAGGACGTTTTGCATTCCTGTTTAAGATTTCACTAATATTTGAAACATAAGATTTAGTTGTTTTTATTTTGAACTTTCTCGAGGCCACTTCTAATCTCAGCATAGAGGTCGTCATTTGTGTTGTATATGCTTAGAACATGGCATGGTAAGACAGTCTCCTCTTGGAAAGTTCAAGACAGTGTTCTGAAATCATGTAGACCCTTAGGATTATAGAATATATATGACAAATTCATACGCTCTTCAGTGTCTCCATCTCATTCTTCTCTGGTCTGATGCGTGGTAAATACAGATCTACCACTGAGCTATAGACCCAGTCTCTTTGGCTTCTTAATTTACAGAATTGCAGAAACTAAAAGAATGGTTTCTTTTCTGTCTTTTTACATTTGTTTATGTATTAGGAGAGTTCACTAAAGTCCATGTGTGGAGGTCAGAGAACAAGCTGTTTCTCCCTCCATTGTGTGGGCTCAGAGGGGTGGCAGGTCACTGGACTCCCCGCTGGGTAGGAAGCCCCTTTACCTGCTGAACCGTCTCTCAGGCCCCTTGAGAAAGGATAAATTATTTGTCTGTGAAATTTTCTGGTGAATTTGTCACAGTGAATCTTTCCTAAATAAGAGAACACATAATTCTTTTAAAAGAAAACATCATTTGAGTAGGCAGTAAGGCTCAACAGGTAAAGGAGCTTGCCACCAAGACTGACAACCTGAATTCAATTCCTAGGAACCAAATGGTGGAAAGAAAGAATAGACTCTGGCAATCTATCTTCTGACCTCAACAAGTATGCCATGGCACATGTATGCGCATACAGATACAAGCAGAAAATAAATAAACACAGAGAAGTGTAAAAATAATAAACATGGCAGGCATGGTGTCATACAGCTTTAATCTCAGCATGCAGGAAGCAGAGGCAGGTTTCTGTGAGTTTGAGACCAGTCTGGTCTACATGGAGGGCTTCAGGCCAGCTAAGGCTGTTTAGTAAGGCTCTGTCTCAAATTAGGAGGAAGAGGAGGAGGAAGAAGAGGAGGAGGAGGAGGAGGAGGAGGAGGAGGAGCCATTTTTTAAAACCACTGATAGCCATGAGCAGCACTTTTAAATTGCTGTGAAACTGAAAGTTCCATCATTAGAATATAAATGTAGCTAAATATCAACACTTCAAAATTGATATTGAAACAACTTGATAAATACCATATAAGAATAGCTAGAATAGTCTAAAGCAAAAATCTAGTAAGTTTCCTTATAAAGAACCATTTAGTGGGGCTGATAGCCTAGGGGCTAACAGCATTGGCTGCTCTTCTAGAAGGATCTGGTTCAATACCCAGCACTCACATGGCAGCTCACAACCATCTAGAACTCCAATTCCAGTAAATCTGATGCTCACTTCTATGGGCATCAGGTATACAAATGGTTCACAGACATACAGACATGTAAAACACCCATACACATAAAATAAATAATAAAAAATTTAAAACTATTTAGTAATTATTTTAAGCATTCTGTTCCATGAGTCTCTACTAGAGAAATTAAACTATGCCACTATAATACAAGAAAAAAAGTAGAATATATTGAAATGTAGCCAAAAAATACATAAACAATATGAATAAAATAACTGAAATTTTTCTTAGAAAAACAGCCAGTGAACTATAATTTAAATTTAAATTTAAATTTAAAACTTCAGTTTTAAAATTATTTGTAGGAAGTGGCCTGCAGAGCTGGCTCAGCAGTTCAGATCACATTCAACTCTTGCAGAAAACCTCAGTTTGATTCTCTGCACCCAAGTCAGGGCTAAGAGCTTGCCTAGAACCCCAGCTCCATTACTTCTAGCAGCCTTTTCTGGGGTCTTTGCACATATATACACATGGCACATAAGTAAAAAAAAAAGTCTTTTAAATATATTTTTATTCATTTTAATTTTAATTATTTTAACTTGAATTGTTTATTTTTTAAGAATCTTTTGTTGAGTGCACTGCAATAGGCGACTGAACTAGATAGTAATTAGAATTCTGCCTGCAGCCAAAATTGTTCTCTAGAATACATTGTTACAGAGATAAAAATCATTTAGAATAATATGACAACAAACCTCTGTGGTGTGTCTTGGTTTTCACTGAGTGATAAAATCAGAAGACAACTTGACCCTAAGCATCAGCTGTCATATATGCTCTTAGAGAGGCTAACACTGCCAAATTTTGCAGTGACCATTTTGAAAACTTATTTTAACATTAATTAAAAACATTTTTATATGCCATTAACACATTTGGTAGCATAAACTTAGAATAACTTCTTTAACTCTTTGGGAGCTACTGCAAAAATTGATAATTTAACCAGTTTCCTTGATAAAGAGAATAATGACTAACAATTTTTATGTTCTTCTCTCATTGGTAATTATTTGGAATTTCCACTCAGAATTCTTTGTGTATTTGTTTTTCAAGACAGGGTTTCTCTGTGTAGCTTTGAGTGTCCTGGAACACAATCTGTAGACCAAGCTGGCCTCTAACTCAGAGATCCACCTGCCTCTGCCTCAGAAGTGCTGGGATCAAAGATGTGTACCACTACTTCCCAGCTCCTTCCTGAATATTTTTAAGAATTTGCAAAGAAAGTGTATTATGTGAGTGTGACTGCATGTATGCATGTAACTAGTTCCTTCAGGGTCCAAAAGGAGGTGTCTAATCTCTGAGAACTGGGGTTACAAATAATTGTGAGCTACTATGTATATGCAAATGTGCCTAACTGCTGAGGTATCTCTCTAGCCTCCTGAATATTTATTTTTCTTCTATTCTGTGACTATAACAGAGTGTGATTGTAGATGTCAGTTAAAATATTTAGTTATTGGTCATGGTATGTGTAGCTCATCTTGACAGTTCATGTGAAAACTTACTTTAGGCCAGTAAGGTCAGTCAGTAAAGGGACCCAGTCCTAGCAGGCTCAGTTTGCAGCGCCCCAGAGGCTTCTTACGTTCTGTCTACTGCAACTATTTACCTCGAGGAGTAACCATAATCTCGATTTTTGTTGTTAGGTTTTGTTTTATCATTTTCTTTGTCTTATGTAGCATAGACTGGCCTCGTGCTGTATAGCCAAAGATGGCCTTGAACTTCCAATTCTCCTGTCCTCATCTCCCAATCGATAGGGTTACAAGTGTGTGTGGGGGGGAGGGTTTCTTTGTTTGTTTGTTTGCTACAAACCCTCTATGTAGTCCAAGATGGGGTTATAGGTTTACATTTTCTTACCTTTTTTAATAGTTTTGTTACCTACGTATGTACTTCTAAATAATATAACTTATTTTTACCAGCTTTTTAATTTTATATTTTAAAATCATACAGAATTCTTTAGTGTTTTGTTAGTACTTTGATATTGTTTTTATTTTAACCATTCAGAATATGCCCAAGGTAGATTGAAATTATGAATATGAAGCTTTGTTTCATCTTGATTTCCAGAAGACAATTCCATGAATGACTTGTTCCATGCTGGTGCTTCTTCCTGATCTATAACTGAATTGTCTGCTATTTGGGGCACTGTGGCAGGGGTCCCATAGCAATTATGTTAGATGGTAAAGGGAGTAGCGTGACTTTACAGACTCTGTAGGATCCACTTTTACAGACTTATTAATATCTCTGTACAATTCTCTATCACCTTAGAAATATCGCAGTGACAGTACTGACCTTGTAATACTTTATTTTTATTTTTTTGCTATTTTATTTCTTTTTAACATCCTTTAAAATTACTTGTTTATGTGCGTGTGTGTATGAGATGTAAGTGAGGGTTCATGTCTGTCTTGGTGTGTGTATCGTAGTATGTGTGAAAGTCAGAGGTAACTATTAGGGGCCCATCCTCCTTTCACCCTGAGTTTCTGGGGTCAGACTCAAGACATCCAGCTCATTCGTTAAGCATTTTCACCTGCTATTTTGTTCACATTTATCTGTATTTTTTTGAGGAAGAGTCACACTATAGCTCAAACTGTCTTAAAACTCATGGCCATCCTACTGAGTACTGGGGGTATAGGCATGAGCCGCATGCTTGGGTGACTTTGTTATATAAGCATGAATGTTAATGTATTTATATAGTAGGTTTATGTCTGTCTGCCTGTGTGTTCACACACGCATGCATGCACAGACATGTGTGCTTGTTTTTTACTACAGGAAACAATTCAGTCATGAAAAACATTGTTTTATAGAAATAATACTTTGTTTTTTTCAGGTGAAACTTCCACCAATGATGGAAATCATAACTGCGGAGCAGCTGATGGAATATTTAGGTCAGTACAGAAGACAAAGTGACTTTTGTATCTTTTTCAAAATTAAATAAAGTTTTCAAAGCTATTACTTTACTGGTGCCATTAGATATTCTATTTTAAAATTATAGTTCTGAATCTGCTAATTAAAAATTTTACCACTGTATTACTATACTTAGCCGTTAAGACATTCTTCTGACTGTCATTAGAATATTGAACTATAAATAAGAAGACTGGGCAAAATCCAGAGAGTAGCACACTAATTAATTAAGCCCAGTAAATTGCATAGTGAGAAATGATACACAAACTTCGGCACTACATGAGGAAAATACCTTTTTAAAATGATGTTGACTTGGATTAAAGTTGAAGGAGTTGGGTTGGAGATCAGTGTGGGAGGACTTGCCTGGAATCTGTGAGCTCCTGGGTTTCATCAGTAGAGGTGAAACACACACACACACACAGACACACAGACACACACACACCAAAGCAAACAAACAAAAAAAAGCCAAGGAGGTTATAAGAGATACTGCTACCCAAAATATAGTTTGTGAACCTATGTCAGTTTATAGTATATTTCATCTGAAATAGCTTTCTTATTGACAGAAGCAATGTGTTGAATTGCATTCTTCCTGGACTTCTTATCTCAAAACAGAGGAGTAGGGGCTGGAGAGATGGCCCAGCCCTTTGAGCACTGGCTGCTCTTGCAGAGGACCCCTTCTCAGTTCCAGCATCCACAGTGTGGCTGCAACTTCAGCTTTAGGGGATTCTACTTTATCTTCTTGTTTCCATAGGCATTAGGCCTGTACATTGTGCACATATGTACATATAGACAAACACTTATACACATATAATAAAAATAAATCTTTTTTCAAAAGAGTAGTAATTAAGCTTGTAGGCGATCTACATCAAATTGAACTTGTCTAGAGAAAAGTGGTTATACATTGTACTATGCCTTTTGCAATTTGGCAAACAGCTTATATATTACCAAATAAGAGATATTCCTCCATATCTTTCTAGTATTTTTAGTGATTAAATTTTTGTTTAAAAAATATTGTTAATCAAGTGCTAGGGAGATGACTTAGTAGGTAAATGCATGAGGACTGGAATTTGAATCCCCGGTATTCCTGTAAAAGTTGAGTGTGGCAGCTTGTGCCTATCCTATGTAGAAGGTGGAAGTAAGAATATCCTTGATGCTTCCTGGTCAACCAATCTGTCCAGATGAACTCTAGACTCAGTGAGAGATCTTGTCTCAAAAACTAAGGTGAAGAAGGGCTAAAGAGATAGAGTAGTGATTAAGGTCACTTTACTGCTGTTGCAGAAGACCTGTTCAGTTCCTAGTAGCAAGTGCCTTACAACTATCTATAACCCCAGCTTCAGGGAATACAACCTCTGGCATGAGCATCTGTACTTGCATACACACACACACACACACACACACGAGAGAGAGAGAGAGAGAGAGAGAGAGAGAGAGAGAGAGAGAGAGAGAGAGAGAGAGAGAGAGAGAAGCATGCATGTGCATAATTAAAAATAAATCCTAAGTGGTATGGTGGCACATGTTTTTAACCCCAACATTCAGGAGACAGAGGCAGGCAGATATATGAGTTCTAGGCCCACCTCTTTTACAGAGTGAGTTCCAGAATAACTAAGACTACACAGAGACCCCATCTCACAAAACAAACAAACATTCTTTTTAAAATAAAGTGATTGAGGAAGATACCACATAGCATAGTTTACATGTATACACACTTATGCATGTATAACCCCCACATACACATACAAATATATATACAAAATATTGTTGGCTATATTTGATGGTATGATGCTATATGATAGTATATATCAGTAATCCCAGAACTTGGTATACTGAGGCAGCAGTAATGATTATGAGTTTGAGGCCAGCATAGGCTACAAAGTAAGACTCGAAAGATAGATAGATAGATAGATAGATAGATAGATAGATAGATAGATAGATAGATCAGACAGACAGACAGTAGGTAGGTAGGTAGGTAGGTAGGTAGGTAGGTAGGTAGGTAGGTAAGTAGGTAGGTAGAAAGCTGATAGTTTGTCTCAAGTGTTCCAGACAAATAGCTAACTAGGAGAGAGGGGGGGAGGGAAGTGTTGAAGAAAGTATTTAATCATTTAATATCAATCTGGGGTTTCTAGCCTGCCTTTGACCATTCAGTTCCCAGATAAATGACACACAACTTTTATATTTATAATAAGGCTTAATCAAGACTAGAACTGAGCAGATACCTACCCTCTATGCTATTAGAATCTACTTCTCCATCAGTAACCTCAAGTTATAATTCGCCATGTTATATCTGGGCAGCTTTTAGCTCCAATTAGCTCCAATTGGTTAGCCCTCATGGCTGTGCTTTTATGATTCATCTACCTCATGATGGCTTTCTCCTCTCTCTACCTTCTTCTCCCTCCTTGTGGTTTTCCTCTTTGTATTTTTTTCTGGAGCAATCTGTAGCCCCCAGCATGGCAGAATTCTTTGTGTTTCTTTAAACATTTTCTCTAAAACATCTTTGTCAGAATCAGCTAACAAAATGTCATCCATGTAATGATAAATGATAGATTGAGGAAATTGCTTATGAATTATTTCCAATAGTTGTTGCACAATATATTGACGTTAAGTTGAACTTTCCCTGTGAAAGTCTAATATTCCCTGTGGAAGTACCTTCCAGTGGTATCTTTTAATTAGACCACTGTTGTTCAGAGTAGGAACTGAGAAAGCAAACCTTTTCCTATCCTGCTCATGTGAGGGTATTGTGAAAAAGCAATCTTTCAAGTCAATTATTTAGTTAGGTAAAGGAAGTCCAGACTTAAAGGACCCATTGGTTGAATTACTCCACTAACTGCTCTTAAATCCATTATCCTTCTCCATTTTCCTGACTTATTTTTTACAACAAACATAAAGGAATTCTGTTGGCTGCTAGACTTCTATATGTGAGCCTCCAGCTGTTCTTGTACCAGTTATTCAAGTGTCTGCATTATTTTCTTTTGTTACGGGCCACTGCTCTTACCACACAGGTCAGTTTGATAACCATTTTAGGGGGGTATGTTAGTAGTGGCCCCTTTTATAAATTTGGAAGCTTGGTCCCAGTGATGTCCTATGTTTGGACAATGGGCACAACTTATGATTGCTCTCAATCACCTGTATCAATCATGGTCACACACACAAACATATATATTTCATATTTATTAATTCATATTTACTGGCTAGGGACCTCATAGTTATAGGTAAATTACTGTAAATACTTAAATATATACAGATAAAGGCTAGATTAGTGGACTTTAAACAGCCAAGATGATACCAAGGAGACTATAAAGAGGGCAGGGAGATGGTATGAGATGGGATCAGTCATTGGATTCAGATTAGGAAGGGCCCAAATCAGCTGATATAAAGACTAACTTTTTTGCTGTGAATGACCTGGGACTTCAATGAGGACACTGGACACAGCACTGACATGATCTGAACTTCACAAAAATGCTATTGCTGCTATAACACAGATAGTATATTGTCATATTTGAATGTTTTTCTTTAAAAAAAAAAAACCACAATTACAGAGACCAGAGCATTAAGAAAACTTGTTACTCTTCCAGGGGACTGAGTTTGGTTCCCAAAACTCATGTCAGTTAGCTCATAACCACCTTTATCTCCAGGCTGGATCCAAGAGATCCAACACCCTCTCCCAGTTTCCATGGGTACCTACATACATAGCAAACACTCACACTAACTCATACATTGTATAAAAATAAAAAATAAAAATAAATCTTTTACAAAATATATAAGATGTGCATAGTGATACATGCTTTAATCCTAACACTCTGGAGGCAGAGGTAGGGGGATCTCTAAGTTGAAGGAGGAGTTCTAGGACATCTGTGGCTATACAGAGAAACCCTGTTTAGGGAAAAGAAAGAAAGAGAAAAAGGAAGAAAGAAAGAGAGAGAGGGAGAAAGGAAGAAAGGAAGGAAGGGAGGGAGGGAGAGAGAGAGGGAAGGAGGGAGGGAGAGAGAGAGAAAGGAAGGAAGGAAGAAAGAAACAAAAGAGGAGGGGGAAGAATGGAGGGAGAGAGAGTGTGTAGTTTCACGTCAACAACAGCTTTGATGTAGGTGCTGGTGTCCTGGGTCTTCTGGAAGAGCCACCAGTGCTCTTAACCTCTAAACCACCTCTCCAGCCCCAACTATAAAAGCAAGCAAGCAAGATAGATAGATAGCTTGCTTAAAGGAAGAACATCTTATGATGTTCATGCATAACTGAAAAGCAGTCTACCCAAACAAGGGCCAAGCTTCACAGCTGTATGGTTCAGCAGTTAGCTCTGGCTGATGTTTTGTATTCTAATATAGAAGTGACACCTCATTACTCCATCATGTTTTGTTTGTTAGAGACAAATCAGCCAGGTATGGTGGAACCCACCTATAATCCCAGCACTGGAGAGACTGAGGCATAATTTCAAGGCTAGCCTGGGCGACAAATATGACTCTGACTCAAGAATACTGGGGAAAAAAACCAAGATGAGTCAGTAAATTCACTCTGTGTTCAAGGATACATTTTTAAAAGGCATAAATGTCAAAAGTCTTGTCATTAGTCCCCAACTTTTGTCTCTGTAAGAAGATCATTTAATACTGTCTCATATAATGTTCCACATCCTGGACTAACTAACATGGTAGCTAAGAAAGCAAATGCAGTCTTTCATCAAAATAAACATAAAACACAAATGAAATACAGAATTCAAGCAGACCATTCACCTCCTTCATTATCTGAATAAATATCATATAGAATTGATAGTTCTTGTATAAGTAAAATAAAGTCATTGTTGGTATAACTTCACCATCTTAAAATAATAGATTGGTGTCTATAGAAATTCTTTTGTTTTCAGAGTTGCAAAGCCTAAGACAGCAGTTCTCAAACTGTGGGTCACCTTTCAAATATTTGCATTATGATTCATAACAGCAGCAAAATTACAGATATGAAGCAGCAATGAAATAATTTTATGATCGGGGTCATCACAAGTGGAGGACTTATGTTAAAGGGTTGCAGCTTTAGGAAGGTTGAGAGCCACTGGCTTAAGAGAATGTTTGGTGTAGTCTTTATAAATTTATTTCAAAGTAGAGTAAAGCAGTCTTGTTAACTTGTTAGCTACTTGGGTAAGAAGCCAATTCCATACTGTTTCTCTCAGACATAATTCCTTACTGTTTCTATCAAAATAAATTCCATTTAAGTTGAAAGATTTGAACATTTAAAAAGGGGACACATAATGGATAAAGAAAGTATACATAAATATCTGTAAACTCTAAAGAGGTAAAGATCTTTCAGAATCTATATAGCTATTTCCATTTGGGGAAAAAATATAGTAAGCAAACAAACTACAAACTATCATAAAGTATAAAAAAGAAAAAAGACTATGGAAAAAATCTTTACTACATATATCACAGAAATTGTGCTAATTCCTCTTAGTTTTGAAAGAGCTTTTAGGGTCATCAAGATGGAATAGTGAGCAAAGGTACCTACCTGCCTTCAAGCCTGACCACCTGATGTCAGTCCCCAAGCCCTACATGGTGGGAGGAAAGATCTGAATGCCACACCTTGTTCTCTGACCTTTACATGTGCGTGCACACACACACACACACACACACACACACACACACACACACACTAAAAAATAAATAAAATGAAATATGAAGAAAATGTAAAGGAACTTTTTCATCGCAATAAAATGATAGTAATTATACAAATAAAGAAAAGGACATGCCTGGCGGTAGTGGCGCATGCCTTTAATCCCAGCACTTGGGAGGCAGAGGCGGATTTCTGAGTTCGAGGCCAGCCTGGTCTACAAAGTGAGTTCCAGGACATCCAGGGCTACACAGAGAAACCCTGTCTCGAAAAACAAAAAACAAAACAACAACAAAAAAAGGACATATGCATTTAATAATTTTGCAGGCAATTCATAGACTGTAATTCTATGGGACAGCACATGCTTAACATGTTCAGGGCCCTGATTTAATACACAAGAACTCTAAAATCTTTATATGAAAATAATATATAAGCCATTGCATGTCTTTATTCCTCATTCTTGGGAGAGCAGGTGGATCTCTCTGTGATTTCCAGGCCACTCACAACTTCATAAAGAGACCCTGGAGAGAGGGAGAGGGAGCTTTTCCAGAGGATCCAGTTCAATTGCACCCACCAAGAAACAGCTCACAACTGTCTATAATTCCAGTCCCAGGAGATTTGACACACTCTGGCCTCTGAGGTATCCATATGATGCACAGACATACATCAGCAAAAAACCCATATACCGATATAAAAACTTAAAAGTGTATGTGTGTATGTAGAGACAGAGAGAGACAGAGAGAAAAAGAGATCAGAAAGATAATATATAATAAGTGTTCTCACATTTTTTAAGTTCTTAAAAATATATTGAAAAGTTTTATATGTATTAAAAACTAATAGCACCTGTAGTTTGTGAGATCATAGGAGAACTAGTTGAATTATTTATAGCAACTGAAGTTGGTAAATTCTTTGGGATCTCTATGGGTCATAGAAAGATGCTCAAATATATTGTAAATGTAAAATAAAAGAATATTCAAGTTGGGACTTACGGCTTACATAGACCTCCAAGTCTAGTTATTCAGAAGGCTAAGGCAGGAGGATCTCTAGTTCAAGGCCAGCCTGGGCGACTTAGTGAGACTTTAATCTTAATGACTAAAAGAAAGGCTAGAGAGTAGGCTCAGTGGGTAAGAGCACTTTCTGATCTTGCAGAGGACCTAGGTTCGATTCCTAGCACCTACATAGCAGCTCACAACCCTCTGTAACCACAGTTACAGGAATACCCTCTGATACCCTACTTCATCTTGGCATCAGACACACATGTACACAGATATACATGCTGGCAAAATACCCATATGTATATTTTTAATAATTATTATTTAAAAGGGACTGGAAATATAGTTCAGTGGGTAGAGTGCTTGCCTGTCATGAATAGGGCCCTGGCTTCAGTCCATAGTACCACAAAATAGAAGAAAGGGAGAAAAAGGAAGAGAAAGTTCATGAGAATTATACTGTGTACGTTGAAAACTATGTAAAGCAAACAGTTAACTTTGACTTTCTCTGGATAGAACTAAGGGACCAACTTTATAAGCAACCTGTTGCTGCAGTGTTTAAAAGTTTATAGTTAGGGGTGGGAGAGGTGGCTTAGTGGTTAAGAACACTGAATGTTCTTCCAGAGGTTCTGAGTTCAATTCCCAGCAACCACATGGTGGCTCACAACCATTTGTAATGGGATCTGATGCCCTCTCCTGGTGTGTCTGAAGATAGCTACAGTGTACTTATATAATTTTTTAAGTTTATAATTAAAATATTTTATAAGCAGAAAGAATATTTTTAAAGGCAATTCATAATTTCTTTTTACAGGTGATTATATGCTTGAGGCAAAGCCAAAAGAAATATCAGAAATTCAACGTGTAAATTATGAACAGGTAATAAACATGTCTTTTACATTAAAATATGTAATTTTGTATTATGAATTTACACATTGATCTTTATCTGTGATTTGAAACTTTTCCTATACAGGACTAGAGAGTAAATGTGTTTGACTTTGCCAGACACTTAAGTTCAAGTCTGCTGCTTATTCTTTCTTTTCTGTTCTTTCTTAAAAACGATCCTTTAAAATGTAAAAATAGTTATAGCTCAAAAACATTTTTAGTTCAAAAGGCATAATCTTTGGATTCCTGTTTTCTATGCATGTGTGAGCTGGTGATTTATTGGTACCATTGTATGAATCTGTACAGGATAACTTGGCATTTTCTTGAAAAATTTACTCTCAAGTGAATTTGTCATTGGTTTTTCCTTTCTTGTATCATTTAAGTGACTGTCATTTTTCCAGTGCTGAGAATTGAATTCAATACCTTGTACATGCCAAGGAAACACTCTGCCAGTCCTCAAGTTATCAGGATAAAGTTGAGTAAATGTTGCCTGAGATGTCAGGACACACTCTGTACTTGTATAATTTCAACAGGTCCACATTTTGGGGTACATCCTTTGAGATCCTGTTCTGTAGCAGAGATACAGTAGGAAAGGCTCACTCCCAAAGCTGCGAGTATACCAGAAAATCTCATCTTTCTCAGTATCCTTTGTATTTGTTAATAGAAAGAAAAAGAAATTAACTTTTTTGTTTGGTTTTTGTTTTTTTGAGACAGGGTTTTTCTGTGTAGCCCTGGCTGTCCTGGAATTCACTCTGTAGACCAAGCTGGCCTCAAACTCATAGACCCACCTGCTTCTGCCTCCTAGGTACTGGGATTAAAAATTAACTTCTTTTTGTGGAAGGGAGGCTCATCACTTCTACTGTGGAGGAAATGAACATCACTGGGGATTCATTTTCACTGTCCAAGCAACTTTTAAAATATGTGATCATCTGGGCATAGTAAAACCTGATCTGAACAGAGTTCCATGCCAACCATGGAACATAGCTACATAGTGAATTTCTGTCTCAAAAACCAAAGACAATCATCAGGCCCAAATTCACATCAGGAAACAAAATTCATTTCTAGTTTTGAGAGTTTGTTTGTTTGTTTTTTTGTTTGTTTGTTTGTTTCATCAGGGTCTCATTGTGTAGACTTGGCTGACCTGGAACTCATAATGTAGACCAGGCTGGTCTCAAACTCACAGAGTTCCAGCTGGGATTAACTTACAAAGTTTCTTGAATTTAAATGTTCATATAATCTTGTAATCCATTTGAAAAAC
Source organism: Mus pahari (assembly GCF_900095145.1). NCBI lineage: Eukaryota > Metazoa > Chordata > Mammalia > Rodentia > Muridae > Mus > Mus pahari. Next base: position 65,546,203 of record NC_034599.1, on the reverse strand, counting down.
CAACATCTGGCATTATAGATAATCTATAGCTAAAGTCAACTTTGTATGCTGATTTAATTTTATTAGAAAAGACTGGAGCATAGCTCGGAGGAGCTGGGTTTTGCTTACTTAGTAACTCCCAAAATTACTAGGATAATGTATAACTTAGAGCAGTGACTACTTTTTAAATTTTTATGTGCATTGGTGTTTTGTCTGCATGTATGTCTTTGTGAAGATGTCATCTGGGTGCTGCTCTTATCCACTGAGCCACCACCACCCCTAGAGCAGTGATTTTTCAAACAGTTTTTAGCAGTAGAAATCTCCTTCTCAATGAAATCTTACATCTGCTTCTAGTATATAAAACCAATAAATGACATTTTTAATTGTTTTTTAAAGTTAGCATAGAAAGTAATGTGTTACATCATGAAACTTTCATGCATGCTTGTTCTTAGGTTGCCCTCTCGTGCCCTCCCCCTTCCCTGGCCTCCTTCTTCTCACCAATGGCCCTTCCTGCGTCACATGAATTCATTAATATCATTTTTTTCCTCCTCTCCCCCCTGACACCTTTAGAATTCATCTTCCCCTTTCCACGTCCTCTTTCTAATCTCATGACTTATGTCCACATAAGATATAAGTATGAAATTATAAGGTTAAATTTATTTCACATTTAAAGTTTATATAATTTCTTACTGAACTCAATGAGATTTTTTTTATAACACGAAAACTGAAATTCAAAATCGTGGCTGGTCATCCTGGTGTCATTTTACTTCTGTTGGAGGTCCTAAGGATCCATCTGACAAGTATTTAAAGGTGACAGCAGCATGCTTGTTCCCTTCAAACTGCCAGTCAGTCTGGGTGCATTTGCGTTATGGTGGCTTGGCCTCCAGAGAGTGGAATGAAAGCTGTTTCACATTGAGAAATGGGAAACTTTCTGTCTGAGGGCTTAAGGCAAACATACCACGATTCCACTCAGACGAGTCAGTGCAGAAAAGAACTGAATTCCTGGAACCCATGTGGTAAATTCCTAGCTTTGCCAAGTAGATAAAGACCTTCACGGTGTAAGGAAACACAGTGTGCATGGATGGCAACGGAATTTCATTTTTTATTTCAATTATTTATTTTTTTTGTAGTTGTATGGTATTTAATGAGAACGTTACATAAGCCAGCTGTAGTGAGGACTCTACCAATAAGCTGTACCTTCAGCCTGACAAGTTTTTAAATGAATGCAAATGTGTTTGCAAAACAGGCTTTTGATTAAGCTTGCTGTGGCAAATATCACAACACTTATTTTGAGGCAGAGGGTGGAGGACCGAAAGTCTGCTGCAGGTCTGAAGATGTAGTTTATCTAGTATGTACAAAGCCCTGGGGTTGATGCCTAGTGCTGTAGGCCTATAATAAAAGAAATGAATAAAATAAAATCAGAAAACGAAAATAAAAGCATTGATGGGAATAACTTGGGTTTTGTTTTGTTTTGTTTGTTTGTTTTTTAGAAACAGGGTCTTGCCATGTTGTTTAGGCTAGTCTGGAAGTCTTGGTCTCAAATGAGAACGGTATGGGTACTACAGACACATGCCACCACATACAACTTTTTTTTTAATAGTAATTTTTCTTCTGAACTCTACTTCTTCCTTTCGTATTTTCAGAATATGAGTGATGCTATGGCGATCTTGCACAAACTGCAGACAGGCCTGGACGTGAATGTCAGGTTCACTGGGGTACGAGTTTTCGAGTACACACCAGAGTGCATAGTCTTTGATCTTCTAGATATTCCCTTGTATCATGGGTGGTTAGTGGACCCTCAGGTAAGTAGAATTTGAGTTATATAAACATAGGGGTCTGGAGATATGCTTCAGTGGTTAAGAGCACTGGCTACTGTAGACAGGTCACAACTGTCTGTAACTCTAGATCCAGGGGATCCAGTACCCTCTTCTGACCCATGCAACCACCAGGCATGCCACTGGAACACAGACATATATGTAGGCAAAACATTTAAAAATGTATCAGTTATATAAATACAAATACAGGAAAGTTATTCTAAACATATATATTTATATTTAATTTATGTATATTCTAAATTGTTTTGTTTTTTATATTTAATTATATATAATTTATAGTTAACAGTATATATTATATATTAATTGTTATCCATTACTTATTATTAATATTAATTGTTATTATTTAATAATATTATTACTTATTATTAACTTTAAAAATTATTATTTATATAACTTGTTATTATTAATTTAAATAACATTACTTATTAATATTAATTAATATTATTGTGAATTAATTTTATTATTACCATGTCTTATATAGTAATTATTATACATAATATATATAATATTATATATTAGATAATAATATTAAATAATATTTGACAATTGTATGTATATTGTATTTAACTATATATAAAATAATTATATACTTCATTAAATTTATATATTTGTTTGTTTGTTTAATTGCCTGTCAATGGCCTATTGCTCTGCTATTTGCTGAAAAAATCATTCAGGAATAATTAAATATCTTGATACTTACTTTTTTATTAAATATTTATTTATTTATTTTACACTGCAGATTTTATTCCCTTCCCTTCCCCCCTAGCCCACCATCCACCAGTATAGTAATAAGAAGATGAAATCCTAATGGGCATTTGTTGTTTTGGTTTTTGGTTTTTGGTTTTGTGACCAGGCCCTATGGTATCCCAGGCTGACCTGGCACTCACTGTGTAGTCCAGGCTGGCCTTGAATCCATAGCTATCCTGACAGAACTAAATCTAGGTTTTTGTGCTCTAGACTCTGCCTAACACCACTCCCTGCCTTTCTGTGGCATTTTCACTTTACTGTAGTGTCGCTTGCTGGTTTTCTCTTAGCTAAGCAGGTCAGCTTGGTCCTCTCAGAGCTGCTAATGTTGCTGCAGGTCCTGACTTGAAACCCAGAGCCCTGTGCATGCCAGGCAAGTCTGCACTCTCAGCCTAGCTCAGTTTTGTAGTGAATGGATTAATATTCATTGTGAACTAGTATTCTCCTGGTACCTTGTTCTCTCAGATCTTCACATATCTGGTTCTTTGTATATCAAAAGTTCTTGTCAGATATTATCTTGTCAGAGAGGCCCTCTCTAAACTTATTAATCTTCCTTTTGTCACCATTTTCTCTCCCTTTGCTATGTTTTTACCATTTATCATTAACTATAATTATTATCTATTCATTTACCTGACTGACTATTATTTCTCAATAAATGCTTATTTTATGGGCATGGGATTTTATGTTTCAGCTTTTAGAATAGTGTGTTGCACACAGTAGGTGCTTAGTCAGTATTAACTACTGGAATACATTGTGTCTGCATTAGCTGTTGAGAAAGAGAGATCATCATAGCAGAGGCTTGCCCACGCCCTCCATCCCCATCTACTGCTAAAAGCAACTGGTATTCTGGGCAGTGCAGAGGTAGTTCACTTTAGCAAGGATGTCTATGTTTTGATTGGTACTCTTGCACTGAGGATGTCACTAAAAGTCCCGTGCCCAGCATTTTACACATGTAAGGTGTGTCCTGGCAGGTAGCAATGCCGGGTAGTTTTACTCTAATAACATGACATTAAACTAAACTCAAATCACCTGTTTGTATGTGTAGCTAGCTGTAAGTTGTCCAGTACATGGGTAAATAATATGCTTACAGAGAAAATGAACTTCAATGTGGTACAGAGATAGCAAACCCGGTGGCTCTGGTCTAGGCAGAGGCTCTCAAGAGAAGCCTCGGTGCTTTAGATCTGTTTGATTCACTTGCTTTCTAACACATCCTGATGCTCAGAAGAGAACAGGAAGAGGCAAAAGCTTTAAAAACCGTTCAAAACTGTATGCTTCTTTGAATTCTAATTCTGTGGTCTCTAAATAACTACCCTGCTTGGGTGTAGTAGTGAACACCTTTACTACAGCATTTGGAAGACAAAGGCAGACATCTTTCTGAATTTGAGGCTAGCATGGTCTATATAGATAATTTCAGGACAACTAGGGCTACGTAGAGAGACCTTGTCTCAAAAGAAAAAACTATAAATAAACTGCAAATAAATATATTCTTTTAGATAATGAACTAAAATTCAGTCACTTGAAAGAATGTTTTGTTTTGTTTTTTAAGATTTATTTATTTTATTTATGTGAGTACACTGTAGCTATCTTCAGACACACCAGAAGAGGGCTTCCGATCCCATTACAGATGGTTGTGAGCCACCCTGTGGTTGCTGAGAATGGAACTCAGGACCTCTGGAAGAGCAGTCAGTGCTCTTAACCACTGAGCCATCTCTCCAACCCTAGAAGACGTTTCTTTTTTTTTTTTTTTCAGACAATACATAATTATTCAAAATTAACTATTACTGGAAGGGCAAGGAGGGGCCATACTAATGGGCCTTGTCTCACATGAGTGCATGTGGGTAGGTGCAGGGCGTTTGTCATTATTGCAGAAACGAATTTTAATTTTTAATCTTTAGTTTGATTTAAACATTGCTTTTAGTATGACGACAACACCAGCTGTGCAGAATGGGCTCTGGAGATGCGTTCATAGCAGCACACACCTGNGGCTCTTCTTCGGTTCTGGAGGCTCCAGGGCAGCCAATATTGCTTCATCAAACACATTCTTTAGGCCTTTCTGTGTGAGGGAGGAGCACNCCACATACTTGACAGCCTTCAGATCCCACGCCAGCTTTTCAGCAGTCTCTGGAGTAATAGACTTCTGTTCATTCTTGGCAAGTTTCTCAATAGGAGAGGGGTCATCTCTGAGATCAATTTGGGTCCCAATAAGCAAGAAAGGAGTCTTTGGACAGTGGAGAGTTATCTCAGGCACCCGCTTTTCTTTCACATTTTCAAATGAGGATGGAGAGACCACTGAGAAACATACTAGAAAAATATCTGTGGATAACTTAGAGGTCATAGTCTGTCATAATCCTCTTGCCCTGCAGTATCAAAAAGTCCTAGAGTGTATGGCTCTCCACCAATCATAACTGTGACTGCATAGTTGTCAAAAACAGTTGGTACATATTCCGATGGAAATTTGTTTGTTGTGTAGGATATCAGGAGACATGTTTTACCAACAGCACCATCACCAACAACAACACATTTAATTATCTGCATTTCGGAAATAGTTTTGTATCCACTTTTAATAATTCAAATTAGATGTTGACCTCAGCTTCTCCGCCTACAAGACATTTCTAAATGATTAATAATTAACATTTTATTTTATTTTGGAGCCAGGGTCTCATGCATCCTAGACTGGCTTCAAACTCATTATGTAACAGAGGAATCACCTTGAATTCCTGATCCACCTGCCTCCACCTCCCAAGTGCTAAGGCTACAGTTACAGGCATCACACCCTCTGAAGCAAAGGTTAGAGGACAATGGGATGGCTTCACTAAGTGAAGAGAAAAAAACACCCATAAATCTGTCCTTGTAGAGTCATTTTTCAAGAATGAAGCAAAGTGTTCTTTAAATTACATTTTAGAAATTTGCTATCACTAGGGCTTTATTAGTAGAAATATAAATAAGTATTTGGACAAGAAGTAAAATTACTCCAAATATAAATAAAAACTAGATATAATGTATATAGCATAGATAAATCTAAGTTACTGATGATTACCAAATAACATATATTTTGGGGTACTAAAAACTTCTAAACTCTGCAAAAATAACAGAAATTAGAAGGAGAATTAATGAAATTAAAGTATTTCAAAGACCTAGCATTAATTCTTAAAAAAGAAAATAACAATTTCCATCTTTAATTTTGTGATAAGTCTTGCTTTGTTACTGAGTTTGTACTCAGCAAATACTTAAAAAGATAATGATTGTGTGCTTGATTAAGACAGATGTGTGTTTTGATGTTGATAAGAGACACACATAAAATATAATTATATAAACAGATTATAAGGACAAAAGAATGCCTCAAATTTGATAAATGAAAAGTGATGGGTAGACAGCATGGACATTCTGAGTTTGAGGCGAGCCTGGGACTTATGAGACTAAGAGAGAGAGAATATGCAAAAGAAAGTAAGATAGTGTGAAGCTGTCATGGAAGGAGGAGGGTTCAGCACCAAGGTCACAAGCATGTGCCGCCATGCTGTTTGAAAACATCTGTGTTTTATCTGAACACTAAATTTTTCTTTTCTTTTTTATTTATTTTTGTATGGATGTTTTGTCTGTATGTGTGTTTTTATACTATGTTTGTACAATGCCTGTGGAGACCAAAAGAGCATGTTGGCTTCTGGAACTGGAGTTGCAGACAGTTGGGACACCTCTGTGGGTGCTAGGAAAATAACTCAGGTCCTCTGGAAAAACAGCCAGTGCTTTTAGCTCTGAGTCATATATCTACCCCTGAATTTTTCTTAGTTTTTCTCCTGAATACCTCATGTATTATAGTGGCTTGAATGCTTCCTTATAGTCTTAAAGTTCCATGTAATAACTATCATTTTTGCACAATATAACTGCACTAGTTTTTGTAATGTGTATGAAACTGCTTTGCAAGGTTCTATCCTGAGTTTATCATAAGCATTTCCATTTAGTGTTGCTATTAGAAAACATGCTTACAAAGTGAGGGGCTTGCCTTTGTTACTGTTTCCAATCTTCCCAGGACTAGTGAGACAATCATTTGTTTTTCAGATTGATGACATTGTAAAAGCTGTTGGCAACTGCAGCTACAACCAGCTGGTAGAGAAGATCATCTCCTGCAAGCAGTCAGACAACAGCCAGCTGGTTAGTGAAGGTCGGTCAGTGCTGCTCCTGCCTGCTGGAAGAACTTGTCTTGAAATTCATTGAGTTTACATTTATCTTTTATAAGTATACAAAATAATGGCTTCTTTATAACATATTTATAGCTGTAAATTGTTTAGACAGAACTTCTAAAAGTACTACAAGTGGTGGCACTTGTAATAATTAAGAGAAGCATTTGTAGTCATGCCAGGGAAGGATTCTTACTAGAGCCCTATGCATCTAGCATGTAAAGTAAGGGCAGGATGCTTTGAGTCACTTACAGCTTTGGCGTGGTCAGATGTCCAATGAAGTAGGTTGTTTTATTGACCCTGAATCCTCTATCTGAGGAGAGTATGTATTCTCCCCTGTGTCTCAGTGCAGTTCAGTATAAAAGCCTCACTCTGGGACATGAGTAACTGAGACACTGTCACAGAGACAGTGAAGTTGGTCATTTTTTAGCCTTTTTCTCCCTCTCAGGAGCTCTTTGTCACTTTTCCTCAATAAATCTTACATTTACTCCACTTAAAAAATATATAACTTTTTCATCTGTGCTCTAGTTAATAGTGAGTAAAGAGAATTGAAACCAGAATGTTCTTAGGCTGGATCCATTTGCATAAACTTTCAGCACCACTCACTCAGTTCTTCTTTGGAATGGTAAGAGAAGGAAAGGAAGAAGAAAAGAAAAAGGAAATATCAGAAGAAGCAGGGCAGGGGTGAGTCCCTCACTCAAAGTTCTTCAACATGTAGCACAGCAAAAAATGGATTACATATAACACAGTTTCAGAAGTCAAAGCTAGTTATTATGAAGATACATTGTAGGCTAGGGGCTGGACAAGGTGGCACATGTCCTTAATACAAGCACTCAGGAGGCAGAGGCAGGGGGATCTTTGTGAGTTTGAGACCAGCCTGGCTGATGTATTTAGTTTCAGAAGAACCAGGACTACATACAGACTCTGTCTCAAAAACAAACAAAACAATGAACTAAGCTAGGGAGATAACTCATTTGGTAAAATGCCTGAGATGTAAGATCAATATTGGATCTCTTATAGCCCACATAAAACCAAGCACTTCAGCGGCAGGAGGATCCTGGGGGCAACGGGGCAGCCATTCTAGCTAAATTGCTGAGGACCCTGTCTCAAACGAAAGGAGATAGCCACAAGGAAGACATTAACCTACATTAATCCCTGGCCCTCCACATGAACACACTCTTGCTTACATATGCATGCACACACATGAACACACACACACCAAAACCAAAAGACATATAAGAACATATAAAGTGATGTGTACACTGCTCTCATTAACTAATCCTACTAATTGTGTTAATTATCCAGGATCTTAATGTATTCATGCAAAAATGCAAGTAATGAAAGTTTATCCCAGTCTATTACTTGAAGACAGTATAAACATACTCTGATCATTGATTTGCGTGTCAGCTGTTTTATTACAACTTAAGACAGAAATGTTTACATTTTAGGAAGGAAACAAGCAAAATGCTATCTTAGCATAAAAATGTTGTCTGCCTGGTATAGTGTCTCATGCCTCTTCTATTCCTTGTGCTTTAGAGTTTGGAATAGAAGAGCTGCCGTGGATTTGAGTCCAGCCTGAGCTATAGCTATATAATGAGCTTCAGGCTAATATGGGCTACAGTGTGAGATCAAACAAGAAAGTCTGTTTTCTCTCCATATGCTCATTAAATGTGCTTCTTCCTTCTATATTCCCAGTGTCAGATATATTCCTGAAAAGAAGCCTATAAAGGAAATTTCTATCTATAGAATCTACTTTATCACCAACACTCCTTACACTTTTACAATTTTAGAATTCTAGGACTAGTAAGATGTCTCAGCAGGTAAAAGCACTTCCCACAGCAAACCTAATGACCTGAGTTTGATCTTCATTACCCATGGCAAAAAGAAAGCCCTAACTTTTCAGACTCTCCTTTTTCAGGAGAAAGTTAGCCTCTGATGTCTACATGCATCCAGTAACATTCATACACAACACACACACACACACACACACACACACTAATAATAATAATAATAATAATAATAATAATAATAATAATTCTTTATAATTCAATGGTGATTGAAAGAACAAAATTCAAAATGTTGCCGGGCGTGGTGGCGCACGCCTTTAATCCCAGCACTCGGGAGGCAGAGGCAGGCAGATTTCTGAGTTTGAGGCCAGCCTGGTCTACAGAGTGAGTTCCAGGACAGCCAGAGCTATACAGAGAAACCCTGTCTTGAAAGAAAAAAAAATTCAAAATGTTAAGTATCAGAATGAATTCATGAAAGGGAGCTTGGGTGAGAAGCTACTGGAAACAGCCCAACAGCATCTTTCCCATGCCAGGCTGCAATTCCACAAGGGTGGGAGTTGGTAGCACACTAAATCCAACGAGCACAGGAAAGTCGATCCCTTCATTACTTCTCTTTTTCCCCTAACCTGACAGTATACGTCATTGCTTCTCTGATACTGACTCCTCAGGGTAATGGGCGGGTGTATATACATAGTATGGACAATTTGGGAAGAATATCTTGGTAAAAATGAGAAGGGGTCACCTGTTCTGCTGTGCATAGAATTTTTGGATACATATACCATGAATGTTTATTATAAAGTTTCCAATATGATAATTCGATAGCAGTGAAACTCTAAATGATTTTTACACTAAGAAGTAATCACATATGAAGCTTATCACAGATTAAAAACTAAACTAGTTTTCTGATAATAAGAAATAGCAATATGTAGTGCATTTGAAATAATGGCAGCCATGACTTATGTAAGATCCCAAAGTTCACACAGAAGGAAGGAGTCACAGTGGTGTTTTCGCTCACAATTCAGCAACTCCTCCCCTCATGGTTTCAGTCATATCTGCTTCCTTTTCATTTATAGCCTTCAACCATATCTTCCTTTTGAATCAGTAAGATGTCCAAGCCGGTTTATTTCTAGCCTTATAAGCTTTAGTCTTAAATGACAACTACTTTTTAACCCAAACATTCCATGAAACCTCAAAATATAAGAAATACTTTTACTAGCATTCCTTTTGGTGGGAAAATGCTATATAGCTGATGTCAGAAGCACAGCTTTTCTGTTTGGAACTGACACCTGTAAGTACAGCACAGCACAGAACAGCACAGCACAGCATTGCACCATTGCAGCACAGCACAGCACAGCATTGCAGCATTGTTACAGTAAACGTGGCCATCAGGTTTCCTCTTGAGTGGCCATGTCTTCTGAATCTGGTTGCTATAATGATTGCTTGTGACATGAAAATAAGAATGAATAAGGAACAGCCCTTCTCCCCCTCCCGCCCCAGTACCAACTGCCAGACTCTCCCAAAGCCAGTCATTTAGTTTCACACCCTTTTAGGAGTAACTTCTTAACAACTATTCCTAGAATAAACACATGCTTATAAAACTAACCCCAGGATATTTACTCAAACTTCCTTTTGCCTAGTTGCATTCATATTATCTTCATTAAGTAGAGGCAATAACTATTAATTTATTAAATAATATCCATCACTTTTTTTGTCCTAATTTATTTTGAGAAGTCTCAAAAACTATAAAAAGGTAGACCCTCTTGGTGAACATCCCCATGTTCTTTACCTAATTCACTAGTTGTTCTCACATTGAATACCTGCCTTTTCTCTGTATTCCTACACAACACACTTTTTCTTCCTAAAGCATATCAGAGTTAATTGCAAGTGTCACATCATTTCACTCATGAATGCGTCATCATTGTCTCTTTGAAAGAAAGAATTCTGCATAACTTCTCCATTGTGATCACAGTGGCTTCAGTCAAGGCTGTGTCACCTAGCATGCTGTTTCTGTGTGCTCCTGGGTTTGTTTGTTTGTTTGTTTGTTTGTTTCTTTTTCTTTCTTTCTTTCTTTCTGTCTTGCTTTCTTGCTTTTTTAGATTTATTTATTTAGTATACAGTGTTCTGCCTGCATGTATGTCTGAAGGCCAGAAGAAGGCACCATATCCCATTACAGATGGGTATGAGACACCATGTGGTTGCTGGGAATTGAACTCAAGTCCTCTAGAAGAGCAGCCTATGCTCTTAACCTCTGAGCCATCTCTCTAGCCCACTCCTGGGTTTCTAAACCATTCCCTCTGCCTTTTTGTTTCTTTCAATGTATGCTCCAGCCAGGATTAGATAGCAGTTGTAATAGCTTCAATCTCTGTCATTTAGAATAGATCCTTTGTTTTCTTTTCCTTTCTTTTCTTTCCTCCTTTATTTTAAACTTTTATTTTATCCCTTGAGAATTTCATAGTTTTTTTCATTCCATTAACCAGTGTATTCACTTTACATCCTGATTACAGTCCCCATCTCACACAGCTCCTCATCCCCACCCTTCCTCTTTACCTCTGAGAAGGGGGAAGTCCCCCTCTGTATCAACCCACCCTGGCACCTCAAGTCACTGCTGGACTAGCTGCATTTCACACTGAGGTCAACCAGAGCAGCCCAGTTAGGGAAACAGGATCCATAGGCAGGCAACAGAGTCAGAGACGGCCTATACTCCACTTGTTGGGGGACACACATGAAGACCAAGCTGCACATCTGCTGCATATGTGCAGGGGGCCTAGGTCCAGCCCTTATATACTCTTTGGTTAGTGGTTCAGTCTCTGAAAGACCCCAGGGGCCCATGTTAGTTGACTCTGTCATACAGTATATTTTTATCATATTCTTTCCTCTCCCTATTCATCCAACATCATGTTCTTTCTCTATCCTGCCCCCCCCAAAAAAACAAATATGGAATCTGATAGGTATTAGTCAACCACTCCTGAGCATGGGGGCCCTGGAGTGTGGGGGATATACCCAGTGTCACTCTAATTAAAGAAAACTGATTTTTCTCTCTCCCTAGAGAAATCTAGCTGATACTCAACTGGAAGAATCACTCCTGCTGGCTAACATTCACAGTGGTAGAAGGTGCTAGGGAAGTAAACTACTACTACTGGAAGAGTAAAATAATCATCAGTTCCCCAGCTACAAACCCTATGAACTGTAGTAACAACCTGCCTACAAGATATGCCAACTGGTACAAACTCACAGCAAGAATGCCCTAGAAGATGCTGGGCGTGGTGGTGCACGCTTTTAATCCCAGCACT
>NC_034599.1:65495411-65533541 GCF_900095145.1 Mus pahari | reverse complement strand
AGAGAGAGAGAGAGAGAGAGAGAGAGAGAGAGAGAGAGAGAGAGAGAGTGTTTAGAGTGCTTAGCCCTAAATAAGATGTCTTTATCATAGCCCCTTCCCTTCAACATTCAGGGATCTATGTAGAAGAATGGAGTAGAAAATTTTAAGAACCAGAGATGATGGATGATTTTAAGGAAACAGCATTGTCCAGGAACAATAGAACAGATGCACATATGAACTCAAAGAGACTGTGGCAGTATGCACAAAACCTACAAAAGCTGAGCCAGACAAAATCCCTTCCATGCAAAGGAAGAGGCATTGGTACAATAGCCAATGGCATTCTACCCATAGCCAAGAATCCTTTTTAAAACGTGTGTGTGTGTGTGTGTGTGTGTGCGTGTGTGTGCACACGTGCACGCGTGCGTGTGCGTGTGCGTGTGTGTGTGTGTACACCATGTGTGAGGGTGCTTGCTGAGGCCAGAGAAGGGCTTTAGCTCCTCTGGAGTTGGAGCTATAGGCAGTTGTGAGCAATCAGATGTGGGTGCTGAGAGTCGAACTTGGGTCCTTTGCAAGATCAGTGTATGCTTTCGCCCACCAGCCCTATCTCCAGCCCCCTTTCAAACCTTTATGCATTTATAGCATTGTTCTCTCCTGCCCACAACCCCTACTCCCCTTCTATGCCCATCCCTCCCACTCTTCTCTATTAACATTTTTTAAGTGCAGGCCAGTATTTTGTAGAATAGCCCCAACTTTGGTTTATCTGATTGTTCTCTTCTGAGTAGATACAGGTGATATATTTTTGGTTAGAATATCACACAGATGCCATCCTCTGTAGTAGTCTTCTTACTGCACTAAATTGGGACATGAGTCAGATTATTCATTATTGCTTGTATATTTGAGCAAGGTGGAATAGTCCAAATATCTTTATTGTAAAAATCACCCTTTTCTCTTTGTAATTAATAAGTAATTAATAATCTGTCCTTTGGCTTTGAAACTGTGTGAGTACACCTTTCTCTAAGAGTCATATACTCAATAGATTTGAAGCCATTGATTTTTAACTGTCTCAATTATAGTTGTGGTGGTTATGATGTTTTTATTATTCCTTTTATGTTTCTTGGCTGTTACTCTTCTGTAAGAGGTAGTTCTCTGGGCTGGGTGGTAGAATGCTTACTTAGTGTACACAAAGCCCTCATTGGGTTCTATTCTCAGCCTAATAATAAAAAATAAATACATTTTTTACAAAGTAAAAATAGATTTCCCTCCTTCTCTCTTATTGAAAAAAAGTTGTATCAATATAAACTTAGAAGTTTAGCCGGGCGTGGTGGCGCACGACTTTAATCCCAGCACTTGGGAGGCAGAGGCAGGCGAATTTCTGAGTTCAAGGCCAGCCTGGTCTACAGAGTGAGTACCAGGACAGCCAGGGCTATACAGAGAAACCCTGTCTCAAAAAAACAAAACAAAAAAAAAAATTGAGATGTTTTTATTAGGATTTTTTTTTTTTACTGTTTTATTTTTCTTACTTGCGAAAGTTTCACTAAATAGCTCTGGCTGATTTGAAACTCACAGAGATTCATCCTCCGGCCTCTGCTGCCCAAGTACTGAGATCAGAGGTGTACATGCATCACCCTGCCCCAGCAAAAGTGCAGAATTGGAAGGAATGCACATAAGTTCACTGCTATGTACAGTGACATACAAAAATCTATTCAATTAGTTATTAAAAGTTGAACCTAGAGTAGAATTATCTATATTGAATTGAAATTACCATTTAAGAGACAACAAAAATAATAGGAAATATTGTGTTTTTAAATTCCTAATAAGCTTATCCATTATGAATTCAGATGATATGTAATTCAGGTGGAATTCATAATCATTTCCGCACTAAGTTGGTAACATTTTAATACCAATAATAATTCCTCTTGTTCTAGTCTTCACTTTCCCATAACTGGTTTGGTGTCCTTGGGCAAATCACCTATTTTCTGTGAGCCTATTTCCTATTCCATAAACAGAAGATTCTGAAAAAGATTTCTTGTATTCATTTTTTACTTCACACCAACATAATGGTGGTGGCTCTGTCCCCAGTGCAGTGAACTTTTTTGTATTTTCTCAAGAATGCATGTATGAATATGGAAACTGCAACCAGGAGTGGTATTTTTGAGTAAACAGTGCATCCTTTAAAAGGGTACAAAATAATAAAAGCTTGAATACATTCTGCCAAACAAGGTAATAACAATAACATGGGGAGGGGGACTCTTATTTCCCAATGTATAAACACAAATATATGCTGTAAACCCCAAATTTTCCTCCCCCAACTAAGCCCTGGTTAGTGTGATATATGGGTAAATTTCTGTAACTCCTTTGGAATGCTCAGTGCCCTGACCTGACAACAATAAATGGAAAAGGTGCCCTAACCTCCCACGCTCAGCCACACTGGGCCTGCCACGTCCCACTCAGTTATTATGAGCTTCTCATTGAAGTGTCTTTTACTACAGCTCGGCTCTCTGCACCACTTGACATGCTTTCTCTGCCTCTGTGACTCGGTATGTCTGTGTGTCTCTGTGTCTTTCTCTGTCTGTGTCTCTGTGTGTGTCTCTGTCTCTCTCTCACCCTAGATGGCCTGAAACTCATTTTCTAGACCAAGCTGGCCTTGAACTCACAGAGATTGAAGGCATACACTGCCATGCCTGGCCTCAGCTCCCTATAAAATGTAGAGAACTTCCCTGTTGTTGTTTTATGGTGTCCCTGTCCCTTGTAAACCTCCTGGAAGAGTTTTCACAAGTTAAGTGAATACACCTAGGGATGAAAGCAATTTTACATCACTGTTTCTTCAGGACAGGAATGACCAGGGACACTGCTCCCATAAGAAAATTAGCATCTCCAATCTGTAAACAGGAAAAGCCTTATATTAGTTGGCCTTTGTATATAGTTGAAACAAATGTAAGTAGGAAAAGTAACTTTCTGACTTTGAAATAATTCTTCCTTCTCATAGTACACATTGGTTCCATAGGCTTTGTAGCTGAGCAGTTTCTAAACAATACAGCCACTCAACTGACGTACCATGGATTATGTGAACTGACTTCAACGGTTCAGGAAGGAGAGCTCTGTGTGTTCTTTCGGAATAATCATTTTAGCACCATGACAAAATACAAGGTAGGATATAGAAAGATACTTTTTACTCTCAATCAAAGGAGTTTGATTTAGAGATGTGTTTTGATATGCTGCAGAATACAATTTAGCATAATATATTCCTTAGCCATCAAGTTGTGAAGGTAATTATTAAGTACTGCTTTAGAATAGAGTGAACTAGCAATTGAAATGTTACCTTGATCAGTTTCTAAGTGAAGTCTCAACTTCTTTATCACAGGTCACTGCACTCATGTTGTTACTTTTTATTTTCTTGGGAAGAGGATTTCACAGGAAGCCTATACTGGCCTTGAAGTGGAGATTTTCCTGCCTCAGCCTTTGGAACACATGTGCTGCCATGCCTAACTAGGTTATTTCTTACTTAGAGGAAACAAAATACCTAGAGCCAGAGCCAGGGTGCCTGTGACTGAAGGCTGCTTCTATTTAAGCAGCAGAGGGTTTTAGAGTTAAGAGTTGCCCTAAGCTGAATGTGCGGCTGCTTGCTGTGATCCCAGCTTCTGAGAATGCTAAGGAGGAGGATTTTAAGTTCAAGGCTAACCTGGGATACACAACAAGACTTCCTTTCCACCCCTCATCTTCCCTCCAACATAAATTACCTTCATGGCAATGCTGGATTTATTACAGTTATCAATGTGTTTATGATTTTTACATATACACACACATACACACTTAATTGTCCATTCTTTTTATTCATCTCTTAGATCTGTCTCTTTTGATTTTACAAGTAGCATCTAGTTTAGAAGTGTATCAACCTAGACACCTATGGCTGAATGCTGTTCTTGCTGTGTTGTTAAAACAGCACAGATGCAGTTCTCCTCTGCCACAGATGCCATCCGATCTGAGTTTAATGTGTCCTCATTTGCGTCCATTTTTATTTCTTCATCCTGTTTGGGAAGCTCTCCTCACTGCTATTTGCCTATCCCAAAATTACCCATTCTGAAAGAAACAGCCCAGATACTAACTTACTGAAAGCTACCTCTTTTCTACTTAAATTAGGATAGTAGTTCTCAGCCCTGGTTGTATCCTAGACGGATCTGAATGGCTGTTTTAAAGCACCAGTGCCCAGAACTGATTACTAATGCTATTAAATCAGAGTCCATAAAGGAGATGGGACCTGAACACCAGGCTTTTACAGCCTAAAGGATGAGACCCAGTGCTTTACACATGCTAGGTAAGCACTCCACCTCTGTGCTACACTTCCAATCCTGCATCAGTAGTGTCAGATGCTCCCGGGTGGCTTAAATGTAAATCTGAGGCTGAGGACCACTTTTCTCACCATCCTCTGCCTGTTACTGTCCTTATTGAGTTTTTGCTGTTTTTCTGTCTCGTTACCAGTTTGCCTCCCCTGTGAGTATGTGTTTATTTTCTAAATGAAAGTAACTTATGGAAGCCATAAACCACATCCTCATGTTTCCATCAATGTTTTTTAATCAATGGATGACATGGGGTAATATAAAATTATTTGTTTGCCAATGAAAGAATATCACAAAGCTATAAATAGTTCTTCTGCTTCAGATTCATAGGTAGGTGTCTGCAAGATCAAGAATCTAAAGTCAAAGCATGTCACATCAGAGTGGCTTTATATCATCTTGCTTTTTGTCCTCTTCAAGTCTTGAGCCCACTGATGTATTAGCTAAGCTAAGCAGGACAACCACAGCCATAGATACAGTAGCCATGGTTTCTCTCACTTAAGGACTGCTTTGCTACTGAGATGCTTCTGTGAAGGACACATACTACAAGCCCTGAGAGCTTTCCCCAGGATTTTATCTGAAAAGACTTTTCTGAGAATGTCACATAGACACAAGCATGAGGACGAGGAACTGCAATTACCCAGCATACACAAAACCCTAGAGTCAATCACCAGCACTGCCAAGAAAAAGAAAACTCTGCAGTCTGAGAATGAATCATCTAAGACTTTAATCATTTAATAACAAGACAACAACAAAAATAAATAGCTAAGCAGAAATACCTAGCAGCATGTGTGCGAAGGCCCCAAGGTGGCAGGGACCAAAAGAGAGCTGTGAGCTGCAAGGTTAGAAGTAAGATGGATGAAAGAAGGCTGAGACACTGGGCTCTTAGACCAGAGTCTTAGAGAAGAGATGAGCCTGATTTTCTTAATGACCCTGGGGTTTCTTTTCTTCTTTTGGCCTAAGAGAGTAGGAATGAAACAGTTCTGTTGGAAAACTGTTGGCTGTCAGTGGTAGCTGAGAACTCTTTCTCCTCCTCCCCTCCCTCTTCCCCTCCCTTTCCCTCTCCCTCCCCCTCCCTCTTCCCTTCCCTCTCCCCTTCCCCCTCCCTCTCCCTCNCCCCCTCTTCCCCTCCCCCTCCCCTCCCTCTTCCGTTCCCTTTCCCTTTCCCTCTCCCCCTCTTCCCTTCCCTCTCCCCCTCCTCCCTTTCCTTCTCCTCCCTTTCCCTTTCCCCTTCCACCTCTCACTTCATACCAGCTAGGTTAGCACTGTACCACAGAACTACATACCTTCTGATGTTCTCTCTTCTATTAAAACATTATCTCCAACCGGGAAGTCTTTACTGGTCAGCTAAGTGTTCCCAATTTTATGTGGTTGAAGAGGATATGCCCCTGTCTAGACCAAGAAGGCCTATCTATAAGATCATGGGAACCCAGAAAATATGTTCTGCCTTTTCTTCTGCTTCTAAGATTTCCTATAAATTTTATTCTGTAGCTAAACAATCCTGCACTGGTGTCATGTACCTTCCTGCTCCTGTGTACCATTAATTTGCTTTAGACTTTGAGAGTGATGTGAAATTTAGTTAGGAAACACTCCAAGAGATAAAGAAGGAGGAGATTGTAGTGGTTTGGACGTGGTAATGGCCATGCTCTGTGGGAAGATTGCAGAGTGACTCAGGAGACAGAGCAGCCTAATATGTCCACTGGATTTGAATGTGCTTTCTAGGCCTGTGTGGACGGTGACACTCCTTACCGGATCATACAAGGTTAGCCATGCATAGTGGCTCACACCTTTACTCTTAGCACTTGAGAGGCCAAGATGGGTGAAGCTCTGTGAGTTCAAGGCCAGCTGGTCTACATAGCAAGTTCCAGGCCAGCCAGAGTTATAAGACCCTATCCCCCCCAAAAAAAACAAATAAGCAAAAGAAGCAGATAAGGATGGGGAAAAAGATACAATGCTAAGTGTCTGGGGTCTAAGATGTACTTCTGAGGTGCCCTTCCAAGTGGAAATACTGGGCAAATGCTTCAGTACTAGAATGATTTGGGCATTCAGATAGAGTTTTAGGCTTTACAAGAAAATATGGTAATTTGGGGAGTTTACAGGAAAAGTAAGGAACCAAAAAAGAAACCCTACGATAGAGAATTAATGAATGCCAACTTTTAAGGATTCAACTCAAGGAAGATGCCTTAGTAAAAGGAGCTGAGAAAGAAGAGGACAGGAGGGAAGCTAGAGTGTGTAGCATCTAGGAAGCTAAGGGGGGAGAGATATGAACCTGGGGACAGACAGGAAATGAGGGGACAGGAGTGGCCTCAAAAAAAATTGAGTTACTTAAGAATGGTGGGAATGGAGAAGGCAGGAGCAGGCAACTCCTAGAAATGTTTTGCTGAGTGCTGGAGACATGCTTCAGTTAAGAGTACTGGCTGTACTTCCAGAGGGCCTGGGTTAGAACCCAGGTTACTTGATTACACACACACAGACAAACACAAACACACACAGAGAGAGAGAGAGAGAGAGCGAGAGAGAGAGAGAGAGAGAGAGAGAGAGAGAGAGAGAGAGAGAGAAACACGCACACACTTAAAAAAACGAACATTTTCAAAAGAAGCTTTTTTATATTTATAATGGTTTGCCAAAAATGGAGATGTTGGGCACATGGCTCATCCCTGTAGGGGGTTAGGGATGTGGGTATGGAACCCAAGATTGGTGTTTTTCATGTTTTTCTTTATGTTTTGTTTTATGAGGCAATTTTATCATGTAGCTTTGACCATCCTGGAACTCATAAAGCTTTGCCTGCCTCCTAAGTGCTGGGATTTAAGTGTGCTGCCACCGTGCTTGGCCTCTGACTCTCACCATTGCTAGCTAACCTCAAAATCCAGGACCCAAATGGTGTTCCCATTCATGTTCCCTTGCCCACAAGCACATAACACCGCACTTACATTTGGCTCTTGTGTTGTTTTGTTTGTTATTCATTATTGTTGCGAGGTAGACAAAGTTTGTGTGAGCACCTAGGCAAAGACACTTGTGTGCCATGGTGCACTTGTGGAGGCCAGGGGACTACTTTGGCAAATCAGTTCTCTCTTTCTACCATATGGGTTCCAGGAATCGAATGCAGGAAGTCTTTACCCATGAAGCCACCCCACTGCCCTTCCCATTTTTACTTTTTAATGTGAGAGAGTTGATTATCTTAAAACATTGGCAGACTATAGAAAAGCAAATGTGAAGAGTCTAGAGATGGAATATTTCCAGGTAAAGATCAACCTGTGATTGATTGAATGCCTGCTGCATTGATTGATTGATTTGATTTTTTTTTTTTTTTTTTTTTTTTTTTTTTTTTTTGAGACGGGAGCTTACTCCGTAGCTCTGACTGTCCTGGAACTCACAGAGATCTACCTGCCTCTGCTGAGATTAGAGGTGTGCACCGCTATGGCAACCAACCTGTGCAGTATAAGGAGGGAAAAAATAAGCTGCGAAGCTTGCTTTTGCCTCTCTGTTCCTGTTTACATTAGAAATGGAAAGTGATGTTCTGGGTGATGCTTAAGCTGCTGAGAGACAAACGTGTGGCTTGAGGAGCAGCAGAGTGGTAAAGAATCTTACCTACCACTCTCCAGGGAGGAGCACTCACCAGCACTACAGAATCAGTAAACGTAATAGTAATCTGTTAACTCTGTTTACAGTTTGACTAAGAGGGACAGCTTCCTCCCCACAGAACGCCAATCTAAGTGAAAATCCATTTAGTTATTTTAAAAGTGACTTTTGAATGAGAAATTGTCCTTTGTTTTAAAGGGAAGAAGCTGGGCCTGTTGGTGCACACCTTTAATTACCCCACTTTCGAGGGAGAGGCAGGCTGATCTCTTAGTTCTACATTGTGAGTTCTAGGACAGCCAGAGCTACATAGTGAGACCCTGGGGGCTGGGGCTGGGGGTGTGGGAGTAGGAAAGTGACTCTATAGGCAAAGGTTTGTCCTTTATCCTTAAGTAGAGGCAAAAGGAATGCACAGCTGAGCTGGACTTAGAAGTACTCTTGAATACACTGTATTAAACTATTACACTATTAAACTATTAACTATTACACTGATTAAACTATTGTTGATTAAACTATTGTTTAACCAACACAGTGGTGGGGCATTTAAAAAACAAGTGGGACTAGAGAGACCCACTTGCAGAGAACCTGATTTAGTTTCCAACACCCAGGCAGCTCTCAGCAGCAAAAAACTCCAGCTTCAGAGGATAGGACACATTTCTGGCCACTCGGGGCGCTGCACAGTGCAGCGGCACACACATAGACGTGTACTTTTGGAGGTTTGTTGTTCTTGGTTTTTGTTAAGGAGCAAAATGGTACAAAGGGAAAGGCTGGCTTGGGTTAGATTAGTCATCAGCTGTTTGGTTTTGTTTTTAGTTTTTTAAACAAAACCAAACACTATGGTATCTTTTTTTTTCTTTTCTGCATTTGCTTTCCAGTTGTATCTTTATATTTTGTGAAATGAGATTGCAACCTCCAGAGCTGTTTGTCAGCATGCCAAAAGCTCGTTATCTCCTGTTACACCATACTGTACTGACTTCCAGCTACAGACAAAACCAGGTGAAGTTGAGCAGAGAGAGAAGTTATCTGCTTAGTCTTTTATTGGGTCACACAGATCTAGTTAGAATAATTACTGTACTTTAAGCATATAGATTTGAAATGTTCCTTAAATATAATGTCGGCTACTTGGGGAGAATTCAACACTCCTTTTATTTTGTTATTCTTGTTAAGGGTCAACTGTATTTGTTGGTCACAGACCAGGGCTTTCTTACTGAAGAAAAAATTGTCTGGGAAAGTCTCCACAATGTAGATGGTGATGGAAATTTCTGTGACTCAGAATTCCACCTTCGGCCTCCTTCAGATCCTGAGACTGTATACAAAGGTCAACAAGACCAAATAGATCAGGTAAGTTGGCCCCCAGCCTGACCCATTACATTGTCTAATGTACATAATCTCGCTCTCCCTCTCTCTTTCTTCCTCCCTCCATTCTCACAGGGTTTCATTTTATAGCCTTAGCTGGTCTAGAACTTGCTTATGTAGACCAGGATCCCTTTAACTGAGAGATCTGCCTGCTTCTGCCTCCCAAATGCTGGCACTAAAGACTTGTGCCACCATTTCCTGACTAAAGTACATACTCTTAACTGAAGCAATGTGATATTCACAGCTGCTTGGGAGGCTGGGGGATGTCATTGTGCTCACATGTTAGAACCAGACTGGGCAACATAGCAAGATCCAGTCTCTACAAGGAAAAATCAAAGTCTTTTCAAGTGCCACTTGGTTTACCTAAAACTTTTGATTCATCCATTAGTTTGCCTGTGAGTTTTCCTCACATTCCCTAAATAGAAAAGTGGTTATTCTATTTGAACATCATATAAACTATGATTCAGAAGGTGATTTATGTTGAACTGTGAGGGTCATAGTGAGGACTTTGAATTTCATTCTAATTACAGTAGAACAGTTATGCTAAGTGTTAAGTATGGAAACTGCATGAGCTACATTGTGTTTGTAAAAGCCTGTTGTGTGGAGAATGCATAGCAAAGAAACAGATATAAGCAAAAAACAGTGCTTCATTTTGTTGTATTTATTTACTTAGATTGTCTGTGAGTGGGTTTGTGTGCCACGGGGTACATGGAAGTCAGAGAACAGTGTGTAGATATGTCCTTTCCCACCAACCATGTAGGTAACAGGAACTTAACTCTGGTCATCAGACCTGGCAATAAGATCTTACTCATAGGGCTGGTGACATGGCTCAGTGGGTAAGAGCACTGACTGCTTTCCCAGAGGTCCTGAGTTCAAATCCCAGCAACCACATGGTGGCTCGCAACCATAATGAGATCTGACGCCCTCTTCTGGGGTGTCTAAAGACAGCTACAGTGTACTTACATATAATAATAATAAATCTTTGGGCCAGAGCGAGAGGAGCCGGAGAGAGTAGAGGTCCTGAGTTCAATTCCCAGCAACCACATGATGGCTCAAAACCATCTGTACAGCTACAGTGTACTCATAAACATAAAGTAAGTAAATCTTAAAAAGAAAAGAGCTTACACACACACACACACTTACACACACGTGGTAGAGGGAGTATATGCTTTTGGTTCTTGATGTTTTTGGGTGGATCGGGTTTGGGTTTTTTTTTGTTTGTTTTGAATTTTCAAGATAGGGTTTCTCTGTGAAGTCCTGGCTATCTTGGAACTTGATCTGTAGACCAGCTGACCTTCTGCTCTCTGCTTTTCTGAGTGCTAGGATTAAGGGAGGAGAGAGAGAGAATAAGTAAATAAGTAAATGTAAAAAAAAAAAATAAAGTAGATATTAAGTTGGATAAAACTTTTGACCAAAATGAACTTTTTTTCATAAGAGATACTCTGGGTCTGTAGCTAGGAGAAGATATAATTACCTAGTAATTAAATTTGACTGCAGCTACATTTATATTGCTTTAAAAATCATCTTTTGGAGCCAAGGAAATAGCTCAGTTTGTAAAGTGCCTGCTGTACCCACTGAGAGCCTGAGTTCTATCCCTAGCTGGATATGGTAGCACACACTTGTCAGTTCAGTGCTGGAGATGCAGAAACAAGATGATCCCTGGGACTAACGGGACAGCCATGAAAACCTGAGTTCAGATTCCCAGCATCCGTGTAAAAAGCTGGTCATAGCAGTGCATCCCTGTAACCCAAGCACTGCAGGTGGAGACAGGCGGCTCCTGAGAGCTGGTTGGCTACCTGGCTTAGTCCAAAAGATGAACTTCTGCTTCACTGAGACATCCTGTCTCAGACTGTAATAAAGAGAGTAACAGGAAGAGACCCAGTGGCCTGCTCTGACCACCATAGGTGTACACACATGCACAAGCCTGAGCCCCCACCCCTAGAGAGAACATGACTGGCACTTGAAGTTGTCCTCTGGCTTCCACTCACATGTATGTGCACCTGCATACACATACATATGCATATCTGAAAATTGTCTTTTTAGTCAGGCATGATGACTCATGCCTATAATTGTAGCATTTTAGAAGCAGAAACAGGAGGAATGCTGTGAGTTTAATGTCTACTATAGACTGAGACCTGTCTCAAAACCAAAGGAACAGCAAAAAGAGATAACAGGACTTCCTGCATAGTACTTGCCTATAATCCCAGAACTGGAGAGGCCGATGCAGGAAGGTAGCTGCAAATTCAAGGCTCTTCTGGGCTATGTAGGTCAGCCAGGTCTATATAGCAAGGGCCTCCCTCAAAAATGAGTAACTACACAATAGAGTAAAATGAAAACAAGAAGTACCCTCTGAGCCGGGTGTGGTAGTGTATAGCTGTTACCCCAGCCCTCTGAGCNGTAGTGTATAGCTGTTACCCCAGCCCTCTGAGCTGGGTGTAGTAGTGTATAGCTGTAATCCCAGCCCTCAGGAGGTCAGCCTGAGATACATAGTAAGACCTTGTTTCAGAGCAGAACAAAACATTTTGTGGGGGAGGGAGAGAAAATGAGTAAATAATCTTAGGAGGTTCTTGAAATATTTTAAAGACAAACACTAGAGAGAAAGTAAGAGATAAATATCTTTAGAGGGTGGGGATTGTTGAGTCTGTTTGTAGATGTAAAAGTACTAGATGTGTAAAACCCAACAGCTCCAGCTGGTATGTCAATTTCAGCTTCAGATTTCTGCTTTTCTGTCTCATCTGCATTTTCTATACTCGTGTTTCTTTTTAAAACAAGGACTTTTTTCAATAGTTTTCTCAAATGCCTTATTTATGGATTCTAGAAAAGAATTCAAAATCTATGTAGAAAAATGATAATGCTGAAGTAAATGTGTAGCTCTGCAAAGAAATACTTAGAAATAGAACTTTAAAAAATTCTGTGCCATGGAGCTGGGCAGTTGGCAGCTCATGCCTTTAATCCCAGCACTCAAGAGTCAGAGGTAGGTCAGTCTCTGAGTTCAAGGTCAGCCTGGTTACAGATTAAGTTCCAAGATGTCTAGGACTATAGAAAAACTCTGTTTCCCAAAACAAAACAACTCCCGCCTCCCCCCAACCACTGCCAAAAAAAAAAAGAAAAAAAAGAAAAGAAAAGAAAAGAAGAACCTGTGCTGTAAATGCTTAAAGCTCCTTAATGGATGCCTGCCTTCACACTGGCTGGTTCGTGGGTCACATCTCAAAGCTGATGCTGGTTGTGATTGAACTCCTCAGGACTACCTTATGGCACTGTCACTGCAACAAGAACAGCAGAGCCAAGAAATCAATTGGGAGCAAATTCCAGAAGGAATCAGTGACTTGGAGCTGGCAAAGAAACTCCAGGAAGAGGAGGACCGACGGGCCTCTCAGTACTACCAGGAGCAGGAGCAGGAGCAGGCTGTTGTGACTACCACCACCCCTTCCACACAGGCCCAGGTAAAACGGCAACTCTGGCAATCTCAAACATGACTGTCACTTCAGCAGTGAAGGAATATCTGTCTGGGTGAAGCAGTTGTATGTCAGCTCTGGCTTTTCAGCTATGTTAGCAAGGGTTTGGGTTTGTTGCTTTAATTTATTTTTAGATTTATTAATTTTATTTTATGTGCATGAGTGTTTAGCTTGCATGTATATCTGTATGCCTTGGGTGTGCCCTGTGCCTACAGAAGTCAGAAGAGGGCATCTGATCCCAGAAACTGGAGTTTTGTACAGTTGTGAGCCACCATGTGGGTGCTAGGAATTGAACCCAGGTCCTCTTAACTGCTGACAGTATAATTGTGTTGTTAGAGACAAGTCAATGTGTGTGTGTGTGTGTGTGTGTGGTTCCTATACTGACAAGTGACGTGCGAGTGACTCTGTCTCTGTCTCTATCCGTCCCTCTCTGTCTCTCTCTTTCTATCTGTCTCTCTGTCTCTCTCTTTCTATTTGTCTCTCTGTCTGTCTCTTTCTATCTGTCTCTCTGTCTCTCTATCTCTGTCTGTCTCTGTCTCTCTCTAGCCCTACCTGTAGAACTTTGGAAAAATTGTTCTAAGTTTTTTGCTATCCTAACATATTTCTAATGTCATGAAAATGTTTTTTTAGCCGGGTGGTGGTGGCGCACGCCTTTAATCCCAGCACTTGGGAGGCAGAGGCAGGCGGATTTCTGAGTTTGAGGTCAGCCTGGTCTACAGAGTGAGTTCCAGGTCAGCCATGGCTACACAGAGAAACCCTGTCTCAAAAAAAAAACAAAAAAAAACAAAAAAAAAAAAGAAGAAGAAGAAGAAGAAGAAGAAGAAGAAGAAGAAGAAGAAGAAGAAGAAGAAGAAGAAGAAGAAGAAGAAGAAGAAGAAGAAGAAGAAGAGGAAGAAGAAGAAGAAGAAGAAGAAGAAAAGAAAATGCTTTTTTTAGAGGTTCTGATAAGATTATTCAGCTTTTTTCTTAAGTTATTTGGGGCTACAAATATAAACCAACTTGAACAAAGTGCTTCCTTTGAGTTGGAGGCAGCCTAAGGTTTTGCTGAAAAGAGCCCTGAAAGACATGGGCTCATAGTTCCTGCTGGTTCTCTCTTCCTGCTGCAAACACCTGGTCATCATCCTGCCTCTCATGGCCCCTCTTCCTATCAGGAAACCAGAAGACTTCATCCTGAGGCTCCTTTAGACTGGCATTTAGCTCAATTTCCAGTATATATTCAGCACAGGGTAGTGTCTCTCTCCTTGTCAGGGTTGTTGTTCATATTATAAGCAGTAAAATATAACCGTCACACAGGTTCTATAAGCAAGTCTCATTTCATGAATTAGAAAGTGTCCCTTTCTTTTATGCTAACCTACACCATGCCAGAGCCTTCTCTTTGGCATAGGTACACAAGAAAACAAGATGCCTTTTAGGAGCTCATGAACCCACTTACAGAATTCTCCATTAAAGGGCTGGGGTGATGGCTCAGCAGGTAAGAATGTTTGCTGTACAGCTATAGCTGTGGTGGGCAGACAGGGGGAGCTCAGCAGCTTGATTGCCACCAACCTAGCTCCAGATTCTGTGAGAGAAATCTTTCAAGGAAATAAGGCTAAGAGTGACAAATGACACCAGATGTACACCCTAGCTTTGCTTTCTCACAACACACAAGTATATGCACACATATTTTTCCCTCCCTTTCTCCATTAAAATACATGTAAAACCCCTGCCTTTAAATCAAGTACTAACTACACAAGCTTAGCAGGTGATTCCTACTATGTTAGAATCAGCTGTTCATTTTATTCAAGTTCATAAAACACACTATTTTATATTCTCAGTTCTCAGGATTCTTGTTTTTTTATTTGTTTGTTTTTGCTTTTAAGATCTGTTTATTATGGTATTTAATGAAATCCTGAAGAAATAATTAATATAGTTTACCAAAATTGTCATTTTAACATACATATTTAACCTAGAAGCTTAAATAATTATAGATAATTATATATTTGAAATAATTAAGGCATTAATTCATTAATTTATACACTAATTTTTTTTTTCTTTTTTGGTTTTTCGAGACAGGGTTTCTCTGTATAGCCCTGGCTGACCTGGAGCTCACTTTGTAGACCAGGCTGGCCTCAAACTCAGAAATCCACCTGCCTCTGCCTCCCCAGTGCTGGGATTAAAGGCGTGCACCACCACGCCCAGTCCTACATTAATTATTTGTATATGAGATATCTTGTATATTTACTTCTCTAACAAACAGACAGAAGCAACTTAGAAAAGAAAGGTTTGTTGTGACTTACGGTAGAGTTTCATTTCATCATGGTCAGGAAGACATGGCTGGTGGAAGTAGGAGTTAGTAGCACAGAATTTCCGTCCTTCCCATCAGAAAGCAGCAGCAGACCCAAGGCAGGAAGGCACGCCCCGCCTCATCCCTCACACCACCTTTCTATGAACCAGCGAGGCCTCTTCTCTAAGATACCCAAACCTCCCACGCAGCAGGCCGGCTGAGGACCAGGGGCATCTCCTATCCTAACCCTAACACCCGTGAGCAGAAGCTGTGCCCCGTGCCCACACAGCGTCTGTTTCTGTAAGGGTGCCTTTGTCTCTGTCGGCTCCAGCTAGCTACTCTGATTCAGTGCCTTCTTCCATTTGTGTTTCTCATACAGCAGGGCCAGCCAGCACAAGCCTCTCCATCAAGTATAAAACAGCCTGGGAATAGTGAACGGAAACGCAAGGAACCTCGGGAAAAAGACAAAGAGAAAGAAAAAGAAAAAAATAGCTGTGTGATTTTGTAGGGAATGCTGACGTCTGTGGGAACCACCTATGCAGATGACGGAAAGGAAGACCCAGTACCTACCGTCTGTGCCTGATCTCCCAAGGGATTTTGCTCATGTTTTCCAGGGGAAGGTTGTTACTTTGTTACAATCAGCTTTTTCAAGTTACACAACACACTCTTTATGAGCTGGAGTTTTATGTTACAAGTTGGAACTGTTGTGTGTTGTCACTCGTAGCCAAATGAGTATATCACTCCTATTTTGTGTCTAGTGACAGTGCAACTCCAATCAGTAAGCTACTGTGTTCTGTGTGACAATGGATGGAGGTCACTGAGTGAGTTTGATCCTTCTCAAGATGTAATTGTTAGCACAACTATTTCTGAAACTTTACATTGTTAAATTATGTTCTAATCCATGAGGAAGAAGGAGTTTCATATAGGGGAGGGGGAGAGCAGGAATACTGACCCTTCATTGTACATCGAACTGGTTCAGCCCTTGGACAGCTTTACCTTTCTCTAGTAATGTACATTTTAGCTATTACCTTGAGAACTGATAATGGAGCTTGGATCCAATTTAGATAGAAAGAAATATTTTTTATTTTCGAATAGCAAAAAAAAAAAAAAAAAAATACGTTGACACTAATACTTATAACCTATCCAGATGAGATGCTGACTTTGTAGTGCTGTGAGATGTTGGAAAACGTCGACCCCTTCAGAACCTGAGTGGTGGCTTCTGTTTGATGAGCATGGAATACGTGAGTGAGGAGAGGACCACACTCAGGCTCAGCCTTGTACATATGAGGACAGAGAAGAGCAGCGTTCACTGTCTACCTTTTTCTAGAATTACCTTGAACCTTAAATTTTAAATCATGTTTATTGCTAGAAAATTAAGCATAGTTATTTAAACCAATAAAAAGCACATTTCTGAAGGAGAGTTAATCTCTTGACTCTAATGAAAAGATATTAATAAAATTCTAAACGTAGGTAGGAGTCTAAAGGAATTTATGTAAAAGCAATCAGATTTTTTAACTTATGAGAACCAAATAAACCTAAGACATCTTACATCATTTCTAGGATTCTGAAAGAATATTTACTCAGCTTTGTGATGAGGCAGCACATACTGTATTTCTAGATACGATTTGGAAAACTATCCTTAACATGCTTTTTTATATACTTTGTACTTAGAGTTTGTTTCAGTCATTTTTGAAGATTATTGCCAGTGCACGTAGCTGTGTGATTTATCCTAAACCTCAGTAAATTTTATTCAGGAGCACCACAGATTGAACATCCAGTTAGGGAATATTCCTTGTGGTCTGGAGGCAATTAAAAACTACCAAAAGAAAATAGTGTAGAGTTTAGGACTATTGTCATTGATGTCTTCCATGATCCCAAACCAGCTGTAGGCTGAGTATGTATGTAAAAAGTAGAGTTTTATTTATGAAAAGTGTTGTTCTAAGAGGAAAAACCCTTCAGGGCCATGCTGTATCCTTTTTATCCTTCTATATGACATGTCTGTTTATGTCCTTTGTGGTTTCTTCAGATTTTCTATACTAGTGTGGGAACTAATCAGGAACCTGCCTGGGGTATAAAGTTTGTGTATAAAATACCTGGTAAGTAAAGTCTCTTGATCCCAGCCTAGAGTAAATACGAGTGTCAGAGGTCAGACCCCTTGGGTGGGCTCTGCTGATCAGAGCAGGAAGCTCAAACCTCAGAGTTTGCTTTTCCCAGAACAGTCTAATATTTTAATTCAGGAAACAATAAACCTTAAGTAATTATAAAAAGTATGCTTGAGGCATATTTTTCCATAATTATATTACAATATCTAGTTATTGCCCTTGAAAAATCTATATATAAAAGTTATGTTATTTTTTACTATCTTATTTTTTCCAAAGATAATACTGCCAATACTGCACTCCAAAAAGAAAAGAACAAAACAAAACACACACAACTCACTGAAAACCATCAGCATTGCTGTCAGAGAGTCAGTGTGCACAAGATCAGCAGAGCACTGTGTTTGTTCTGATGTGACAAAAGTCATATCAAACTTATTATGATAAGATTTTTTTTGAAAACTGTGGAAGAGATTAGATGTTTGACTCTATTAAAACAAATTTCTAAAATATGCTTTCCTGTCCTTGAAGGTTGTCAAGGTTCTAAACTGCCATGTATTTATTTCCTATGTTTTACTCAAGGTAGCAAGTGCTATTCAGGCATATTATTGCTTATTTGGGTAAACAGGACTTTGAAAATGGTATTTTCAGGGATTTTTTCCCTTACAATACTTTGTAATACTTGACATTATTATACATATATTGCTAACAAACGTTACAATTTAAACATTTTGGAGCTTAATGATTCTAGGCTAAATTTCAGGCACATTTGACTCATGCAGGAGAGTTAGCAGAAGGCAGGCAGAGGAGCAGATGTGGTCCCTGGCACTTTCTCCTACTTTCAGAGCATACTCTTAAGGTTAGTGACCAGTCTGTATTAATGTGAACTTCTTCATTAATAACCCTGTGCTGTCAATAGTGCTCTGACCTATGCTAGTTTATCAGTACCTAGAATCACCTATATGTTTCAGAAGTAGGTTTCCATGACTTCTGTTTAGGTCTCATAGCAATCTGAAAACTATCAGATGGAAGAGTTGTGAATATTTAAAATATTCACACCTACCTGCACTAGGAGTATCACCAAGTGGTACAGCATTTGCCTGCAGTGCACAAGGCCCTGGGTTCAATTCCTAGTAGATGTATATAGACACGCTGGCAGCTAATCAAGGCATTGGCCTTATGCCCAGTCAGTGTGGATGGGTAGAATAACTTCTGCCATGCTTCAAGGTCAGGCTAGGATTGGAGCAAGTCAGAGGCTTACGTTTGGAATTAGGTTCTAGAAGATATATATATATGTTCTTATTGCCTCCCTTTTCTGTAGCTTGACAGTTTACCACATAGTATGTTTTAAATTCTTTCTCATGCTCCTTGATCTTGTTACCTAAGCAAGTTAATGTCAGATGCTAGTTTACTAAACTCAATGTTAGCCATTCTGTACGTGCACAAAAGCCCCATAGCATTTTGCTTTCCATAAATCATAAACCCACTTCAGACCTGAGGACCAGAGAGCAAGGTATGACTTGTGTTCACTGTCCATGTTGGCATGTGAATGAATGTTTGTAAAATCCTTGCAAGAATTTCTAGAACCGTCCTCCGTCTTGCTTAAATTTTCTTGGAATCGACTGTTGTAGCCCTGGCTACCTTCAAACCCAGAATCCTCCTGCCTCAGCTTCTCACTGCCACTGTTACAGGCATATATCACCATACCCATCTTGTTGAAACTTCCTTTAGAAAAGCAAACCGCAAATTGATTACACGTTGCTTTCTGATTCGTTGTACCAGTTATAGTTTTTGACAGAAAGCTTACAAGCTTGTACCTAACACTTAGATTTATAATTTAAATTGAAAAGTTAATGTTTGACAAAATAAGGCAGAGACATTAAAGATAGTCATTCATTGATATTTTAATGAATCAGACATGTGAAATTCTGGCTCACTTGGTGTTTGAAACCTGATTTTATCAGGGCATTAATAATACATACCTGTCATCCGGTTTGTGGGGCTAAAGCAGGATGATTCTAAGTTCAAGGACACACTGAGCAAATTTTAAGACCCTGATTCCAAAAACAAACGTGACCTTGTCTTGTTCTGGCAATCATTGTGTGCCTCAGTTTACTCTATGTGCAGGGTGCTCCTCCCCCCTTCAGTCCTCCCCCCACCCCACCCCCGAGCTTGGTTCTCTTGAGTAAGTGCCATACTTTAGCACTGAGAGTTACTAAGATCATCACAGACACTGCACAGTCTCTGTTCTCCAATGTGTAGACCTTTTATAGTGACTCAAATCAGTTTTTTTATGCTGTTAGAATGTGTAGAATTCTTTGAATGTGGCATCATGGATTTCAAAACTATATTTTGCAGTTGCTTTTGTGTTCAGTAAGCTAGTATTTATTTGAGCATAGAAAATGCACTTTACAAATCTGTTTTCCCAGTATCCTCTACAGATCTAGGTTTTAGAGCCCTTTGGCCAGTCCCTCCAGAGTAGAGCAGTCCCCCCAGGAACTGACTTTGCTTTCCCCACTGTGGTCAGTGTAGACAACTTATTTGTGACTTAGTGTAAAAATTAATTCTGATCTTGTGCAAGTCAACTCCTTTAGATAGCAAGCAAGAAACCCTAAAGGACCATGTGTGAACCTTAGAGTCTGTGGTTCTCTGATACATTATCATCTTCTGTTACTGATGCCTGACACTTTTTAAACTGTTAAAAGGAAGAATTGAGTTTACTTTTCTTAGGTAACAGTTTAAAATAACTTTAAATTAAAAGCTCCCTAAGGGGAATAAATTACAGAGAAGATATAACAGGAGGAAACCTTGCAGGGTGCTGGAAAACTTACTTTGAAATTCTATCTAAAATTTAATTCATGCATGTCTTTACTTAATCCTGGTATTTCTGCTTTTAGGAAGTAGAGCTTAACATTAATATATGCATATATTTTTTTACATGTAGGATTCTAGTTTCTATCTTCTGAACTCAAGAGAGCTAAACTCAACAAACAGGGTAAAAATCTTCAACTCTTGCCTCAAATTCAATGGCCCTTTGTCCTGACAAAAGTTAGTTAGACTTGTCTAATAAGCTGGTATTTTTAGGGCATAATACCCTCCCATTAACTACTTAAAGTACCATGGCAGAGATAGGAAATCTAAGCCTTGCCCCACAGTAGAAGAAAGAGTCCCAAAAAGTGCCCATTTTATCTAGCATGACTTGTAAAGACTTCCTCAGCTGACATCATTGTTACTGGTCACCTTTTAACTGTCCTTTCCACCTATACTGTCACATCTGGAGAGGCAAGGCAGTCCTGCAAGTAAAGGATGCACAGAGCAGAGCCCCTTGGCAGGCAGTGCTCACTCCTTTGACTCCAGTAGTCATTTTACATCTCTATGTGGAAAGTCAGGAAGCTGAAGTGCCCGTTAGAAATCATGAATGGCTGACGACACCCTAACAGAAATGCCCTATGAGGCAGCTCTAACTCATGCAATGAGTTTTAAACAGAGACTGGTGTTTGATCTTTGAAAGTGATGTCTGGTTTGTCAGAATGTTTGTTGCTATTCTTTCCTACCATTATTTGTATGACATAACCACTGTGACAAGGTGCAGTGTCTCTTCACTTCCCAGGAATGTTCTAGTAGTTTTTGTTAAGACTTATTTTCCTCAAAATGACAGCTGTCATCACAGATCCACATCTAAGACCAGACAACAGAAGAGTGCTGTGTGACCGCAGAATGGTAGAAGGGATAATCTGCGGGCAGCTCATCTCCTGAGTCCAGCACATTTGACTCTCCTCCTTGACTTAGGCTGAATAATGAGGTTGAAACGTGGATTTGGGAGAGCAACAAGCTATGGAATGCTGACATAGGCTGTCATTTTGAACAGCTGTAAGCAAAAGAAACAGGTTGTCTTCCCCCACTTTGCTATGGCACATGGAGCTGTGTGCTGGCTGAAATGGGCTCTCAGAACTGACCGTGGGAACTGAGCGCCTCTAATCCCGTTTCCTGTCTGTCCTAGCGTCCTTCCTACGTCTAGGAATTCATTCTCTTGCTTTAAATGCAAGTGAAGAATGATGAATAGGGAGGGATAACACAGAAGCAGTGGATAGAATATGCTCTTTGAAAAAAGACACGTTAAGATGCACCTACCCCTTGCAGGGCTCAGCTGATTTCTGTGAAATAAACTGTTTTAAATGTTAATTTTGCTAAGAGCACCTCTAAAAATAATGTCTTAAATTTCAAGTTTCACTTTTGGAAACTACTCCTGAAAAGACATTGAATATACTGGGAAAGTAAACAATGTTTCTGACTCAATGATTCAGTATTATTCAGTGTTTAATCTCAAATTCATTGTAACACAAGTGTAGTGTCATCGTTGGATTAAAACGTTGGATGTTTTTGTTAATATACTTAAAACTGTAACCAGTGAATAACACCGTAGTATTTTTTATTATAGATTATATTTTATTTCAATAAACTTTGATATTTAGACTGAACATTCTGTGTGTCAACTCATCCCCTACGCTACAGCCCGTATGGCTGGTCACACTGACCTGAGACTCCTTAAGATCAATGTTTGACATAAGGGACAGTTAATAAACTACTCTAAGCTACAGAGTGGTAACCTCAGCTCTAGTGAGGAAGTCTCCACGTCACACACACTCTCTTATTGGAGTCAGGCAGACAGAGCTGACAGGGATGGTTTCTTCCCTGCACTATGGGTTCCGGGCTGCCAAGCTAGCACCGCAAGCACCTCTACCCACTGAGCTATCCGGATTTGTTTGATAAGTGATTCAGAGCAGTGTATGCTGTAGCTCAAATTTGGTATCGAATGTGAATGGACAAGCATAGTGCAGCTTTTAAAACCTCTTACTGTGGCCACGAACGGTGGTCCACTGCAGTAACCCAGCACTCCTGTGGCTAAAGCACAAGGACTGATGTGAGTTAAAGGGCAACCTAGGGATGGAGTGAGACATTGCCTTAAGTTTCAAACAAATGTTATTTTGTTCTAAAGCGCATCAACCAGAGGCCAGTTTCCCTTACTGAGTGACTAAGTTCAAACTTCAACCACACTCTGAGTCTCAAATGTCAGGCTACTACATCTATACTTAAAGATGTCAGTCGGACAGAAGCCAGGTGACTTGTGAAATTATTCAGATTAGTTCAGTGGGAAATCCTAAACACTGGTAAACCTCACCCCACTTGCCATCAATAACTTCCCCCTCCCCCTGTAGCTGGGTGAAACAAGCTAGTGTAGTAGGTAGTAACACAGGCTTTTCTTTAAGAGTTTAAAAAAAACAAAAAACAAAAAAAACTGGAGGCTGTCAAGATGGCTCAGTGGTTAAGAGCACCAACTGCTCTTCCAAAGGTCCTGAGTTCAAATCCCAGCAACCACANACAACCATCCATAATGAGATCTGACGCCCTCTACTGGAGTGTCTGAAGACAACTACAGTGTACTTACATATAATTAATAAATAAAAATCTTTAAAAAAAAAATCAGCATTGGGAAGTGCTCTTGATCTACTTGCTGATAAAGTTCTTATCAGCATCTTATATATTAGCTTGACCTATGCAGATCTTATTCCAGTCCCACTCACTTACATGATAATTTCAAGAGATGTAATGTTGATCGCTGCTGTGTTTTATGTCAGATACTGAACTCTGCCAACACCGCGAACACTAGCTAAGTACTTCAATCCTTGTTATGCCACTGCTAGGTTAAAACCAACATTCATCAGCAAGGTAAATACAGCAGTCCAGTTAATTTTGGTGGCAGCTTCTTTGGCAGCTCCAGTTTTCAATTATGCTGACAGCATTTATCTTCAGATATTATGGTGTTGTACAGCATTCACTACAGCTGCGTCAGCATACAGTTATTATCACTATGGTCAGAAAACTGTTCGGGTGATAAAGGGCAAATGAGAGGCACCCAGATCCAGGAGCAAGGAAGCGAATTCGTCATCAGCAGCAGCGCCAGCAAAAGCTACAGGACTTTCCTGATCTTGGTGTTCAGCTTGGGAAAGGTCTTGTCAGACAAACCATGTCTTCAAAACCGAAGAAATGTACGGTGAAAATAAGCTCGATCATGGGCCTATACAGAATTTCCAGTGTATTTTTAAATACAAATAAAACTATAATGTAGAATTTTTAATCTTAGGTTTTTGATTAATTTGTGAGATGAATTCTAGTTTTTTTTTAATGTTTTTTAAAAACATAGTTGGTAACAGGAAAACAGGAGGGAATTTCCTAAGATTGGATACATACCATACACAGCATGGCTATACATTTTTATGCTTGAATTTTTAATCTATAAATACATTAATAGTTCATGTGATTAATACTTGATCATTTGAAAAGTGAGAATAAACTTAGCTGTGGGTGGTGTAAAGGTGTACAGAACTTTAAAATGCAGTACATTTTGAAAACAAAAAAGAGGGCTGGCAAGATGGCTCAGCAGGTAAGAGCACCGACTGCTCTACTGAAGGTCCTGAGTTCAAATCCCAGCAACCACATGGTGGCTCACAACCACCCGTAATGAAATCTGATGCCCTCTTCTGGTGTGTCTGAAGTCAGCTACAGTGTACTCATATAAATTAAAAAAAAAAATAATAAAAATCTTAAAGCCGGGCGTGGTGGAGGCAGGTGGATTTCTGAGTTCGAGGCCAGCATGGTCTACAGAGTGAGTTCCAGGACAGCCAGGGCTATACAGAGAAACCCTGTCTCGAAAAAAAAAAAAAAAAAAAAATAGAAGGCATTGAAGTTCACCAGTAGTCTTCCAGCCTCTCAGGTACCAAACAGTCTATGTATCAGGATAATAGATAATGCAGGAGTCAAAGGGAGAATACATGTATTAGGCTTTGCTTCTGAAAGGCAGAGAATGATATCATGCCTTCTCCCTGTTTGTAATGGAATGTTTGTATGATACTGGAACCTGTGCTCATATGTCATGTAAATAGAATGAAACTTTCTATTTTTCAAAAAAAATTTTTTTAACTTTGGGGAATCTTCTATTGTTAACATGATTAAAAAAATAAATAAAACACACACACTAAAACCCTGAACTGTGTGTGTGCGTGTGTGCGTGCACACACACACACACACACACACACACACACACACGCTGACACCTCATTCATATTTTGACCCAAGAAGCACTAGCATCAAAATTTTAGGCAGTCCCTGGGTTTACATTTGAAAATGGCTTACCACAGAACCAATTTTTGCTTGCGAGTGAAACTTTCAATCATGGGGAGGGCATAGCACTACAGACAGTTTAACAGTGAAGGGGCATGTCCATGCTCTTGCATAGAAATAGAATTTGGTCCCCAGTACCCACCCACCTCAGGCAATTCATAACTGCCTGCAACTACAGTTCTTAAGGATCTAGCTTCACGCATGCATATAGAGAGAAACATGCCAATATACATATTTTAATTTTTTTATATTAAATGCAGTTTTATTGGGAAGCTGCTCTCTGGCAAGGTCACTGGCCTCAGGGAGCAGGGAGACAGCGAAAAGGGCGTGTTCACAGAGAAGAACATTTTAAATTTTATAAAGATGTTTGCACTATTTTTATTTTATATGTATGAATATTTTGAATCCATGTATATCTGAGTACCACATTGTGCAGTGCCCACATAAGGCAAAAGAGGTTATCAGATCCCTTTTCATTGCCATGTGAGTGCTGGGGAATTGAACCTTGGGATCAAAAGCTTGCACCACCACCACCCAGCTAATACCCTTGTGTTATATATAATATATATTCTAAGACCAAATCTGACTGTATAGACCTGACTGGACTAGAACCAACTCTGAAGACCAGAGTGGCCTCCAAAGTGCTGGGATTAAAAGTATGCACCACCACACTGGGCTGTTTTGTTTTCGACAGTTTCTTTACATATTCCAGGCTGGCTTTGACCTCCTTGTCCGTCTGCACTGCCTCCTGAATGCTAAGATTATAGGCATATGCCATCCAGATTTTTTTGTTAAATTTTGTAGTAGGACTTTTAAACAAGGCTGGCCTTAAGACTCCTTTGTTGCTAAAATTACAGGTGTGCACTACTGTGCCTGGCTTGAATATGTCAAATTTGAAGAGCCTGAGAATACTAAGTTATTTGTAGGGGACAGAAGAAAAGATTAATCTGCAGACAAGAGGATGCTTTAAATGTTGTACTTTATGAAGAATGGGGGTTAAAAAAATAACCATTTTCCAGGAAGGTCTCAAAACTGTTGCAATGGAGGAAATGTAGGCCTGGAGGGAGGTATTAGGTGACTGTCTAGCAAGCCACAGAAAAGTGCTTCCTATGCAATTCCTAAGCCTTGTATTTTCACTTGTATTCTTTTGCACATGAAGTTTATGAGATTAGCATCTTGCTCACACTGGTTTTCTTGAATAACTACCAGCCTTCTGTTGGTTTGAAACCATCACAAACTCAATGCTGCAGTGCAGCATTTGGACAGCACCATACTTTCTCAAGGCAGGAAAGCGCCCATCTTCTTGTATAAAACCCTCTCACTGACTCTGCTAACTAGTGACCTAAGTCTTCATCGCTACTCACAACTCCTAAATAATCCCATGCGATTTTCTTAAGTTTTCTACACTAGAAAAGGCTGTAAGCCTTTCAACCCAAGAAAACTCAGTATATGGACACTACTGGGCTGGTTCTCCAGAATAAGCAAAGGCTAGCAACACTCAAAGCTAATTTATTTGTGCTAAGAACTGAACAACGGGGACTCTTCCACATTAGGCAAGACTACTAGCCACTAGACATATCCAGCCCTTCAAAGACCCCTAACCATTTTTTTAAAATGGTCTATGTAGCCCAGGTAGGTTGTACATACCCCACTCTCTAAATATGTATTTTTTAACATATGTATTGGCATGTTCATGTGTAGATGCCTCAATGTATATATATGTAAACCCAAGACTGACATCCAGTGTCTTCCTCAACACCTTTGTTTTGCGGCAGGATCTCAGCAGGTAGCCTTGGCTGGCCCTGAAGTCATGGGGGCTTTCCTGCCTCAGCCTTCCAGAGTTCTGGGTTTACAGGTATGAGCAACCACATCTGGAGCTGTAAATAGTGTAAGTGCATGGTGTACAGATGGTACAGGTGTGCATGCCTATGTCAAGATCAGAGGAGACTTCAGGTATTGGCTATTAGTCTCTGCCTTACTGCCTGGAGACAAGCAAGGGTTCTCACTGAAGCTGACGCATGGTCTCACTTAGACTGAATGGCTAACACACTCTAACCCAACACTGGAGTCAGAGGTACACATGATCATGCCCCATCTTTTTAAGATTTTTTTTTTTAATGAGTGTTCTATCTCCATATACACCTGTGTCCCAGAAGAGGGCATTGGATCCCATTACAGATGGTTGTGAGCCATCTCCCCAGCTCCATGGTCTGGGAATTGAACTCAGGACCTCTTGGAGGAGCAGCCAGTGCTTGTACATGCTGAGCCATCTCCCCAGCTCCATGGTCTGGGAATTGAACTCAGGACCTCTGGAGGAGCAGCCAGTGCTCGTACGTGCTGAGCCAGCTCCCCAGCTCCATGGTCTNCTCCCCAGCTCCATGGTCTGGGAATTGAACTCAGGACCTCTGGAGGAGCAGCCAGTGCTCGTACGTGCTGAGCCAGCTCCCCAGCTCCATGGTCTTTTCATGTGGGTGCTGGGGATTTGAACTTAGATCCTTGTGCTTGTAGGGGAATCACTCTTACCACTGAGACATCTTCCCAGTTCTTCAAAACTAACTTTTTAATAGCATTCCAGTAGGCTGTGAATATACCTCTGTGCCCGACAGGAGACTAGTTAAAAAAACTAACCAGAGAAACATTAACAAGATCTTCTGAGATGTACTGGTGAAGACTGAGCAGGTACCAACTGTGTCCTTGGTTGCTTATGAGCACCAAAGCACAAAAGTGTCACATTGACTCTAGCCACCAACAGGAGCATAACCCAGTCTACAGCCAGCTAGGCTAGGCAGTGACCACTGAGGGTTCTGTTTTGCCACTCTCAAGTGTCAGGAAGTAGAAAGTGGGAGTTGATATAGATACACACTCACACTACACAACTTAGGACTGGACATGGATACACACACACACCCTCCCCAAAGCTGAGGGCTGAATGGGGATACATACAAACAGAGAGAGAAAGGAGAGAGAGAGAGAGAGAGAGAGAGAGAGAGAGAGAGAGAGAGAGAGAGCTAGCTATAGGGCAGAAAGGGCAGATTATAAGATCAGCTCTATTTCAGAGTGAGCTCCCAAGATGGACTTAGCAGTCCACACCTTTAATCATAACACTTAGGAGGTGGAGACAGAAGCAGGTGGATCTCAGAGTTCAGGAACAGCCTGATCTACAGACAAGCTGAACAGAGAAACCTTGTCTCAAAAAGAAAAGAAAAGAAAACAAACAAAACAAAAAAGAAGGGGATTTACCTACAGAACCAGACTCCAGAGTCCTTTGGCTGCTTGCAACCACCTAGAGTCTGAGACAACTCATGCCCCTACATCCAGGGCAAGAACTTCTACAAAGACTCCACATCAGAGAACCACTCCTTCCATCCTTCACTAGGCTGAGCAGACCAATGTTGGGACCAAGATTCTGAACAGTCTGGGTTCTATGAAGAGTTTTGGAAAGCTGTGGTGAAATAAGTGGTGTTCTAAGTTATTGTCAAGAGCTCTCCTACTGAAGATGCTGTAACAAAGGGTTATAGGATTTCCAGCACATCCACTGTGCTATCAACTCATGACTAGAAAAAGCTTGACACATGTCCTAGGAGCAGAGAGCAAACGCTGCCACTGCAGCTCTTACCAAGTCTGCTGCTCCGGACTCACATGCAGGAAGGCTGAAGGACTACCCTTGAAATTGGAACAAAGATATATACATCCTCATTCTCTCTCTCTGTATGGGTTTTAATCTCACAAAACCTGACAAATTCACCCATCTAGACTGTGGGCTTCTTCCACTTCTTAGCATTATTTGGGGGAGATGGGAACGTTATCACAAGATTCTGAGAGTTGGGATCCATCCATCAAAATGTGAAGATTCCCCCACAAGTGCACTGACCTGCTCAACTCAGTAAGAGATCCTCATGACACATGGACAAGATCTCCTTCAACTACATGGTCTTACACCATGCAAACCTGAACAAGTCTGTTGCTCCCTATATGGAAAATTTACCTTCAGTTTACAATTAAAAAGGTTCTCAACACGTTAGCAACTATACAGAATATGAAGGTTTATTTCCAAAAAGATTACATTTTCTTTTAACCAGGATACACAGATGCACTTAATGTAACAGTACCTTCTGCAAAAATAGGTTACATAATACTCCGAAATGCAAGGAACAATCTTACTCTCTAAAGGTCAGACAGCAGGCTTCTGAAGCTGAAATAGCCTTCAAAATGGAGGCGGCAAACCCTGGGACACCACAGAGCTGAGCTGCAAATGAGACCACGACCATTCAGCTGCAAACCACTCACGTTCACACAGTGCCCAACAGAACAGCCTGGGTGCCAATCCTTTCAAATGGGTCTCAGTGCTGCAAGAAAAGGTTGAATGGTACACAAAACTATGAAAAGTTTCAACAGAACTATTTAAACATCTTCTCTAAAACTGAGAAAAGAAATCGTGTTAAATTTTTTATAAAGAAAAACAACAGTCAGCTAGAACTCTCAAGCAGTCAGAGGTCCTCCTAGTAAGCAGTCAGGGAAAGTTTACAGGAGATCTCAATAAATTATCTTGAAGCCACAGCAGGAAGCTTGCGTTAAAATCGCCGTGGAGGTCCACTCTTAAATGGCTTAAACCCCGAGCTGCTTCCTCTTGTCAAGGAGTTGCCACTCATCTGTACAATCCTGTTCACTGGGGATGCAGTGCTGAAGGGGTTAAAAGGGAAACAAAGGTCAGAACAAACAATCACAAGCTGCTTTCATAGCCCCTGATGCTCAGTGGCACACAGGCTGCTCTCTGCCTTACTCACTCACCACAGGCAAGACCCTAGTCCTGTACAGTGCATACTGTCACTAACCCCTCCTTACCAGGAAGAGCTGAGACCTGGAAGTGTATCCTGCTCGGTTTTTCCAGACAGGGTTTCTCTGTGCAGCCCTGGTTATCCTGAAACTCACCCTGTAGACCAGGCTGGCCTTGAACTCAACAGATCTGCCTGCCTCTGCCTCCCAAATGCTGAGATTAAAGGAGTGTGCCTGAAAATCACTAGGCCTGGAAGTATATCCTGTCCAAGGCACAGAGCTAATATATGGTGGGCTGCAAAAGGGTGACCTTGGCACTCTCATTTCAATGTCCACTTCTTCAGAAGCCATTGCTATGCATGACAAGACTACAGCTAGGCTTCTCCGAAATCCACCCTGGATCAGCAGCAACAGCAGCAGCAGTGACTTGTGCCGAGTGTAAACCTACAGCCCCTTCAAGGTTTCCTACCTCCTCTTAATCCCTTTTTACTCAAGATGTAATTACGGAGAGGCAAACTTTAAACTCAAGATCCTCCTTCAGTTTCTCTCTGCTAGTCCTAATTCATACACCACTCTAACCCCACCCAGGCCGCTGCGGGTGGAACTCTCTAGTCTGCTTTAATTAGTGGTGTTAAGGAGACTGGTACACACTAGAGCTTTAGGAACAAACTACCAGAAAGTCAGCCAATAATATTTGCAGTATCTTTATATTGAGAGCAGCACTACAGTTGCGAGATAGTGACAGGAAAAAGACATTCCAAAACTCTGTCATAACGGGCAGTGAAGTGCTCCAATAAAGCCATCTGAGACCCTTGGATTAAGTTTGTAACCTACAGAAGCCACTGTGGGTTTTTTTTTTTTTTGGTTTTTCGAGACAGGGTTTCTCTGTGTAGCCCTGGCAGTAGTCCTGGAACTCACTTTGTAGACCAGGCTGGCCTTGAACTCAGAAATCCGCCTGCCTCTGCCTCCCGAGTGCTGGGATTAAAGGTGTGCGCCACCACACCTGGCACCACTGTGGTTTTGAAGCAAGTAAATGATAGAACAAAATGTGTGGTTCCACCACCACGTTCAGAGGTAGAGTGACATCACAAGCTCTCTGGGAAGACCAGCCATGTGCTGGACACAGAGGAAGGGGCAGCATCAGAAACATGCTTAATATATGGACGCCATTCTGAATTCTTCTAAGAACAAAGAAAGATCAACACTGGGTCATGTTTCCCCTGTCAGGGTTTTGAGGATGGCAGCACTGAGAGGTCAAAGAAGCTTGAGGCAAGGAAAAAAATTAAGTTGGAGAGGAACAAGTTTGCCTGCACCCTGGAGCTAACAGAGAGGCATTATGAGGAGAGGGCAGGGAAGAGTAATGTATGAAGATCATCTGCTTGAAGGTGCCAAAGAGGAGGGTCAAGAAGGAAAAAAAACAGGATGGGTGTGGTGACACATCTTTAGTCCCAGCCCTTATGACAAACAGGCAGAGGCAGGCAGATCTCTTGAGTTTGAAGCCAGCCTGGTCTACAGTGAATTCCAGGACAGCCAGGGATATGTAGTGAGACCATTTCTTAAAACGGACGGACGGACGGACGGACGGACGGACGGAAGGAAGGAAGGAAGGAAGGAAGGAAGGAAGGAAGGAAGGAAAAGAAAATAGAGAAAGAAAGAGAGGGGAGAGGTGCTGGCATGGTGTGGCAATACCTAGAAGTCTGAGGCAAGAGAATCCTGATTTGAAAGCAGTCCAGCCTACACATTCTAAGACCAAGTAACCAAAAGACTACTTCAGAATGAGGAAAGCAATGGAGTGAAACAGGCCAAACTGTTAAGGAGCCCTAGAACCAAACACCGTCCACAGAACAAGTCACCGGTGCTCTTTGGACCACACATGGCATAGCTATGC
This sequence comes from Mus pahari, assembly GCF_900095145.1. Lineage (NCBI taxonomy): Eukaryota > Metazoa > Chordata > Mammalia > Rodentia > Muridae > Mus > Mus pahari. Next base: position 65,502,645 of record NC_034599.1, on the reverse strand, counting down.
AGACACAACACAGGAGTAAGCAACAGGAGCGCAAAGCAGTGCCTCCTCTCAACAGGGGAGAGACAGGGCAGGGGAGAACCATGGCGAGGCTGCAGAGACACCGCTGACACTAGAGTAAGCAGAGAAAGATGCGGCTTGCTCCTCGACCTCAAACAGGCTGGAGTTGAACATGTGGAGCTGGACTAGTAAAAGAACAGACCTACTGCCAGTCTCCTTGACTTACTCAGTGGTAAGCACCATGAGGTTACGTGCATGGCCTCCTTCCTCTATCTAGGACCCACTTCAAAGCTGCTAATTGTTAAGTTACAACAGGGAGGACAATCCTACAAACTAGCTGTCACTTCAGTCTTCTGCAGACTCAGTTCTTAGGAAAGGTCTGGGCATTCTTGGGGATTTACTAACTGCCATGTAATTTCTCAGAAACTCTAATACTCCTTAGGAAAAGGACGACACAATTATATGCCAACAGAAAAAAGTTTTAAAAGATTAGCCACTCACCTTGAGTGTTGGGTTATCATGCCTGTTCCTGCTCGGCCATCACCCATTCGTCTTGTGTCATGGTAGCTAGGCCCCTGAGAGGGTGGGCCATGCCACTCTTTCCTTGGTCCACTTGTGTCCCGTCCGTGACGTTCCACGACATGTCGTTCTTCAGGGTAGTGCTGGGAAGAGCACATGAAGATGAGTCCTGGCCCCTTAGTCCCATGCACTGACTCACTCTGCTGTGCTTTAGTATCGAAGCAAAGCAGTAACTGTCTGAGGATGCGCAGATGAGGAGTCATCACCTATTCTGGCAGGAGTTCCTCAGTACCTTTTTATTCCTGTGTCCACATCCACTACTACTCCAGCACTATTTGGGCACAGGCATTTCTAATGCCTGGATAGACCTCCACATATACACAAGAGGCCAAAAGTTAAAGAGCGGCTGAGGATGGGCACATGGTTAAGCTATGAGAACAGTTTGCAAACAGATTCAGAAAGGTCTCCTGTTCCACCCAGTAGGACTCAGCGCTGAAATCTGTACACGTGCTCCCTTGTGGCTATACAAAGTGTGGGGACACAGGAGCACAAGTATTTATAGGACCATGGACAAGAAGAAAAGCCAATGGCTGCTGACACCCAGCCTAGGCAAAGCTGTTGGCATCCACACACTTAAGATACAGTATCGGCCACACAACTGACAGACATTATAAGCTTCTCTGACAAAGAAGCCAGGCTCTCCTCCTCAGGAGCCTTTTCTGAATGTGGAGTGCTGGTGTAGAATAATTTCTTAAGTTCTAGTCCAAATAAAACAGTAACTGCATCATATGTTTAATTTTAAGTCTGAGCTAGGGTAGCCAGGTTAATGAACTCATGTAAACATTAATATGAAGTACTGACACATTAATACTTGATAACCATGAGATCAAGAACCTACTTCATAAATGTGCTGGATGAAATGATGTACAGTGATATAGTTCATGACAAAATTTTAAAACATTTTCTGGTTAAAACAAACTTTCTATCACTGAGGGCTGGAGACATACAGTATTTTCGATCCAAACATGACTGGAGTTGAGATCCCTAGAATCCACATAAAAGCTGGGTAAGAAGCCTGGAGCTTTAATCCCGGCACTTGGGAGTCAGGGGTAGATTGATCTCTGAGAAACCCTGTCTCAAACAACAACAGGGGGGCGGGGAGGGAGGAGGAGGAGGAGGGAGGGAGAGAAAGAAATTAACAGGGTCAGAGTGGCAGCTGCCACTGGAAAAGGTAGAAACACAAGGTCCCTGGAACAAGCTAGCTAGCTTGAGCAGCCATAATTGAAGCTCCAGCTTCAGCAAGAGACCCTGACTCAAAAATAAAGTGAAAGCCATTGTAGACACCAAACATGCTCGCATGCCCACGCCAACACATGCCAAAAGATGATCTAATGAAACCTGTGTGTATTCAAGTGTATAACACAAACACTGATCCAAATTCTGTCTGGCATAAAACTTGTAACATAAAAATGTATTCCCACTGGGCAATGATGGCACATGCCTTTAATCCCAACACTCAGGAGGCAGACATAGGCAGATCTCTGTGAGATTGAGGCCAGCCTGGTCTACAGAGCTAGCTCAGAACAGCCAAGGGCTACACAAAGAAACCCTGTCTCATAAAACCAAACACTCATCAAAAGCATCCCCTATAGGCCGGCCATTAAGTTAACTTCAGTTAAGAGCACCAGCTGCTCTTCTGAAGGACCCGGTTCAATCCCAGCTCCTCACATCTATAACTCTAGTTCCAGGGGACCTGAATCCCACAGACGCAAGGCATTAAAAAGGTCACACAAATATATAAAGGCAGGCAAAACACCCATAAAATAAAACTTTGATTTTTAAAATGAGAGAAAACGTAAGCATCAACAGGAAGCTGCCGGCAGCTTTTACCTGTGTGCCACTTCCTCTGTCAGAGATGACCCCTCGCTCTCCCTCTCGGGTTCCATAGGCGGAGGCGCTACTCCGATTCCCAGGGGGCGCCCCCCTCACAGTGTGTCCAGAGACTTCTCTCCCAGATCTTTCTGGCCTTTCAACCCTGTTAACACAGCACAAGAATCAAAGCCTCACTTTATACTCTTAAAACTCAAAGGCACAGTAAGTGCACAGTATACCATGAAGAAATTACTAAGAACTACCTTGACTCCCGTTTCTCTGTGGACATATTCGCTTCGCTTTTCCAGGAAGTTGGTCTAGAAGGATTGGGCACAGTTTCTCGAGGGTGTCTGGGGTGAGCGACCTCAGGTCGGTCATGAAGGATTACTGTTCTTCTCTCGTCTCGCTCCCCTCGGACCTCTCGTCTGTCTGTTTCTCTAAGTTCATTTCTTGGTGGTGGAGGCTCATTTCTTCTGGAATCACTGAAGTTTTTAGGGTACCTTTCAAAACTTGGCTCTTCTCTTCGGGCCGCTGGTCTCGGTTTCTTTCCTTCACTTTGACCAACAAACCGTTCCCGTCTATTGAAGGAAAACAAATACAGGTCCTCACAAGTGTTGACTTGCTCAGACTCTCAACTTGATCTGCATAACCTATAGTCATGAAACCTTCTTTTAAGGGAAATTATGGCAAGGCTGCCAGAAAAGCCCTCATTACTGCAATGATCTTCTTTTAAATTGAGCTGTCTAACACAAAGGCTGGTTTGTTTTTCAGGAGAGATTTTATTGGTGGAGTCACTACCAGCCTGCATGGTATACTGTTACAGCCATGGCAAATCCAAAATTAGCATTCTCCATTCACACATTTTATTGGTTTTTATGGGGGAGGGGCTCAAATGGCTGTGTAGCCTTGGCTGGTCTGAACTCCTGACTCTCCAGCTCCTACCTCCCAAAGCATCTGTCCAGTTGAAGGCAAGAAGACAACAGCGCCGGGCGCGGCTTTAATCCCAGCACCAGGGAGGCAGAGGCAGGCGGATTTCTGAGTTCAAGGTCAGTCTAGTCTACATAGTGAGTTCCAGGACAGCCAAGACTACACAGAGAAACCCTGTCTCAAAAAACCAAAAAAAAAAAAAAAGAAAAAGAAGACAACAGCACTCTCCCACCAGTGAGAACCAAAACTAGACACACACTTTGTTCTGAACACTCAGTGTGGACTTAGCACTTCACTAAGATCTTACAGAGAACCAACGTTGGGACCATCAAGGCTCCTATCTCATTGTAGTGTCCACCAACCTTTCAAAGGATGACTGCACAGATGCAGTGTCAGGAAACCTGGCCCGCTCTCGGTGACTGAAGTCAAGGAACCTGCTCTGTTGACGATAGTCAGACCCATGGCCGAATCGTGCATCTGTATCTAGAGATAACTTTTTATTCTCGCTCCAGTAAGGATCATCTCGCCTTGAAGAGAAAATTTTGCTCATTTATATAAATTTTTGACAATAACCTAACAACATTCACTTGGATTCATAGATATGTTGGAACAGTGAACAACATAAAAGGCTACTAAACTCAAGATACAACAGTGAGTACCGGGGACAGAATTAGCTGTTAAATCCCGTGTCATAAATATGAGGAAAAAAGTATTGAAAAACCGTGGAGTTTTTGTGTGTGCACATGTGTAAGTGTTTGTCTGGGTGCACACACCTGTGCGTGTGAAAATACAAGGGTAATGTGGGGATTGCCTCCACCTTACTTCTTAAGACAGGATCTCTCACTGAACCTGGAGCTCATTGAATGAACTAGACTGGTTGTCCCAAGAGCTCCAGGGATATCTGCCTGTCTGCCTCTTCAAAGCTGGGATTACAGGCATACTTCTGCACTCATCTTTTTCCATGGGTGCTGGGGATATAAACGCAGATTTCATGCTTGCTCAGCAGTCACTCTGCCCACTAGGTCATCTCTCTAGCCTAAACTTCCTGTTCTTACATCTTCAAATGAAAAAGAGGAAACTCCTGACATCGTGTCATAACAGATTCTAACCAGAAGTTATCAGTTACCCCTTTTCCCCCTTAGAGTGCAGGGGATGACCCAGGACCTGTCTCATGAAAGGGAAGTACTCCAAAACTGAGCTACATCCTTAGTAGCCTCGGCGACTGTGACCCTCATAGAAGATGAAAAGAGAAGACCAGAGCACCCATTTCTCCATTACAAAAATCTAAAGTGCTCAGAACTTATACTAAGAAAATTATATAAAAATTGTATTTTAAACTCTACCAGGAAGCATGTATATAAACACAGCAATTCATGACTTCCATTTGTTTATTCTCTGCCTTGGTAAGTTTTTTAAAGGCCTGACTTAGAAAACTATCAATCCTGATTATGTCTGTGTACCTCCCTTTTTAATAAGAAATCATATGGTGCTAGAAGAGGCAAGCTAAGAGAAAGCAGACTGTTCCTGTCTGCTAGTGCAAGCCAAACCACTAAGGAAGAAAGGAAGCAACTACCTATGATCTACATCACGTGGGCGTTTCAAAGAATTCCTTTTTTCTTGTTCATAACGAAGCTGCTGCTGTTGCCTTCTGAGTTCCTCTCTCTCTCGAGCAATCCGTTCAGCTTCCCTACGCCGTTCCTTCAGACACACAGGAACGAACCAAATACAAAGTAAAGACAGAAGGTAAGTGTATATCTGGGCTAAGAAACCATCATAGAGAAGCACCAAGGAAGAGCACATACCTGGGACAAACATTAGATTTTAATCATCTAGACTACAGCTACTGTTGGGTGGCAGTAAAATAACAGGGTTGAGGGGTAGAGACTTGTGAGCATGTGGGGGAAGGTCAGATGTCATTTAATAAACTGACTTAAGCAAAAGTACCTAACAGGAATGAGTAAACTAGGTTTTCTTAAGTGCCTTATGCCCTGGGTGGCAACTATTCAGAGAGGCATTGTTCCCTTCCAGCCTTGGGTAAGGACGTACTTGTTATTTTCTAAGTCTGGGGTGGTGACAGAGCCTGGATTACAACTACTCTGGACTCAGTCCTATGCTCATACTATTAGGCTGCCATTATACTGCAGAGCTACAGGCTACTTGCAATCAACAAGGAAGTCACTATTCAGCACACTTTTAACTAGTGCCTGATTTGTTATCTGTCAGGGACACTTCTGTACTCATACGGATCTACAGGAGCTTTACAAGAAGTAAAGCAAACTGGAGGGCAAAAAAATGACAGGGTTTGCAAAGGTGAGTTGTTCAAGATGAAAAGATTTTCTGACTGCACCTGTTCAATACGAATGCGTTCCCTTTCCAAGCGTTCGCGTTCCATTCTCTCTCTCTCTAGTTTTTGCCTTTCAATTTCTAGGCGCTCTCTCTCTCTCTGTAAGCGTTCCCGTTCTTCCCGTTCACGAATTATTCTAATGCGTTCACGCTCTCGACGCTCTCTTTCTGCAATCTCTTTTCGTCTAACAAAAATCAGTATTTAGAAATACTTAAATTATGCTAGCACTGTGTGAAAAATAATAGCTTTGAATTTGAATTTTTCCTCGTGATTGGCAATTTTAAATCCCACATTAATCTTAATAATTTTAATGTAATTGGAAAGAACGCAAAATAAAACTTTAAACATATTCCAGTATTATATTTATAGGAGTGTCCACTAAGCAGCTAAATTTTATACACTATTTGCCTATTAGATAATTTGGTTAAATGAAAATACCACCATAGTAAAAACCCAATAATTGACATTTTAAAAATGTATATAAATTTATAAAACTACAAATTTTCTTCTGCTTTTATTCTGTGACAGAGTCTCACTATGTAGCTCTGTCTGGCCTCAAACTCACTATTTAGACCAGGCTGGTCTTGAACTTGTGGCAAACCTCTTGCCTCTGTCTCCAAGTACTGAGATTATAGATGTGTGCCATCATAACTGGCTCACTTTTATCAATTATTTTCCACAGAAAATTTCTAAAATCTACCATATATCATTATCTCCTGAAATAAAGTATATATACCTTATTCCGATAGCTTAGAATTATAATCACAAGCAATTGTAACAGATGTTGTAGAGCAGAACAATGTGCTTACAGGCTACTGCAATAGACAGGTGCAGGGACCATGCCTTTTAGTCCAAAGCAATTCAGTTCAAACACATAGTGGACCTTGCTTAGTGCTTTTTCTTTTCTTCCTGACCCCAGGTAAGCAGCTTTAGTAATTCAGTATTCTCAATGGGTCAGTGCTATTCCCTTAGAAACTGATGTGGCATTTTAACTGAACACAGAAGTTGGTAGGCTGCTACTACCATTCAATGTGTAGAGACCAAGAATTCTACAACACTCGATGCATGCACTCAATGCAGTTTACAGACCAAAGAACACGACCTACAGAGCAGAGATTACCTAATACTTTTAAACCCTTTCCTATGCCACAGTGGGCAGCTGTGCCCTTGAGAAACAACAAATGCCTTTAAAAGGTAGTCTAAAATTTAACTATTTTTAATAAATGGTAGGCTTGTTTATTTGCTTTAGCACAGGTTTATGTATTAAATTTTTCAATAACACAACTCAAAATTTACTTTTTTTTTTAAAGGGGAGGGGTTGTATTTTGTTGAGGGCTTTACTCAAGATTTGTTACCATTTCAGAAATCATGTTTAAATTCCCTCATTTCTCCTGGAACAGTTCTATTGGTACATGACTCACCAATACAACACACACACACACACACAAAAATCCATCTATATCTGTAGCTTTCACATACTTGGTGAGTCTAATAATATACAAACATCTGACTAGTTCAATGATTCTTCTACACATCTAAACATTTATATCTGGAATATGTATATATATATATATA
>NC_034599.1:65492504-65495296 GCF_900095145.1 Mus pahari | reverse complement strand
ACACACACACACACACACACACACACACATTACAAATCACTTTTATTTCTTTTTACATTACTGCTAAATCATTACATTGATTATAAGCAGATAAATTATACATTTTTCCCCAGGAAAGTGAAGAGGGCACACTTTAACATTTTACTTTTAAAAGGGTCACTGGGCTAGATGTACTAGTGCATGCTGAAGTGTTGATGAAGGTGTGTGTTGCAAGGAACCATTTTCTTTAGCCATAGGCAATAGCTTTATTCCTAAGTTGCAGCTTTTAAAGTTCTTAACATCTGAGACATGAGTGAACTCTGTGCTAGGTAGATTTAACAGATTAAAAGCACTTGATGAAATATGCTCAATATTTCATGTGGCATCCAAACACAGGAATGAGGATATGACCTGGAACTCTGGTGGGTTTGTTGATATTGGCACTAAGAATGGAAGCATTTTTGATGTGTTTTAATGGGGATAGAGTAGGGACTACACTAAAGCTCACAGAGCAACTAGCCTTCACTTAGAAACTAATGCAGAGAACCTTGAAGGTTCCTTCAAATTTGTGACAGCGGTTCAACTTTGTAGCTTACCCTGATACTAGCTGGAAGTTATCTCTTCCTTTAAGATATAATATTTATGGCAGCAGCTTTGAAATAGAGGAAAGAGCATTGGACTTGGAGTAAGACTTGGATCTGAGTCCTGACTCTGCCACTCATTAGCTCATTGCATTGGAAGAGTCGCTTAGCCTCTGCAGGCCTCTGTATTTTATAGTATTACATAGCAGGCTTAATTAACTTTACAGGACTGAGTTGGAGATAACAAACAAAAAGGATTTTGCAAATAGTGGAGCGCTACGCAAACTTCAATCATTAGGTCATACCCCCACTCCCTTAGAATGACCATCAGTCTCCTAGGGGTTCCCCCAGCAGGCTGAGTTATAGCTAAAAACGCACGGTAGGAACAGCTGTCAAAAGCGCCCCTCCTACCTTCTGAACTCCACTGCTTGTTTCAGTCTTTCAAAACGAACCAAATGTTCTCTCAGTCTCTGTTCCTTCATCTTTTCAAAAGGCAAGATCTCCTTCCTTCTGCAGTCTTTGTCTCTCTTTTTATCTAGGCTAGCCCTCTCCTTTTCTTTGCTTCTTCCATGACTCTATAGAAGAAAAAACAAACATAAGACGACGAATAATTAAACAGATCTGAGGTTCCATACTTTAGGTTTCACTGGTCATTTTAAAAGTTCAAATGAAGGGAACTAGAGAGGTAGCTCAGCGGTTTCCGTGGTTACAAGCCATTACTGCACTTGCAGAGGACTCAGGTTTGGTTCCCAATACCACAAAGCAGCTCACATTAACTTTCTGGCATGTAGGAGTTAGAGGTATGGGATCCTGCATGCACAAAGTGCACACAAGCTCATGCAGACTCATACACATGAATAAAAAATAAAATCAGGGCTGGAGAGATGGCTCAGTGGTTAAGAGCACCGACTGCTCTTCTGAAGGTCCTGAGTTCAAATCCCAGCAACCACATGGTGGCTCGCTACCGTCTGGAAAGAGATCTGACGCCCTCTTCTGGTGCGTCTGAAGACAGCTACAGTGTACTTAGATATAATAATAAATATTTTTAAAAAATAAAATAAAATAAAATCAATAAAACATTTTCTAAAGTCCAAATAACGAGAAATATTTTCTTTTAAAAACTTAAACTATATCTTTCAAAAAAGCTTGATGACAACAGTTTTATCTTTTGGAAACAGGTCAAACAGTAGACAGCTCCGTCTTGAAGACTCACTTTCTCATATCTGCCCCTTCTGGACGGCCTACAGTGATCTCCCTTGGTTTGGTTTAGTATCACCATATGTCCTGGACTCTTTGAGCCTAAAAAAATAATAATACTTTAGATGAACAAATGGCTACAAAATATTGTTGAAAAGCAGTATATTGAATAAAACTGTATTTTCATCTGATATAAAAAATACCTATTCTAACTTAAATGCAAACACATTACAATAATCTTTACAATTACAATTAAATACTTTCAATAGGGAGGTCTACATCCCAAATCCAAGTCAATTAAGACTTAAGGATACAGCCAGGAATATGAATATGTCCTTGTAGTAGGAAGGGAAAAGTTGGTCTATAAATCCCCTTTTCTACTCCCAGTTCTAACAACATCTGCGACTAGTGACCACAAACAAGCAGCAGCAGAGCTGGGAGGGGCTGAGGAAAGGCAGGGCACATGACGTACTTATCCGCTTCTTCTCTTCACTCTTTTTCATGGACTCTGAAGCCTGCCCACTTGGACCATCGTCGTTCTTCTCATCTTTCTCTATTTTCTTAGTATCTTTGCTTTCTTTTTTTTCTGATTTCTCAGATGACCTTTTCTCTTCTTTTTTAATAGATGCTTGTGTCCTGACCATATCATTCAAGACAAAAAAACAGAATAACTACTTTTGCTATGTACCAAGAAGTCATGTGTCTATCAGAAGCCAGTCTTACTGAGGAGCTATCAGTCAGCCTTACTTGGCACTCCTATCACTCGCATTCTTTTTATCGCCAGCACTCCTTGAGCTACTCTTCTCATCACTTTCTTTCTTCATTTCTTTCTTAGAAGGATCACCTTTGACCTGAAAGGTTTAAACAAAAAGAAATAAATGTTTTTAAAACTTGTAAGCTTTAGAGTTGCATTATATAAATGGGAGTTGAGCTGGGCACAGCCACACATGACTGTAATCCTAGCACTTATAAGGACAGCCCTGAGCGAGTTTGGATCTCACTTTGTAGCTCATAGTAGTCTTCTTTTTTTTTTTT
>NC_034599.1:65491427-65492493 GCF_900095145.1 Mus pahari | reverse complement strand
TCACTTTGTAGACCAGGCTGGCCTCGAACTCAGAAATCCACCTGCCTCTGCCTCCCGAGTGCTGGGATTAAAGGCGTGCGCCACCATGCCCAGCTGCTGCTCATAGTAGTCTTAAACTCACGATTTTTCTCTCTCCCTCGGAATTATAGCCATGCACTATCATTCATAACAGAGAAAGTTTTAGACTGAGACAAGTTGACTATTCTTATCTGAAACACTGTTCCACACTTTAGGCTTCAGGTATCTGTAACCACTGTCCCTGTTAGTTTAGAATAGAGGTATTTGCATCCACTTTCCCTGTTGAGCATCCTAACCAAAAACTCTGAAATACACCAAAATCAAAGATTTTGACCACTGATGAGACTCAAACAGTTTTACTTCAGATTTTTGGATTAGGCCTCTTGTTAATTTCCCCTTTTTTTGAAAAATTAGTCATACTTACTTTTTCCACAGAAATCAGTTGTCCATGTAGCTCTGTGCGATGGAGATGTGCAACACATCTGGACACTTCTGTGCTTGAAGACATGGTTACAATGCCATAGCATTTTGCCCCAGGACTTCGAGCATTTGTAACTACCTTTGCACTTAAAACCTGTAAAATTAGATTATACCTGAGAACTGTTCAGCTGTACACATCCCTAAACAGATGAGACTGAGGACTAGGACCACTCAGATTAAAGGATAGTGAAGATACACTATGGGTATCATTCTGTCCACTCATATTTTTGTGACCAAAGTCTACCCTGTAAAGTAATTCCCTTAAATATTTTAAGTACATATTACCCCTACGCAAATATACAGCCCAAACAAACTACATCAATAAAGTAAATAGTACAAAAATGACAAACAGGAAGAAACTGGATTTGGACCAGTGTGCTCATTGTGGGCACAACCTGAATCTCTTATAGACAATATACAGACATGTCTGCAGACACTACAGAAGCCTGTACTCTTTGAGTCACTTTAAATTTCAAAAATGAATAAAGAGAAGGAAAGGAAAGGAAAGGAAAGGAAAGGAAAGGAAAGGAAAGGAAAGGAAAGGAAAGGAAAGGAAAGGAAAGGAAAG
>NC_034599.1:65437506-65490634 GCF_900095145.1 Mus pahari | reverse complement strand
GTGTTCTGTAATTGTTCTCTTTACTGTTAGGGGGGGAGAGAGAGAGAGAGAGAGAGAGAGAGAGAGAGAGAGAGAGAGAGAGAGAGCGCGAAGGCGAGCGCATTAACATTTCAAAACCTGTTTTATTGACTATTTAGAGGCTTTTACATCTTTAATTAGAAAATGGGCTAGTGACATGGCTCAGTGAGTAAGAGCACTGGCTGCTCTTTTGGGTTCAAATCCCAGCAACCACATGGTGGAGCAGGGCCGACTGGAGCAAGAAAAGGTCCTAAAAATTCAATTCCCAGCAACCAAATGAAGGTTTACAACCATCTGTACAGCTACAGTGTACTTACATACATAAAATAAATAAATCTTTAAAAAAAAGAAGAAGAAGAAAAGAAAGTCATCTAAGCAAAGCAGGTTCTTAAGGGTGTCAGACAGAAGACACTTAGAATGACTAGTCCATGATCAGCGAAAACACAGAGTTTCCCATTTTCCTCTTTAGTGGCTAAGAACTTCCACAATAAGAATATGTGCTTCCTCTGCAGTTTGTATATTCCACTACCTAATGCCAGCTTCTTATAGTTTCAGGATGACCAAATAGTCTCAGTATCTGGCAGATCCTTTTCCTCAGATAAGGAAAACTCTTACTGAGACTACGGCCTAGAGAGATGGCTTAGCTGCTGAAAACCCTTGCTATTCTGGCAGAGGACTCAGGTCCGACTCCTAGCACCCATATGGGGGCTCACAGCTGCCCATAACTCCTGTTTCAAGGACCTCTTCTGACCAGACACACACTGGGTACAAAGAAATCATGCAAACAAAACACTCATACACATGAAATAAGATAAATCAATCTAAAAACTTTCAAAAGTATTTTATATATATAAAATATATTTATGTAACTGTTTTGAATATTAAAAAGTAAAAAGGATATACCTTTCCATATTTGCCAAAGAGGTTCTTCAAATCAGCAGCTTTGGTATTAGAAGACAGTCCACTGACCCAGATGTTCTTAGTTGAGCTTCCACTGCTACCACCAGCACTGCCTGTGCTCCCTAGGACAGATTTCACACCGAAGCTTAAGTGCCTGCAGTGGCCTACAAGGCTCATAAGCTTCCATTATCATATCTTTTCTCATTTAAATTTTGATAGTATTACATTACAACACTCAAACTCTTACAAACTTACCATTATGAAAATCAAAGAGAACAGTAAGAATAAATATTTGTACATTCCCTGTTACATGAATTATAACACAAAGTGAGTGAAAATTCCTTATTTTTTGTTATTTTGTAACAAATGTTAACAACCTGTCCTCAAACCATTACACTCAATTGAGGTGTCTGGAAGCTGCCCTATGACAATGAGCAGACTGCTCTAGGGTCGGACAGCTGTCATGAACACTAAAAGTTCTGAGAAATGGGAAAGAAAAAAAGGGTAGATCCAGAGTGGGGAACAAACATTCTAATAATTCACCTTCATTTTCTTTTTCTGTTTTTGTTTGGGGTTTTTGCTTGTATCTTTGTTTTAGTTTTTTGAGAAAGGATTTCCCTATGTAGCCCTAGCTCCCCTGGAACTCACTGTATACCAGGTTTGGCCTTGACCTCAGAGATCTGCCTGCCTCTGCCTCCCAAGTGCTGCAGTGCTTGTGCTACCACACCTGGCCACCTTCATGGGAATCACAGGTAGTTTAATAACTCTAGACCTAAGTTAGAAACAACCTTCTAAAATAATCATTTCAGCAAGAATAGAGATCTCAAAATAACTTAAGACTAGGGAAGTGACCACAGCTTTTCTGAACTGTCTCCACACAGATAGGGCTCACACATGTAAGTGTATGACACACATTAAGTTACTTAGTGCCAGCAGTGCTTTCTTCCTTTAGTGCTGTGACACAGAAAACAATGCCTAAAAATGCCATGCTTTCACATGTGCAAAAAGAGGGAGAGTAAACATCTGAGAGCTTTAAAATCCCATGAGATAAATCCAACAACGGGAAAGCTGCCCCATGCAGGCTTCTACAGAGAAACAATGCAGATGACTCAAACCCTGAAAATTCTTAAGGACAGTCATCAGAATGTTTTATTTTATGACCTGTAATACTTGGGCCTGGGTACTTACCTAAATTACAGGAAAAGGAACAGGAAAGAAGGCACCACTTAACCAAAATTACTAAGTTTCTCAATTTAAAGGATAAACCTTTGCATCTTTTCCATGAACTCTAACTATAAAGAACAGGATATTGCAATTATAGTTACTGAGTCAAGTCAGTAATAATTTCTAACTATGAAAACATACCAATGAAACACAACCACAGCAAAGCATGAAATCCTCCTTCTGACATTAAGGAGAGATTTGAAGATTTGGCAGTACATAAGAGCAAAGCATGTTCTTTTAGGATGCTTTTTTAGAAATCAAATGCTCTAAAAGCCATCGTAGAAGAGATACAACATGAAGTCATATTGCTCATGGGCACAAGATAACGAGTTAGCTCCAAATAACAAGCAACAATAAGATATGCTCCCTACAGGAGTATAGGGGGATATGCTCAAGGAACAACATACACTAGTATAAAGATTCTTATGTAACATAGTACCATGTACAATTATGTAAAACTTTTAAAAATTGTTCCTCAGATCGTCCAGGAATTGAACATAAAAGTATTTCTCTATATAAGACAAACACCAACACAAAGTAAGTCAAATTAGGAAGAGAACTCTGAAACATTTAAATACTGTACACTTTCTATGTACAGAAGTATATCCTAATTGAAAGAATTAAGTACTATCAAATGTTAGTAGAGGAGTCCATAAATATACACAACTATATTCATGATATAAGTTTCATCCTAAACAGAACAGGAAAAGAGATGTGGTCATGACTGATGTTTCAAACTCACTCTAACTAAAAACACTTCTATAACCTCTCATGTTCATATGAGTTTACAAAGTAACCAAAGGATAAAGTTTTAAATGACAGGGCTGGCTGAAATTGTTTTAAAGCTGCCAGTTAAAGGTTATTGAAACTTGGTCTTCTCAATAGATTTCTAAAGACTAAATGTCAAAGGGGACACAGACAACTAATGTTTTTGCTTGGAAGTGTGTGAGGTTATCATGAAATAAATAGAAAAAACATTGTTACCTTTGTCATCTTTAGATGATGTCTTGCTGTCTTTAGATTCCTTTGAAGAGCTAAAGAAGCAAATCACCAGAAGAAAATTGAAAACAAAAAACAAAACAAAGCCCAAACAGCTTGATATTGACAGCATTGCAAAACGGGTTCTACTCATACACATGGACAACTCCAAAGGCCTACAGTAGGCTACTTGAAATGGCTCCCTTAGGATTCTTGAACTGATTTTGCCCAAGATGCCTGAAGATCTAGGTTTTCTGGCAATCCTATTCAGTGGATATATGGCCATCTTCTCCAGATTTCAGGGCTGGGGCTTGACTTCACTTTGTGTTCTTAGGACTGACAGTTGCTCATTAACCACCATCACAAGGGTTTTTAAAAATAAAACACAAAAATTGTCAATATGAAAAAAAACCAACAACAACAAAAAAAACCAAACCAAAACAAAAATAACAAAAAGAAACCAAAAAAAAACAAAAACAAAAAAAAACAAAAAAAAAATATGCTGACAATTCGACAATGCACTCAGGACACTGCATATTATGAAGATCTTGATTTTTTTTTTAAATAACTTATGACGGTCAAAAATACTCTAGGCAGGATCATAAGACACTAATTATTGTACATGGTCTTGAAGCCACCCCCTTAATGTAGCGCGATCTTATTGAATGCTGGAATTTCAGTATCGTAAAGAACTGACATAGAAAAACAAACCTCTTTGCTTGACCAGAGGCCCCTGTAGACGAGGGCCCTTTCTTCAAAGTATCCTTTTCTTTGTCTCCAGATTCTGCTTTCTTAGCACTTTCTCTGGCTTCCTTCTCGACAGGCTCACCCTTCACGGAGTCTTCCTTCTTACCATCTTTATGGTTCGGGTTCATCTCATAATCCTTGGTTTCCTTCTCCGGGCTCTGTGCAATGGCGTCCTGCACATCTTTTGGCTTACTTGCTTCAGAATCTGTAATTTTCACATTTTTACCTGTTTCTAGGAGGTCATCACCATCAAAATCCAGAGTGATGGCATCTTCAGCCTGGATTGTGACCGAGATGTTGTCATCCTCAGCTTCTTTCCCAGTCGCATTAGCTTCCATCTCTTCATGAGCTGTGTGATCAGCCTCAGCTAGGCTCCCTTCTGAAGGAAGAGGTTTAGATACTTCTTGTGTGCCATCACCAGAACCTGCTATATCTAAGAGGATTTAACAGGAATAAATATGGCAAAACAAGAAGTTTAAACAATTTCACATTCATAAGCTAGAATAGGACCTAGAAAATATAAAGCCAGTCATTAGCACTGATGGAGGGTTAGGGGAACACAGGGATTAGCTAACATACACAATCCTTTACCTAAGATCACTTATTCTTCAGGGGGAAAATGATCTCTACATACAAACATCAAAACAACAACAGTGAGAGAATGGATCCATCCTCAAGGGTCAGCTCTTCATCTCTGCTTATAAGTTGATGGTATCTGAATTGTTTTCCTCCGTGCGAGAGTGAGAGATATGTAGATTTGTTTTCAATGTTCGGCTCATCTTGGGATTTAATCCTTGTGACCTTGGGAGCTCCTTGGTGACTTCCTGGAAGGTCACAATCTGAAGACATTGGTCTTCGGAGTATTCCCAGGCCCCATCTTTTTCACTCTTCATCCCTGGGTAGTCCAGAATCAAATGCAAAACTGCTATGGTGGACTCCGAGGAAGCTCCTCCATGACATCTAAGAGAGTGGCTGCTTGCTATCTGCATCCTGTCCAGATAGTCTGCAATGACTGTTTGCAAAGGTATCTTGCATTCCCAGAGAGAGGAGACCACAGGCATGTGAGATTTGCAGTCAGTAGCTTTATTCCAATGTTGCTTCGAGGCTTTTAATTCTGCCTGGCTGAGGAGCCTTTTCCATGTCCTTTCTAGTCCAATTAGGATAATGTGACTTCTGTCCAAGAACTCAACCTCATAGTGACCTCATATATTGCTACTGTTGTCCTGTGATTGCATTGGATAGGATAGTTTCCCAAGACACTACACATGTCAGAAAATCATATGAAAGTTTCTCTAAGTAGCAAACAAAAGCCAGTTTTCTGGTCATTCACCATTCTTAGGACTAGTACAAAATTCATTGAGTCATAAAACTCCAATAAGCACATATGAGTTACTGCAGTGTCAGTCTTAAAACACAGAATCTACTTACCGTATGCTACAAGTTATTTTTAAAATCTACAGTGATTTTGAATCTATCAAATCACTAAATCTACAGTGAAAAATGGTATTGTTCACTACAGTAACTGATATGCATAGGGCATACTTGTGTTCAAAAGAAAACCAAAACCAATTGGAAAATTAAGAAGCTAACTTAATTCACTAAATTGGTAATTTGAAAAGAAACTATTTTAAAATAAGATTTCAAATGAGGAATGTTTATTTTCATATAATTTGCTTTTCTACATGTCTATAAACTTGAAACTCTACTTAGCATCAAACATACCTTTCTCATTTTCTTCTTCCTCACCATCCTGAAATTCAAAGAATAATCAAATGTAAAATAAACTCACAGAGAACTATATTTTAATAGCACAAAATTAGTCAAATTAAACTAGTAGATAATTTAAAAATATTATTAAAGATGCATATCACACGCAAATATGTTCCAATCAAAACTCAGACCCATTTAGAACTACGGAGCACACTTCTGCTATATATAACTCTATAAAAAGAGGCAAATCTCTCAGTAAGCACATCATTTCATTAACCACAACTAGTTAACATAATCCAAACCTTACTTGTACTAAGAGCTGTCAATAAAATCCTTTATGCCACTCAGTTCATACTTTTTAAAGAACCTTTTTAATATTACATTAGTGGGGAGGCAATGAAAGAGCCAGCACCCATGTGAATATGCCCGCAGGAGTCAGTTTTGATTTTCTTCTTCTACCATGGAGGTCAAACTCCAGTGGTTAGGCTTGGCAGCAAGCACCTTCACCCACCTGAGCCATCTTACCAGCCTATCAGACATACTTTTAACATGTTATTATTCAAAGGAATTAGAAGTATAATCAGCAATGGAGTGGATGCATGATAAAGAAATAAAGAAAACAAAACAAAGCCCACCTCCCTTTCTACATTTCAACAAGGAAAAGGGATGATGATCAGGATGCAGCTCCAAATTACTCTTTCTAGGAAAAGATCTGTTAAATAAGTTCAAAGCTGTCACGAATATACTAGCAAATGGCCAACTTCAAATTGGTATTTGTGCTACAGGTAATCAAAGCAAAGAGCATACCCATTTAAGAAATTTTAACATAAGACACGTGTTATTTCCCAAATTTAACTATGTGCTAGCTTTAAAACAGAAATATCTCAATGACAAGATATTTTTCTTGGAAAAGAAGGAATTTTGTCTTTCTTTTTAAGAAAAAAATAGTTTATTGGGTATATACTGTGAAAAGGTAGGGGGCTTAGCAGTAACTAAACCACTTGTCTACAGCCAGAAAAGGGGGGGGGGGGACAACTTTTTTAATTAAGAAAACACTGCTAGGATTACTAAGGTAGTTTCACCAAGCTAAACTCTATCCCAACATAAGCCATAGAAATGTTAGGCAGGAAGCACAACAGTCTCAAAAGATGAGGTTCCCAGGACACCTTGGTCACTTGACTCTTTTTTTTTTTTTTTTTTTTGAGACAGGGTTTCTCTGTGTAGCCCTGGCTGTCCTGGAACTCACTCCGTAGACCAGGCTGGCCTCAAACTCAGAAATCCACCTGCCTCTGCCTCCCAAGTGCTGGGATTAAAGGCGTGCGCCACCACTGCCCGGCAGTCACTCAACTCAACAGCTGGCTCTAGTGATCTGGGAAAGCTAGCACGAGGAAAGCCTGTAAGTGCTGCCTCTCAAACCACACAGAAGCACCACAGAAGCCTGGGAACACTTGTTCAAACAGGCTGCTGGCACCAGGCGCACAGCTTCTGATTCTGCAGGTATCAAACAGCTGAAGAATGTGTACCACTTAACATGTGTCCAGATGAGTCACGCTGCAGGTCCAGGAAAGACCCGACCAACTCCTCCTGCCTAGCAGTAAAAGAAGATTTCAAGCAAAACTTTCAGTGGAAATCAAAATTACATTTTTTATCATGGATAACAACAATAATGTTGTGTGTGTGTGCATATGCACAAGAGTGTGTTGGTACATGGACACACAGAGGCCAGAGGTCAATGGCAGGTGTCTTTCCTCTATCACTCCCTTTCCCTTTTTTGGTGAGGCAAGATCTTTCACTGAACAGTTAGCTGAACTGGCTTGCCAGAGAGCTCCAGGGATCTGCCTGTGCCATCCTGCCCTCCCCACCTCAGCACTCTAGAGTTCCAGGTGTGCATCACTTTGGGGTTTTACATGAATGCTTGGGATCTGAGCTCCAGTCCACATGCTTGTACTATAAATCAACAGCAACATAAATATTACCTGTATACTGACATTGCATACTATAATTTCTTTTTCATTTAAGTTTTAATATTTGTGTATGTGTATGTTAGTCTGTCTGTCTGTACTTCAGTTGTCTTTAAGGTCCAGAATCCCTCAGAGCTGGAGTCACAAGCAGTTATGAGCTCCCCACCACCAAAGGAACCAAACTCTGGTCCTTTGGAAGAGCAGAGTGTATTCTTAACCACAAGCTAGCTCTCTAGTTCCCCGAGAATTTAATAAACTTAGTTGGTCACAAGTTGTCTTCTGACTTCCACAGGTGTGCTGTGGCACCCACGTACCAACACACAATTGAAATTTTAAATAAATAAATGACTACCTCTGGGCTCTTGATTACACAGTGAAGTGCAGCACTTGGAAAGAATGCTGCTTTGGGTAGAGTGGTTGGTGAAGGAAGTAAGGGGGGAAATAAGCTATTCTCAATTCTGAATACATTTATGCATGGCTTACTGGTTTATCTTGAAAGGCAAACTCTGGTCATTTGGAAGAGCACTTGTATACTCTTAACCACCAACTAGCTCTCTAGTTCCCCCAAAATTTAATAAACTTAATAATTTAAATAAATTTAATAAATACTATACCACTTCCAAGCTATTCTATTAAAGGTACAACATGATAGACAGAAATATACAAATTATTTGCTATTTTAAAAAAGTAAAAAAAAATAATAATTGCTATAGTTTCTGCTAATTAGAAATGCTGTTAAACTACTTTGTTTTACTGAAGTTTTAGCTCTTTTTTAATTTTGTGTGTGTGTGTGTGTGTGTGTGTGTGTGTACACTGCAGTTCTCTGTAACAGCAGTATGTACTCTTAACCACCGGGCCTTCTCTTGAGCTCCCTAGACATTTTTCTTATAATACATAGACAAACCAAGAAATACAAGAGACAGGAAAATGTTCAAATCATGACACCTGTGTATAAACATGCAATGTGTTTGAAAATAATCTCCCCACTAAAAACAATCTTTATTTGGCCACTTGAGGGGTTATCCTGAATAAGAGCATTTCATGCGTGAAAAATGAATCACATCTTCTAAAAATCAGGTACTCAAGCTGTTTATCTTGTAGTGGGGCCTACAAGCCCTAGTCAGATGCTGAAGGACTTAACATAAAGCTCCTCTCTTTCCACTCACCCTAGGGACAGCAAAGAGTCAAAGCCCAGCCTCACACACACTTCTCGGTCATTCACATTCGACTGCTGTTCTGTAGGCTAACGTGTGATAGATGTGTCTCTGCATGGGTAAATAAAAAGACCTTAAGCCTTCAAAATCATCTTACATCAGTAACTGTCTAACATCGCCTGCAGTGCACTAAACAGTATGGGAAAAACAAAGTGGCCCAGCTAAACACTGGAACAATATGAGCTGTATAGACAACAGCAACAGGCTTGCATGGGTTGATTAAGCCCATAAAAAGCACTAAGAATCTGCTGAAATAAAGTCACTGACTTCAGTACTATGGTAAGTTAAATAGGACTTAGAAAACTCTTAACAGTGTAGAGTTACTTAGTAAAAAGAATGTGGTAGCATATAAACCAACAACTAAATAAATGAGCCAGTGAGACTGCTCAGTAGGTAAGCATCATAACCTGAGTTCAGTCTCCAGGCCTCATGTGGTCAGGTGGTAGGGGAGAAACCACTCCCACAAGTTGTACTCTGATCTACACACACACACACACACACACACACACACACACAATGTAATGAAAAATTTTTAAGAATATGAGACTAAGCTTGAGATGTAATTAGTTGGTCTTTACCATTAAAACGTTTTGTATCACCATCCATCTAGACTTAATTCCATAGAATCACATGTGATATACCATAATGTATCAAGGAAAAAGAAAAGTAGAGATATAGAGTCCTCTGTAACATGAACAGCAAGCAACCACTAGATCAAAGAGGCATTACCTTTATGAAGAGAACAGGCGTAAACCTGACATGGAACAGTACACAGATTTCACATCTGCCAGCCCACAAAGGAAAAGCCCTCAGATTAGAGAAGCAGTATGCATATAGGTAAACAGAAAGGGAATGGACATGGCATAATCATGTACTTAGGGTACTTCAGGGACCCTGCTTGTTATTCATTTCTATTTTAGGAGTACAAGTGTTTTTGCCTGCATGCATGCATGTGTGCCTAGTGTCTGAAGAGGCCAGAAAGGGGCAGTAGAACCTTTGGAACTGGAGTTATAGATGGTTGTGAGTTGGTTGCTTGGAATCAAACCCAGATCCTCTATAAAAGCAATTAGTACTCTAAAGTGCTAAGCCATCTCTGTAGCCCCTCTTTTTGTTTTTGAGACAGGATCTCACTATGCAGTCCTGGAACTTGCTATATATATAGACCAGGTTGGTCTCAAACTCACCAAGATCCTCTTGACTCTAAATCCCAAGTGCTGGGATTAAATCTGTGTACCACCACATCCAGCTAAAGGGTTTCTTGAGAACTGAAAGTTTAAAGCCCTTAAAGAACTTTATAGAAATAATGTTTTTTTTAAAAAAAAACAACAAAAAAACAACAACAACAACAAAAAAAAAAAAAACCACCTTAAATAGGGGATGATGAGATGGCTCAGCAGTTAAGAGCACTGGCTGAATTCAATTCCCAGCAACCACACAGTGGCTCACAACCATCTATAAGGGGATCTGATGCCCTCTTCTGGCCTGGGGATGTATATGTAGCAGAGCATTAATACATTAAATAAATAAAATTTTTTAAAAATCCTAGTTTGTTCAATGCTTTAAAAAAAACCCTCAAGTAAATGACATCTTCAATTTAGTCAAACAACTACAAAGAAACACTAACTGCACATGTTCATGTTAGGATCTAGAACAATACATCAGGTCTAGCAAAGAAGGGTTTGTTTTGAAGTATGGTGCTGGGGTCAAACTCAAGACTTTATACATGGTAGGAAAGCATTCTACCAACTGAGCTACATCCCCAGCCATTTCTTAATGTTAAAACTGACCAGGAGGATCTGCTCGAAATCACAGGTCTATAATTAAGTAGAACACAATTAGAAGCAACTTGATCCAGAGGCTTCAAGACAAAAGCAGAAGATCGGGTTTACCTAGAGCTAAGCTATCCTGACACAAACATCATATCGTGTTTGTATTTTTTAAAGAAATAGACTAGGTTACTTTTTTTTTAATGTGTTTCATGTACACAGGTATTTTATCTTCATGTATGTCTGCACACCAGAAGAGGGCATCAGATTCTGTTTAGACTCAGTTAAACTGCAGTTAGAGCTTTTGAGCCACCAAGTGGGTGCTGAGAATTGTTTCAAAGAACAGCTTGTACTACCTTAAGCGCTGAGACTTCTCTCCAGCCCAAATCAAGGATCTTCAAAAAAATTACTAAAAAGGGAGTAGCAGGACACTACAAGGACACTTTCTGAATATCTCTGATGTGAAGTTAAGAAAATATTTTAAATGTGTATAGTAGATTAAAATAACTATAGACTCTCAAAGCTTATCTTTTTAAACCAACAATTAAAAATAGATGAAACAAATCAACCGAAATAAAAAGAAATATGTACTCTACACCTAAGGGGCACAACTGATCTGCAATACAGTAACTTGTTCATCTTAGTAAGAATATGCTGTAACAGGGGAACTCTCAAGCCTTCAGCAATGGCCTTGGTGGTGGCGGTATGTTTCTTTACGACTACTGTAATAATGTGCTGTGAGCTGCAGGAAATGGGTAACGTGGAAGTATCCCTATGAGCTACTTAGAGAAAAGGCCTAGAAATAATGATCAACTCAGGAGCAGTGAACACTCACAGCATTTATCACTAACAAGAAGTAGTAGCTACTTATAGGTCTAGCAGAAACTAGAGTACCTTTATATACACCAAAAATAAGGATAGCTAAAAATGCTCACTAGCAGTGAGTACACTCACTTCAATGATAACAACAGCAGACTGACAGACATTAAATATACCAACGCCAAGAGTTTAAAATAAAAGGACAAAATGCAAAGAAAATCGAAAGCTCGTTCATTATTTTGGAAATAGGTGGATTTTATAGGAGGAAAAAAAAAACAATACATATCCTGGCTCTCCTTTATAAATGACACTACTTGGTAACCAATTAGTACATAAAAGGTTAATTTTTCTAGAACTATTTCCGTTAACACTATGACCACTTTGAAACTCATCGCTTAGGATCCATACAAAAGCAGCACAAGGCGGCGTCCCACCAGTGAAGCACCTGTCTCTCACGCTATCCTTGAATCTGGTAGTAAGCCTAGCAGTCTATGCCGACTTACCAGTATCTACAGGAAGCAGAAATATGTTCAAAGACACCACGGAATACAACCAGCAAACTCTAGACTTTGGAAGTTAACGCAGGGCTTGGGAAACTGCTATTTTCATTGAAAACCAGTCAGCCCTATTCATTTTTACATCGTCTCTACTGCTTTCACACCATCACGGCACAGCTGAGTAGTTATAATACAGACTATATGGCCCAAAACAGCTAGGAAGACTTTACAACCCATGTTCTATGAGATTATCAACTAAGTCTCTCAACAAGTAAACCTAGGAGAAACTAAGTCAGAGAGCAAGGCTATAGATTAAAAGCGCATTAACACAAATGCCAATCAATCACAATGGACAGTTCTGGATTCAAACAAGACCTGTAAAACAATACCCATAGCTGAATGAATATCTGAATATTGACTTCAGTACTTAATGACACTATCATTTTTCTATTAATAATTTCTTTCAAAGTTACATACTGAACTTTGTCATGGAAAATGCATTTGACTTTAAAAACTGCAGAAATATAGATGCACAATATAGATGGAGGTGGAAGTAAAACAGACTGAAGGAGCTGAAATGGTTGAAGCCGGGTAATAGTTCCCTGTGTTTTTATCCCTAAGGCATCTGATATGTTCATGAAAAACCTTTGCAAGCATCAAGCATCATCAGGAGTGTCTGCATGCATTTGTATGTCTCTGGGGGGTTGCATATACATACATTATTTACACAAAGGAAAACAAAGGGCATTTATTTGCTTGTTGTGGATTTTCAGACAGGGTCTAGTTCCACAGCTCAATCTGACCCTGAACTTGCAATCTGCTGCCTATAATTCACCTGCTTCACCTCCAATGGTCAGGGTTATTACACTTTGCACTGTAATTATGAGCTAAATGATTTTACTTAGATGTAGCTTCCTTATTTTTAATACAATGTGGCTATATCTTAGTCTCTGAAGTAACTGTTTTCTTTCGCTATCAGGATGGTTTGCTTTTTCTATCCCATAAAAATGTTTAAACTTAAAAATGACAAGCATTCCATGAGTACTTTATTTCCTCCTGCTAAACATGTTGTCATAAAGTAGCCTGTGATGTAAACAGGGGTCACAGATACCACTCTGGCATACAGCTCACAATTTTTGTAACCATGGAAGCATCCCATCAGTGGAACTCAAAAAGCTAGTTGCCAAAAATACAAAGTTCAATTCCAGTTTTCTGAAAATTAGTAAGCTAAAAAAGTACTCCCTGCATCTGAAGCTCATCTCCCTCATCTACCACACAGACTGAACATAGAAGAGGAATAGCCCGCTGCCTCTCACAGTCCAAATGGCCCCTTCCTGAGTATTACAAGAAGCCAGAAACACTGCTTCCAAAAAGGTCAGTTTTCTTCCACTGAGATGAACAGGGAGCCACAGCTCACCTCACTGCACCTGTGAGGGTCACCATGGCAAAGGCCAGAGAGCTACAAAAAAAGGTGCATTGCCTACATGTATGTCTATGCACCAAGGGCATGTCTGGTGCCAAGTAGAGGTCAGAAGGTGTTCTAACACCTTAGGATTGGAGTGACAGATGATTGTGAGCCACTTGGTGGGTGCTGGGATTCAAACCTAGCTCCTCTGCAAGCAGCAAATGTTCTAACCAGGAAGCCATCTCTCCAGCCCCAGCTCTGCAGGCTGAACACACTCTCCTGTAACTGCTCTTCAAATCGACACTACTAAGAGCCCCAAATTGGATCACCATTTTCCCTAAATCTAGCAATGTGGTCAACAGTGAGTGGTACAGTGTCTCTATTAGAAGGCATGATTCTTAAAGAGTTAAAATATAGCAGGTCCTTGTGAGTAAATGAAAAGATAGAAGTCAGTTTTTAACATTAACATTGCAGAAAACTTTTTTTTTTTTGACAATGTTTCTCTGTATAGCCCTGGCTGTCCTAGAACTCACTTTGTAGACCAGGCTGGTCTCGAACTCAGAAATCCGCCTGCCTTTGCCTCACAAGTGCTGGGATTAAAGGCGTGAGCCGGGAAATCATACTTTCAAATGTACACTATGCATAACATGCACTAAGACATTCACCACATTCACCAAACAAAATGTTATGAACAAGAGAATTTTCCCACTATTATTGACGTTTACCTTAACAATGTTACACGAATAAAAAATTGAAGCATTGAAAAGAATATCATAGTTCTAAGTTATTTATTTTATACCAAATTGAAAAAAAAAAAAAAAAAGATTATAAACTTCCCAAGTCTGTTTTTTGGTAAGTCTCTACTAAACTTTCTAACTCTATAGATAATAGGAACCTCAACTCCTAATCATTTTTTGTGGCACCAGAACCTTCAGCTGTCAACAGTTTATACATATCACATTCAAAGTTCAGGATCAAACAAGGCAGTTTTACGAATTTTAGAATTACAAAGTAAAAATGTAAGATTGCCTTTCCGAGCCCTTCCACCCACAATTTATACTCACGGGACTAATTGCAAACTTACTTGGGCTGTTAGAAAGGTGTCATCTTCACCTTCTTGAGCTTCAGTTTCCTAAGTAAAAGGTATACAACAGCTTTGCTTTACAAAACATCTGGGTACAATGGGAATGCTTTGACGCTCATACCTGGTTATCATTTGCCTCATGCTCTGTTAACTATGGGCACCAAACCAGGAATTCAGACTACACTCTCTATGACAAAATAAAAAAAATCAGTCATGCCTCTTCATAATTAGAAAATTCTTGAGCCCCTCATTTACCAGGGTAGGCAGGAGGCACATGTTCTATGAATAACAACAGTCCTCATTCCCTATAATCCAATGGCTTTCCTAAGATCTATCATACTTCAAAGCAGGACAAGTGGTCTGTTTTAAAGGAAATACCTGGAAATTGCATTATAATTCAACTTTAATTTTCTTACCCTTGATAAAAAATAAATAAAGATAACTTTTTGTCCTACTAAAGCAGCAAAGGGGGTGGAGGGCCCTACCACCCAGTAATACTGGCAAGGTCAGAGTGAAATAGGCACACTCATCTCTAGTGCCATGAAAATAAAACCCAAACCTTAAATATCCAAGGTTGTAAAGAGGCTATTAGACACACAGAAGGTAGCCTGATTATAAAGTCATTATGGCATGTTATATAAAAGCAGAATATAGAATCAACAGCAATTTATGACATGGCAATAACTATGTAAATATACATGTAAAATAAGCTAAAAATTTAAAAGCCTTAGGTGATAGGATTCTAAGTAATTTATAAATAAATTTTCTAAGTTCTGAGACCTCCATATCAAACTAGAAAAAAAGTACTTTCTATTAGTAAATCATAAATTTATCTGTGTCATGTTTTAACAAAACTGGCTAAAGACCTGACTTTCGATGTCCTCTTTTTCTCTATCTTCTATTGCTTCTGCCTCTACAAATTCCTGAGTTGTCTTGTTCTCTTCTGTAGATAGCAACTCCTGGGAATGCACAATTTCCTCTTCATTTTCACCAAATTCTTCCAAGTCCTTTAGCTCGTCATTTCCATCTTGGTCATGTGTCTCTTGATTCTCCAATTCACAGTCCTTTTAATGGTAAGAAAATTTGGTACAACTAGAGGCAAAGTGGTGTGTCTTATCTACCAAACACTTTCGGAAGTTTACAACTTTATCTATGGCAGATTTGATTGTACGTCACGATATTCCTGGAATGAAAGTGCAAGCGCTTTACCTGTCACATAGACTGTCTTTTAAACAGGTAGTCAGTACCAACACCAGTAAGCCAGGATCAAATCTCAACTTTCACACTGAAATAGCAAGCTGAATTCTAGAGAAGTACTTCAAGTTTAGGTATTTAAGAGTTACCACGCTACAGTCTAAAAACTGTCCAAGAGCATGCAGAGCTTCTAAGAAGTGGACTACCTACATTCTCCATGTGCCAGTCTCATTTAATATCAAAGAGCCTGGAAGTCATATGCATATATAAACATGAAGTTTACTTCAAATTAATAATAAACTCCCAATTGTTGCATCAGTCTTCACTTGACAAGTATGCATAATATAATAATTGTTTTAAAATTTCTCATTATCAATTTAAATAGGAAGGGAGACATAGAGTGGGATTAGCTCTATACAAGGTCTGTGTCTCCTTCAAAATATACAAAGATATGGTATTTTGGTGGGAGGAAGGGCTGAATAGCCATGGAAGTGCCTTCCTTATTCTTGCCATGAATCAAGAAGATTTAAAAAGTTGTTTCTGGACTAAAGAGAAAAAAACCGATCTACGCGCCCTTTGTAGCTGACCTCAGAAAGGGGAAGACTGTCTAGTGGGGGAAGAGGGCAGAGAGGACCGTGCTGCTCTAGGACACATGGTGACAGCAGAGTGCATTCTGGTGGGACTAGGGGAGCCTTGAAAGCTGATAGGGTAGGGAACTGATGATGGCAGAAGCACAGAAGCAAACAACAGGGGGAGTCCCTGAAGGGACTGTACCATTCTGAAGCAACCCTGGACTTCACTTCCCCACAGAAGCACCTGCTACACCGGCCACGCATCTAGGCATCAGGTGCCACTTACCCACCACTATTCTAAGTTTCCAAAATTACCAACTCTAGAAACAAGAAAAGAAATTCACTTACTTATCAAATACCTGACATATACTTTCAAAGTAAGGAAATATTAAAAACTAAAGGTACATTCACACAGAATTATCTAAAGAAAAATATCCTTTTTGTTCTAGATATTGCCACAAGTTGTTTTAAGGTTGACACAAAGATACCCTTTCCAGCAGTTGGGCCATCTTACTACTCTACTCAATGAAGCACGTGTCTTCTCCAACATTCCAAATAACTGATACAAATTAAAACATTACAAAACTAAAAGTCAGGGGACCTGGAGTGATGGTTCAATGCTGAAGAGGACCTAAGAGTTCAATTCCCAGCAACCACATGGTAGCTCACAACAGTCTGTAACTCCAGTTCCAGGGGATCCAACATCCCCACACAAACACACATGCAAACAAACACCAATGCATATAAAATAATGATAAATCAGAAACCTAAGTTTTTCACAAGTTGCAATGTTTTTGAACTTATAATTTTTGTTTAATCACACATTAGTAAATAGAGAAAATAAGAAACAGACCCAATGAAATAGACAGCACAAGAATAATAGATACCAAATTTAAGAGTTCTTAAAGGCTCAAACAAGAGCTGATACAGGAAGGCAGTCACTAAATTTAGTGGCTCCCCAGGCAAACAGTTCCTAAAACTACCTATTCTAAACTAACTGCTTTCATCTCTGCATGGTAGGATGTGTGTGGGGCAGAGAAGACACAGAGCTGGGCTGCGGGAGCTACAGGCAAAAAAAAAAAATTGGCCATGAACTGACCTCATGGCAGGACACACAAACACACAGAGAAAACTGTGACAGTATAAATTAACTATACACAGAACCCAGAGTAAAGGAGAATGCACATGATTTAAAAAGAACTGTGATCTACACCTGCAAATGCCACAGCCCTTTAGACCCAAGGAATAGCACACCACTTTTCATTGACAGAAACAAAATACCCAACTAGAAACTTAAAATAACTTGTTCTTCTATAACTGTAATACATAGAATACCACTGCCTCAATCAGAATTACTTAAATTTTCTGCTTTTGAGGTAAATTACTTTTTTAAGGTACATTCCTTTTGGCTCAAAAAGGTGTAATGTATTTATCTTTAAAGGGCATAACAGATTTCTTTATTTGATCTTTACTAGGTAGAAAATTGCACATCAGCAATTTTTCCTCTCCAGTTTTAAAGTCTATACGATCAAGTCCTACATATTATAATATATAAAAGTTAATGCAATGAATAGACTGAAAAAGATACCAGTCTATTAACTAGCACACCATTATTCTCCCCGTTCCCAGATCCTCATGCTTCAGATTCCCATTTGATTGACCAAACACAGGTTTAGCTTTTAGCTTTTTGTTTTTTGTTTTTTGAGCCAAGGGTCTGTTGTAACCTAAGCCTACCTCTGCTAGGAATAAAATCGTGTGCCACCATACCCAGCTTAAGTTTTTCATGTCTCTCTTAGCTAAAGAGTTACTTCTTTTATACCTCAATTATGAAAGAAAGCTCGTGGGCCTGCCAATATAAGTCTCTTTAACCTATGTACTTCTGTGTCTATTGTTCCAGTCTATATCCATGAACTCATCACGCAGAGCAAACACCTTAACCTAGTGATTGACACTTTACCTTGACAAAAGCATCATCTTCCACAGAAGCATCTCCACTCAACTCATCTGCTTCTTGTTTTTTACCTGCGAAAGAAGGAAAATGGGCTAACAACCAATATTTTATTACTTTAAGATGAAAAAAGAACATTCTACACTTATTCTGCAATATCACTCTCCAGTCCTAAAATCCTCTACAAAGCTAATTCAAACTAAAAACAACTGGACACAGCTATCCTAAACAAAAAAACAAAAACAAAAACAAAACAAAACAAAGCAAGCTTTACCAAAAGCCATGCCACCTCACTGCCATGCATGCTGCCCAGAACCCATCAACCTCAGCTCACCTGATGTCAATGGTACATTCTCTTCATACACATAAATTCTCTAGCTTCAGTTCTGCCAACAGCAGCACCTTTCAACAGTACTTTACAGTCTATATATATAATCAAATGCCTAGAGTCAAATTCAAGACCCAATGCCCATAAAAATCCTCAATCCTCCTCTTAAATAGCTTTATCTGAAATAAAAATCTCACACTTGGCCAACCATGATGGTACACACCTGTAATCCCAGCCATGTGGGAGGTAGAAGCAGGAGGATCAAGAACTCAAGTCTGAAGGTAACCTGGGCTACATGACAGAAGTCTCTCTCATCACCTTCACAGCATGCTAGTTGATACAAACTGCCTAGCTCTGGTTCCAGGACATCTCACCTCCCCATGAAGGGAGAAGATCATTTGATACAATGGCTGCCTGGATGCTCTTTTCCCCAAAGCTTCAGCACAGCAGTCCTGGCCACTTTAGAGTCAGATGCTGCTTAGCTGATGCAAGGCAGAACTGACTTCTGGATACATGGTACCCACACTATACAGCAGTCCTGACCACTTTAGCATCAGAGCCAGATAATACTTAGCTGATGCCAAAGCCAAACTGACTTCCAAATGCAGACTATCCCCAGCTTCCTGGCAGACTATAAGATTTCCCTGCTCAGCCCTCATTTTTAAAACTATGTTATTTGGTAGAATTTAAAGAGTACTACTTTAATTTAAAAAAAAAAAAAAATTCCAAAGCCAATGCTAAGTTTCTTGTGTCTTCAATATAGCCCCTCAAAAACTACCTAAAAATCTGTAATGTACCATAAATGCCATCTTTAGAAAAATCACAGCCACTGAAAGGTTAATATTTAAATTATAACCTTTTCTTTTTTTTTTTTTTTTTTTTTGCTTCATTCACAATTATTATTTTCAATATTTACATTTCAAATGCTAAGCTGTGGGGTAAGAGCTTCAGCAGCACAGTTTTGGGGTTGGTTGGTTTGTTTGTTTGCTTTGAGACAAGCTTTTGCTACGTAGCCTTGGCTGTCCTGGAACTCACTTTGTAGACCAGGCTGGCCTCGAACTTAGAAATCCACCTGACTCTGCCTCCCAAGTGCTGGGACTAAAGGCGTGCGCCACCACGCCCGGCAATTTTAACCTTTTCTTTCCCATTTCTTTCAAACATAAATGGATATTTCCTTCTGAGGCAAACTAAAACTGCATTTCCCTCTTGCCTGTAACAAGTCTTGACAGAGCTGCTGCCCAGGCTTATGACTCAGTGACTCCAGAGTCCAGCTCTAGGGTCTTCCCATATCCCCTAACCACCACCCCTATCTTTCACACGTTCTCAATTGAAAGCCCTTTCTGTGAATGAGTGGTAACAGGAAACACACTGGTCCTACGAACAAAAGAAGCCAGACTGGGAGCGTATGTCTCTCACTTACTCAAGGAGCAGCTCATGCCTGTGAGTATATATTCTTTAAAAAAAAAAAAATCTTCAAAGAGAAAAGGAGTTGAGACAGGGCCTCACTCTCTAGCCCTAGCTAGCCTGGAACTCACAATGTAGTTCATGCTGGCATTACACTGGCAGTGATCCTCCTGCCTCAGCCTTCTAGTGCCAGGGTTATAATGCACGAATTACCACCCTTGAACTTCCTATTTAAATTACTGGTGTCTACCTTTTAGGGAAAATATAAACTTACAATGTACATAAACATTTATAATTGTCATTTTATAATAAGTTTATTTTTTAGTGTTTTACACAACAATCAAAAAGGCCTATGGAAAAAATGAAATCTAAATACAGAAATGACTTCACAGGCAACCACTTCATAATCCTTGCTCATTAAAATCTACCAGTCTGTTGAAGAAAGCTAACAACAAAGGCGCTGCTTTTCTGGATGCAAATGAGCTCATTAAATTATTCTATTACATTATAGATAAAAGGGCATCTGTTAACAAAAATATTCAAGGGCTCAGCAACTCTTGAACAGGACTTAGGTTCTATTCTCAGCACATATGTGGCATCTCACAACCATCTGCAGCTACAGTTCCAAGGGATTTGATGCTCTCTTATGCTATGCACCAGTACCAGACACACATGTAGAACACTTATACACATGCAGGCCAACACACACATAAAAAAAAAAAATAAAAAAAATTTTTTTTTTTAATTTTAAGGATGCAGGCTAGAAAGATGGCTCAGTGGTTAAGAGCACTGACTGCTCTTCCAGAGGTCCTGAGTTCAATTCCCAGCAACCACACGGTGGTTCATAACCATCTGTAATGAGATCCAATGCCCTCTTCTGGTGTGTCTGTAAACAACTACCGTGTGCTCATATACATAAAATAAATAAATCTTTTTAAAAAACTAAGGATGCTACCTTTTTAGAGGAAAAGATTTTAAAAACCTCAAGCCTATATCCTTCTACAAATACATGCCCCCCAAGTAACCTAAAGGACAAGACTTAGGGAGAACTCCTTTAGTTGCTTCAAAAGTGTTGTTTCTTCTGTAACTAAAATCTGTCTTAATTTACAACGCACTTTTTAAAAATATATCTCTGTGTAGCCCTGGCTGTCCTGGACTCACTCTGTAGACCAGGCTGGCCTCGAACTCAAGAATCGGCCTGCCTCTGCCCCCCAAGTGCTGGGATTAAAGGCGTGTGCCACCACTGCCCAGCTTAGAAATACTTTTTACCAGGCATGCTTGGGTACATTAAGGCAGGCTCTACTGTTTTACAAAAGACAAAAGGAGCTTAGAGGCCAAGTAGCATGTTCTAAATCAGCAATAGCATTTGCTAAACTCTCCATTTCAGTGTGAGGCTCTTCTGGTCCACTAACAAGGCATTGTTCTAGGGAGTGGCTGATCCAGTTTACAGACAGTAGCCTCAGCTTGGTAACAAGCACACACCAGGCACACTCCAAGGGGAAGCCCACTTACTTTAGTTCACTTAGAGGAAGTTCAAATTACACTTCAACAAAAACTACCAGTTGTTGTTGGTTGTCCTGATGCTGTTATTCTGATGTCAATTGTTCTTCAGGGCTGCCTCTGATGAGCAGCCCCTTCATGTACTCAGATCATCTCATGTGAACCTTCTCTCCATTTTAACTGGTCAATAAAGGCTAGAGACTTGCTTCCAGGGAACTTCCAGAACAGCTAACTTGCCCATCCAACCTTTCAGACTGTTACAGGCAGGACTTCAGCTGAGCCATGGACTTTTTCAGCACATAAGACTGGATGGCAAATGATACCAACTAGCCGCCTCCCTTTAACAAAACCAATTTTCTTTTTTCCCTTTGGGCTCCCAGAAAGGAATTCTCAGCCCCAATTCAGCAAGAAGCAATCAAAAGATCATCGTCCCAGTCCCTGAGGTTGAGGTGGATGGCTCTGGTTATTTTATGAATTATAGATATGTTGTCACTTTAAGGGATAATTTGTAAATGTTCTACCTTTTGACAGGGAGGAAACTAGAGCTTAAAAACAGGGATTTCTACCTTTCCTCTCCTCTTCTCTATCCTTTCTTAGGTAAAGGAAAGGGGGTGAAAAAGAAAAGGGGGAATATAGTAATATTATAGAAATTAGACAACTATATAAATAGGGATAGGATATTAAATTTAGTCTTAAACAAATTATTCTATAGCTATAATCTTACGTTGGTAGAAATCTTTATATTTGATGCAAATTTGAAGTTATAATTTCTTATACTGGTACAAAATTTATATATTGATACTGGTTTAAGGTTTTTTATTGGTATACAAATCATTCTATAGCTATAATCTTACGTTGGTAGAAATCTTTATATTTGATGCAAATTTGAAGTTATAATTTCTTACACTGGTACAAATTTTATATATTGATACTGGTTTAAGGTTTTTATTGGTATAAATCTTTGTATATTGATACAAAATTTAAAATATTGTTAGTTAGAGAGACATTGTGCCTATGCAACTCATTTAAGAATACAAGGCTTAGACCCAGTCCTTTTAACATCTGCTAGTACAAACTGTTTAGGGTAACTAAATACTGCAAGTTAATAGCTAAACAGTGAAACTCATGGTTATATTCGATTCTAACTTAGTTAATTACAACAAGTGTTTTCAAGATTACTGAAATAGTGAATAGCTAAGAATAATCAATGTTTGACAATTCAGTTATACCATATAATCTTCAAAAACATCAGAGATCCATAGAATATGGCATTTAATATTATTTCATTATTAAAAGATCTTTTGAATAAGAGACATGTCTGCTCCTGACATGTCAAAGAAGATACTGAGCATCATTACCTCCATATGAACTTGCTCCAATTATGGCAAGCTAGCCATTGGGCAAGAATTGCCTTAATTCCATCTACAAACAAGATTCTGTTCAAAAAAGGGCAATCTGGATGTGGGATAGTTGAATGCTAAGCTCTACCAAGTCAGGGTAAGCTAGTCCTTCTTAATTCCCACTTCACTTAAGGTCTATCTGATGTTCTGGGCTAGAAGACTGAAAACAGATGCTCCAACATTTTAAGGAATATTGGGGACTCTCCAGTCAGCTGTCTCTACAATTTATATTAGCTTTGTGCTTCCTACATATTATACTTAAGGTTATACCTAATTCCTTCTCAGATCTCTGACGGGGTTGCACACTAGTTATAGTCTCATAACTGAACTTAAGTTAGTTAACATTAAAGATGTTCTAGATTTGAAAGGATGTTTTTTCAGATGGTAATACAAGTTAAAAATCAAACACGCCTGAGGTATGGAGCTGTAAACTCTTTTAGTTAGGGTAGGATTTTATCTTGATTGCCAAGTACAATAGACTGACATTACTTAATAGTTTTCATAATTGTTTCAAAATAGCTCCTACTATATATTGTTTGTTACCATAAGAGAAGGAGCCTTTTTAATTGGAAAAAAAAAAAAGAAGGAAATGTTGTGGATTATCCTAATGCGGTTTATATTCTGATGTCAATTCTGCTTCCTCAGGAGGGGATGGCTCTGACAAGCAGCCCATCATGTACTCAGGTGATCTCTCCTGTGAACCTTCTCCCCATTTTAACTGGTCAATAAAGGTTAGAGCCTGTGATTGGCAGTGGAGGGGAAAAAGAGGAGACTGATGAAGAGGAGAAAGCCATGATGGACCAAAACCACATGGCCAGGAGAAACCACAAGTAGCAAGGGGTCTTATAGCTGGAGAATACGTTAGTATAATGTTATGTCTGCCCAATCTAGGCTTATAGGTTATAATTATAATAACTGGATTGTGTGTGCTTTTTCTGCGGGCTTATTGGGTTGGAAATTCAAGCATCAAGTAGTCACTGCTGCTGCTTACATGCTTCCTGCTGTCCAGACTCTACAAGGAGTGCTTCTACAGTCACACACTTCTGCTTTCAAACCTACTACCTAATCCGAAGCATTCACTCCACAAACTAGAAAACTGAAGCTGAAGAGTATATTTAAGCCAAGCGCAATTCCACTCCCAGAAGCCAGGATCATTCAGGAGCTAAAATGGATCAGGTGCTCAACTATTATTTCTCTTGTAGTAAATAAAGGCTCCAAAGTCAAGTCTTTAAAAATGTAAACTGTGAGTCAGGCAGTAGTGGTGCACGCCTTTAATCCCAGCACTTGGGTGGCAGAGGCAGGGGGATCTCTGAGTTTGAAGCCAACCTGATCTACAGAGGGAGTTCCGGGACAGCCAGGGTTACACAAGGAAACCTTGTTTTGGGAAAAAAAAAAAAAAAGGGCTGGAGAAATGGCTCAGAGGTCAAGAGCACTGGCTGCTCTTCCTAGAAGTCCTGAGTTCCCAGCAACCACATGGTGGCTCAAAACCATCTACAATGAGATCTCGTGCCCTCTTCTGGCCTGCAGTTATATATATGCAGGCAAAATGCTGTACACATTAATAAATAAATAAATCTCTTTAAAAGAAAAAGAAAAGAAAAACAAACAAAACCAAAAGAAGTAAACTGTGGAACTCACAACAGTTCAGTAATTTGCACTGGGAGGCACAGTCAAGAAGAGGTAGTGGAGGGTACAAAGAAAGTCTTACTGTTGTTCTGCGCTGTTTCTAGACGTTATTTTACACAAGGACAAGATTGGGCAACACAGCAGTGAGACTCAGTACACAGCATTTGAGAAAACTGAAAACTCACTAGCTTTTGATCACTTTCATAATCTGTAACTCTGGGTATATTTAATGCTGAATTTGAAACTATATTGTAACTTTGTAACTGTTTCCTCTATGAAAAGTTATTACCAGGGCTGGAGAGATGGCTCAGTGGGGAAGAGCACTGGCTGCTCTTCCAGAGGTCCTGAGTTCAATTCCCAGCAACCACATGGTGGCTCACAACCATCTGTAATGAGATCCAATGCCCTCTTCTGGTGTGTCTGAAGACAGCTACAGTGTACTCATATAGATAAAATAAATAAACTTCAAAAAAAAAAACAGAAAGAAAAGAAAAGTTATTACCACTCTACAAAATACAACTAATCTGCATAAGTTACCATGTTCACCATACAGCAGAAAACCCCGATTGGCACTAGGGCTAACCAGTGCTCATTTGTCCTGGAATTCCTGACTGATCATAACAGGCTAAGTTGTGGGTTGTAAACTAGTAAGCCCAAGGTCTAGACTTCAATTAGGCCCAACTGAGACAAAGGTAAGAGGTAACATAGAAGTCAAAGTCTCCTGTCAACAACACTAGACTAACTAACCGATACTATAAATTATATCTGTAGGTTTTTGTGCAGTCACAGATGTGAAAGGACTTCAAGACTAAACAAATTCCAATAATACTACATTTAGCAAACTTTATTCAGCTGGTAAGCATTTCTGTCTGTGCTACTTAACCCTGGGCTAGTAAGACCCTATTTATTTACTTCCTTTGTCCTTCAGGAAATCTGGTATGCACCACAGAGAGGCCAACTGGCTCAAAGTAGCATGACTACAATGAAGGTTAACTCAAAGGAATGAAGAGTGCACACATCACTTTTTAATGCTTTAGTCAGTATACACTGTCTAAAAAAAAAAAAAAAGAAAACAAAAGCAAATTAAAATATCACATATTAAGCTATAGTAACTATTTTGAAATATATAAACTTCATCAAAATGCTATTTTATTTTTTTATTTGTTTGTTTTCTTGCTTTTCAAGACAAGGTTTCTCTGTGTAGCCCTGGCTTGCCCTCAAACTCAGAGATTGCTCTGCCTCTCTGCCTCCAAGTGCCAGATAAAGGAATGTGCCACCAGGCCCAGCTTTCAAAATGCTATTTAAGTAAAAATCACATAATCCAAAGTTGACAAAACTTGAAACAGTCTATGAATGACACTGTATAAGTAATAACTTCTTTTTTTTTTTTTTTTTTTTTTTTTTGGTTTTCCGAGACAGGGTTTCTCTGTATAGCCCTGGTTGTCCTGGAACTCACTTTGTAGACCAGGCTGGCCTCAAACTCAGAAATCCACCTGCCTCTGCCTTCCAAGTGCTGGGATTAAAGGCATGCGCCACCACCACCCAGGAAATAACTTAATAAAACCTTGAGCCAACTCATGACTGAGAACTGCACGATGAGATGCTTTGCAATGCTCCACTTACTAAGTTAAAATTCTCTCAAAAATCATCAGAAATATTTGCATCTATCTAGTATGGTGGTGCATGCCTTTTATCCCAGAACCTGAGAGGCAGAGTCAGGAAGATACGTGAGTTCAAGGCCAGCCTAGTCTACAGAGTGAGTTACAGGACAGTCAGGGCTACCTAAAGAAATTGTCTCAAAATAGAAAACAACATAAAAGATAAATATAGGGGCTGGTGAGATGGCTCAGCGGCTAAGAGCACCTGACTGCTCTTCCAAAGGTGCAGAGTTCAAATCCCAGCAATCACATGGTGGCTCACAACCATCCTTAACAAGATCTGACGCCCTCTTCTGGAGTGTCTGAAGACAGCTACTTACATATAACAAATAAATAAATCTTAAAAAAAATACATTTGCAGGTGTAAAAGACACACAAAAATATGAAAAAAAGATAAAATATAAAATTTTATATTTAAAATATAAAACCAAATAGGATAAATCTAGATAATAAAAAGCTGGCTTTTACCACAATTTTTTTTTTTTTTTTAGTTTTCACAACTTATACATTTGAGAAATAGATATACAGGTTCTTGGTTACAAGTTATTGGTTTGTCTTCTCCAAAGATAAACTGATCCTTACCAAGGTTTACTATCTTCCTTAAACTCAGAAAAGGTTGCAAACAAAATCCACTTAGGTAATTTTTCCAAGTAACTTCATCCTTTCAACAGAGATGTTGTTATGAAATACAGATAAGGACTGAATTAAAAAGCTCAGTGGCACACAGCTCTTGCCTAGCAGTCATAAAGCCTTGGCTCCAATCCCTAGTTTAGGGGAGGGGAAGAAAGCTTAGTTACAAAATTTCTGTTGGAAATATGGTTTCTGGGGGCTGGAGAGATGGCTCAGCGGTTAAGAGCAATGACTGTTCTTCCAGAGGTCCTGAATTCAATTCCCAGCAACCACATGGTGGTTCAAAACCATCTGCAATGTGATCTGATCCCCTCTTCTGGTATGTATGAAGACAACTACAGTGCATTCATATACAAGAAATAAATAAATCTTAAAAAAAAAAAATAAAGAATATGGTTTCCAAATAACCATTGACATTTCCAGCCAAAACATCCTCCCAAAACCATCCAGCAGCCTAGACTTTTTTTTCCATTACATTTTAATGTATGTATCTGTGTGTGGGTACATGCCCTGGTGCATATGTAGCAGGAATCAGTTTTCTCTTTCCAACATATGGGTCCCCGGGGATCAAACTCAGGCTGTGCAGTAGCAGGGACCTTTACTACTGAACCACCTTGACAGCCCCAACATACAATATTTAAACCAGAAATCTTGTCTTATGGTAACTACTGGCATGAGTTTTAGGTACTCTTATTTTATTTTACTTTGTTCTTGAGTTAGTCTCCCTATACAGTACAGGCTGGCCTCAAAATGAAAACCCCTGTCCCCTTCCCAAGTGCTGTGATTACAGGTGCATACCATCATACCCAGCTATATTTTAGCTTCTATTAACTAGCATTATACGAATAGAACAAAATTTCAAAAAGTCCTTGTACCATATCGTAAATACAGCAGTCACTGACTCTGATTTTTTAAAACCATAAATACATAGTTATGCAAATAGATACATGTGTGTTGTATCAAAGATGATTCACATTCATCATAACAAACCAATATCCAAAGTTTTTATTTTTAAAGTCCCTTAAATCTGTCATCTAAAGATAATTAGAACAATCATACAAGTTTTGGGGGGGTTTTTTTGGTTTTTCTGTATAGCCCCTGGCTGTCCTGGAACTCACTCTGTAGACCAGGCTGGCCTCGAACTCAGAAATCCACCTGCCTCTGCCTCCCAAGTGCTGGGATTAAAGGCGTGCACCACCACCGCCTGGCTCATACAAGATTTTTAAAGACCGTGAAAGGGCCAAGGTTATACAAATCAACAGCAGAAGACCTGCCTAGCATGTGTGTGAGGTCCCAGATTCTGGATTGACCCTAGCACTGAGAAAATAACAAGTAAATATGAAAAGTAGTAAAACTTAATTGAGTTCCTAATAGGTATAGCTAAAGTTTATGCCTATCAACTAAAAACAGTTCTAGGGCTAGAAAGATGGCTCAGGGATTAAAGGCACGAGCTTCTCTTGAAGAGGACCCAGGAGTAACTCATAACTACCCATAATTCTGGTTTTGGGGGACATAATGACTCTTCTGATCTCTTTCAAGCACACAGGTACACAGCCATACATAATAGGCCAAACACAAATAAAATAAAATAAAATAATCTGAAAAACTTTAAAACCTATTATGTATGTATTTCTTAAGTTTTACTTACATTTCAGCACATCTATGGGAATCAAACAAAAGCCATGTGAAAGGTTTTGGAGAATATAGGACATACAAAACTGATGAGTAGAATCACCCAAAAAAGGCAGTATAGCCCCAGCTGCACATGAGAACCATCTGGCAACTTTCCGAGAAGCCTGGTGTCTGTGCCTTGAGAGAGCATGAAAACTAAGCCTCAAGGAACTGGGAACCTAGTGTCTGTTTCTGAAAATCCCAACGTCTTTAATACAGAATATAGACTACTTAGATGATGGGTATCACTAACGAGGCCAGAGTGAGAAAAATATGAGAGGAAAGTGATTGTTTTTAAGCTACTGTAGAGAAGCATGGTAACAGAGCACACCAAGTGTGTGATGTGGACTTATTTCAGTTGTTGAAAAAGAAAAACACAGGCCTGGAGTGATGACTCAGCTGTTGCTCTTCTAGAGAACCCAAGGTGGGTTCCCAGAACCCACTTGGGGGCTGGAAACCGTCAGTAACTGTTGGAGTGATGTTTTGTGTACTGTACAAAGATTATCCTCCTATTATTCAAATGTTGATTTCTGTGCTGGCAGAAATCTAATTCTAGGCCAGACTTAGGTATTGCTATTATTATGAAACATATCCTCCCACCTTAGTCTTTTGTAAATGCTGTTCTCCATCAGCTTCTGATTGGTCAAATAAAGAGCTGAACAGCCAATGGCTAGGCTGGAAAATTAAGGGGGAGACTTCTGGCCTGAAATGGGAACTAAGATGAACAAGTAAAGAGCCGCATGGCAGAATGTAGGCCAGGCCAGTATTGTCACGTTGGAATAGCTGAGAATCTGCACAGCCATAATGCCCCAAGCTTATAATAAATTTAAGTCTCTGTGTCATTATTCAGAGCTGGGGCGGGCATTGAAAGGCCATTTAGTTACATGTAACTCCAGATTCTGAGCTCCAAGGGATCCAACACCTTCTGACTTCTTCAATCATGCATGTGATGCACTTGAAGACACTCAGGCAAAAACTCAAATACATAAAATTTTACAAATCTTTGAAAAAAAATTGTAAGTAAAAAATATTTAAACACAATGACATTATGAGCTATTTTTGTCATTTTATATTTTTCTGGATTATCTGATTTAAAAAAAGGAAAAACATTCCACCTTTGACCTAGAAAACACTAAACTACTATTCCAGAGTCAAAAGGCTGACACAGAGGCGACTAAGGCTGTGCAGCTTAGGATTTGCACAGTTCACTTCAGAAGCTGACAACACTGAGGTCCTTTATTCTGTCATAAGAATGGCTGATTAAATAAATCAATAATCTAGATGAGCTTTAAGCCGTCCAATCTTTTCATTAGAATCCCATGCCG
Organism: Mus pahari; assembly: GCF_900095145.1. Lineage (NCBI taxonomy): Eukaryota > Metazoa > Chordata > Mammalia > Rodentia > Muridae > Mus > Mus pahari. The sequence continues at coordinate 65,461,055 of NC_034599.1, read as the reverse complement.
TCAACACTAATAAGATTTCTTTTCTGAAATGCATGCACAATCAACAGTTTATTTTACATGAGTTCATAAAATGGAAATAAACTCATAGCTTTCAGCATGTGACATGAAATACCTAGGACAGACAACTGCCCTGCAGCAAAGTGCTATCCTGACACAAACTGATTACATACCATATTTGATATCATAGCTGAAAAACATGCAAGAATACCTTAGTGATAAACAGCATGTTTTAATGGCTGAAACAAAAGAGCTAGCTCTGTGAAATGAAAATGACATACAATCCTGAACACTAGATGATATTCCAGCCTCCCAATGCAGCTCCAGTTTGGTAACAAATAAAAGAACAATGCAGTGAGCTATGTGGTCTCAAAGCATGCTTCACATAGTGGGTATACAAGGAAAAGGCACGGTGATCCTGAGATAACCTGGCAGACTATAAATGCCTAGTGTAAATGCTTTCTACAAATATGCAAGTGAAACAGCAAGAAGTATTTTAGAAAGTAATAGTTACAAAGACAATAGCCTTCAAAATGTATTCAGTAAACATTTGAGCACAGATTACTTGCCTCTGGCCATTAGAGGTGTAAAGATTATATCCTAGGCTTCACTGATCCTTGCATTACAGATCTTTCAGTTTAGCAGGCAAGGCAGAAGCAGCTGTGAAAATCTTGTGCTCACTCCACCCCACACTCCAGTTTTGTTAGTGACTAACATTCAACACACTATAAAGCAGTTAGTGGGCAGAATGACCCACCATGCACTGGGACTGAACAACTCAAAATGTGCTCTGTGGTTGATAATACACTATCCTAGTTGATAATTTTGGAAAGTTTTACAGAATAAAAATATAATATTATGTGTTATTTACTCACAAATATATAAGGTTTCAGATGTTTGTACAAACCAAAAATCTAGATTAGACTTATTTTTATAGGGGGAAATCCTACATTTTTTTTAAAGCCTGTATACACTGAAAAATTAGTTTCAATACCAACTAAGCTATTATATTTAACTCTGAACTGTACTGATTAAATACATAATTTGCTAAAGTTTATAGGTAATTTTAAAGGTTGAAAATCTAGAAGAAATCAGATACAGTATCTCTGAAACAAGGGAGGAAGGCATTATTAGCTCTACCTGTTTAACTGCTTTCTTAACACACACCCAGGTAACATGATAGTGACTCTCAACAGGAGACGCTTTCATCTAGGTTACTTATTAAAAAGCTCCCAGGAAAGAGACTGTAAAAAAACTGAGAACTAATCCAAGACATAAACTATTTGATATTAGCTACATGTTATTACAAATACCAGAGCCCAGTCCAATGTAATCCATACCATGGACTTTTGTCCTTGTAACTGTGCAGCTTAAACTATATTCTATTCTACTCTTTTTCCTCTAACCTATCTGAGCGTAATCATTTAAAATATTTTAGGTGGAGGAAGAACAGTACTAGGGACTAAACCCATGACATGGCCCAGAGTTTTACCCTGAGACCAAACATATACTGTTTATGGTTTTTACATGTATATTTAATTACATATATACATATGTATGTGTGTCTGCCCAGAGCTGTAAATATAAAACAAAATAAAAATTTCAAAATCAAACAATAAAAGCATGTGTATACTGAATAAATGAGATGGTATAATCAGGGCTGAAATCATTAACCTGAAGCGCAGCTTCTCTGCCATCACAGTACACCAGACCATGCGAGTCCTAAACCTAAACAAAAACATGGGCATTCCTGTCATACGGTTGTTGTTGTTGTTTGAGAGAGAGTTTCTCTGTAGAGCTCTGGCTATTGGCTGGCCTTGAACTCAGAATCTGTCTGCCTCTGCCTCCCAAGTGCTAGGATTAAAAAGGCATGTGCCACTACTGCCCAGCGACATACTTCTTTTAACATGAAACAACTCCAACTTCACCAGAAGCTTCCAAGGTGAAAGGAATTTATCTCTCTAAATTTAAAAGCCTCAGGTCTTCAAGATGACTTAGTTAATCTTCTAAAATTATATAGCCATATTGGCATTCCTATTGACCCAGGAAACCCTTATCCCTTTTTAATTTCTTCAGCACACACAGGGTTTTTCGAGACAGGGTTTCTCTGTATAGCCCTGGCTGTCCTGGAACTCACTTTGTAGACCAGGCTGGCCTCAACTCAGAAATCCACCTGCCTCTGCCTCCCGAGTGCTGGGATTAAAGGCGTGCGCCACGACGCCTGGCTCACAGGGAACTCTTGAATCAAGAAATGTCAAATAGTGAGGTGACCAGGTCCTGAGACATTGTGCTTAAGATCAAAATTGAAGATTCTCTTCTATTAAAATTCAATCTTCTTGACTTTGGTTTGGTTTGGTTTTGGGGTTTTTGGAGACAGGATTCCTCTGTGTAGCCCTTGCTGTCTGGAACTTACTCTGGAGACCAAGCGGGCCCCCAACTGGATATCTGCCTGCCTCTGCCTCCCAAGTGCTCAGATTAAAAGTGTGTGCCACCACCACCTGGTCTATTCAATCATCTTATTCCCATTACAACTGTATATAGATCAGGTACAGCAGTAAAGAAAGTTATGTTATTAACAAAATGACATAGAAGTCCATGACTTATTCTGCATGGAAACTATGGACACCAGGCATTAGACAGTTATTTGTCTACCCTCTGTGACAGTTTATGAGAAGCGGAAATTTGCAACTATTCAAATAAGATTATACTCACCAGCTGTTTTTAATAACTAATTCCCATTTATTATCAAAATATTCATTTGAAAATTACCTTTCGATATTCACACCAGATCATTCTGCCCTGGAAACACACAGAGCCCAATTTAAAAGTTACAACATTAAAAACCTAGAAACCCCATATCTTAAAACTTCTTTAAAGCTAATCAGTTGTGGGTTTTTTGCTTTTGTTAGTATGATCGATGAACTCTTTTGAATTTCACTGAAAATTATTAGACTGCATAATGGAATAAATAGGAAATAACCAGCATGTCAATGAAAACACTAAACATAAAGGTTACAGAACTTGAATATACTAGAGAGAACAGCTAAGAGCCAAGAAAAGGTCTGGTGGGAATTTCACCACAACTCTGCCAATTGTGGGGCAAGGTAGACAAGGATAAAACTGTATTTTTTTTTTTTTCTTCAGATATTCCTACTATGAAGGATCAGGTATGCAGCTTAACTTTGTATCTTTCTCCAGAATCAATAAAGAACTTTCTCACTTTCTGGTCATCTTCAGCCGAATCTGAAAGGCTGCAAGTTACTCAGAACCTGGTAACAGTAAATTTCTTCCTTGACCCAAGAAGGCAGAGTGCCAGAGGGAAATAGCAAAGAACAGCACTATATAAACAGGGCGAGTGGTACAAGAGCAGAGCCAAGTTATAGAACCAAAATATATTTTAAAATATGTTCAGAACTCGTAACAACCTTTGCCTTTGGTTGGTTTCTTGTTTGGAGTATCGGTTGAAACAGTTAATTCAATATTATCTGGATCGCCTCCTTCCTCTTCAATAGCCTACATTAGAAAGAGAAGTTAATATGCTACACAAACTATCTAAACTTATTTTATTAAAAACTTAATGAAAATATATTACGAAACCTCCAGCCTCAAGACATTAGAATTGCCAGTTATTTTACAAACCGACTTCACAAACGAGTAATTATGCTACACAGAAAGGGGTGGAGGGTGTCACTGAGTATCGAAATGTCATGGAACTTGAAATTCCACCCAGTCGATGGTTACATGTCACATATACCGAACAAGAACCTAAATATGTTCTATTACAGAAAGTTTGGATCTACTTAAATAATGAAGAGTTTTCCTAACGTATTGCGTACACTTGTTCCCGTCTCCGATTCCAAGGCTTCACGCGAATAAACCTGAAAGCTTAAAAGGACTGAGAACGTGGATGATTACGCTGATGCAATCAGAAATTAAGAATTAAAAATAAATCAGTTAAAAGCCTAGTGGGGAAAAAAGATGAACCTTGTTTCTCATCCACTCATCAACTCCCACTACGGATTTCTCCGAACAGGGGTGAAGAAACGGTTGGACACAATTAAACGGTAACTTCGGCCAAGTCAGCAAACTAACCATCGCCTCCGAGCCCGAGCGATACACGCGCTGCACACCGCCCGCAGGCCGGGGTCCCCAGCGCCGCCCAGGGTCTGCAGCTCCACCCTCCGCAGGCCGCAGAGCCGATGGAGAGGGCGTCCCAGGGGAGGCAGGGGGCGCGACCGGCGGCGGCTCGCGAGGCCGCTGGAAGGCCGGGCTCCTCGCGGAGGCGCGGGCCCCGCGCGCCCGGCACGCACAGGCGCCACCCGGTCCGCCCCGACCGCGGAAGCGTAGCACCTAAACGGCGCGGCCTACGCTGCCCTGCGCGCACCGTCCGGGCCTCACCTGCTTCAGCCGGGAGACCAGTACCGTCTTGACCCCGTTGATGTCCAAGTTGCGGCGCTTCAGCTCCGACCTGAGGTCGATGACCCGCAGCTCGGTGATCTTCTTCCCTTCCGCCTGCCCTGAGGCGGCCGAGGCTACCACGGCCCCGGCGGCGGCAGCCATTTTGGGAAAGCAACGCGCTGCCGAGGCAGCTCGTGGGCTGCAGGGCGGCGGCGGCGGCGGAGGAGGAGGCAGCGGCGGTGGAGGCGGTGGCCGCGGCAGCACCAACTTCCAACCCGGGCCCGGGCGGCCAGCGGCGCCGCGCTACGCTGCGCACAATGAGCCACTGACCACGCCCCCCCACGGGGACCACGCCCCCCCGACTCGGCTCCAGCGCAACCTGCCGCGGCACCCGGATGACGGGTGCGCGTGCGCACTGAGCAGGCATGGAGGGGGCGGAGCTCGCAGCGGACGGGCGGCTCGGCCTCTGGCGTGGTCCTGGAATGTCCCTGCGTGTCCGACCGCTCAGCCGCCCTCAGTACCACGGTTCCCGTCTCTCCATTAGCCTCCTTCTCCTCTCATCTCGAACCTAGAGCGGTCGCTACTTGAGAAGCACCCCATCGTACAGCGAGTAGGTGCGTCTCATCACCGAAATGAGGGGGCTTGTGCGCCAGCCTTCCCGGAAGAAGTACGGAATCATCATGGAAAGGTGTTCGCGGTACACTAGTGAACTTAGGTCGGCGGGTTCCGCCCCGGAACGCCCAGCGAAACCTCCTGAGGTCGTGAGCCCAGGGAGCAGTGTCACACTGTGAACCTCTGCAGCTTAGCCCCTCTTTGCCTGAAAACTGCCAGGAAAACGTCTTCTCCGCGTTTGCCTCAGCTTGCCCATCCTTTCCGGTGGGCCTGATGGCTCAATGAAATTGTTCACAAAAGGAGATTAGCTTAAAAGCATATGTTGTAGCCGGGCGTGGTGGTGCACACCTTTAATCCAAGCACTTGGAAGGCAGAGGCAGGCGGATTTCTGAGTTGGAGGCCAGCCTGGTCTACAGAGTGAGTTCCAGGACAGCCAAGACTACACAGAGAAACCCTGTCTCGAAAAACCAAAAAAAAAAAAAAAAAGTATATGTTGCCCTGATCCTATACAGTATCCTCTGCCCTGCGCCGCCAGCATTTGGTATGTCAAGGACAGGGGCCACTTTAGGAAGAAATAGCCCGCATAGTATCTCTTAGTAATTTTAGTATTATTAATCATCACAACGTAAATATCTATAGAATTAACACAAAGTTCGACAAAGGAAACACAGGGAACTGAATTAACATTTCCTGGTAGGTGATGTTTTGTAAAGGCAAGGATGTTTTGTAGAGCGCGGTGTGGTGCGGTGGGAGGGATTGCCTCACCCAGCCGATGCTGAGGCATCCCCACCACCAGGTACCATCCATAAGACATGTCTAGTATAGAATAAGTTTATTTGGAGGTATGGCAAGGGGGACTGAGAAGGGAGTAGAGGCAGAGAAAGGGAGGGGACAGAGAGAAGAGAAGGGAAGAGCCCGGCCAAGAACACGTGGAGGGGGGAGGGGAGAGGAAGAAAGGGGTCAGGGAGGGGGGTACATTCCCTTTTGTAGCAAGCCAGGCCTACCTGGCTGTTGCAAGGTAAGTGTTGGCCGGAGCCTAGAAGGAATGCTAAGGTGCTAACAGAGGTGGGTTTGGGGTTTGTTTTTGTTTTGTTTTGTTTTACATCTTTCTCCAGTTTCCTGGTTATAAAACTTAAATTGGACTGGGCAGTGGTGGGACATGCCTATCTAAGGGGACAGAGGCTTTCGAATCTCAGAGATATACTCCAGCCTGGTATCTGCAGAGTGACCCAGGACAGCCAGGGCTACAGGGAGAAATTCTATCTTTAAATAAATAAATAAATATTGGGGGAGAAATCCTATCTTTAAATAAATAAATAAATAAATAAATAAATGTGAGGTGTACCTTACTTTGGGTTGCTCTTTCTGAATCATTGGTTCAAATGGAGGAAAACTGGGCGTTATAAAATCATATGTGGCAGTCAGTTCAGCATTTCTTTATGACTTTTAAGAAATTCTGGGATATAACAACCCCTTTAATTCTTCCCAGCTGCTGAAAGAGATTAAATGACTTATAAAAGTTCATATGGCTTGTGTGTGGCAGAGCTGTGCTAATCTTAAGATCTCCTGATTCCAAGTTCAACTCTCTTATACTACAAATGAGTTTGTCACACTCACCAAATTTTAGAACTCAAAGATTCTTGATCTTCCATACCAATTTCACCCCTCCATATCCCTTCACAATAAACGAAGATGTTAAGATTTACCTAAGGGCCAACTCCTGTTGGCCATGGTTGCAGTAAAACCTTAGGTGTTATTCTATCCAATGATAGACTTCTTATCTTAGTCTTCTCTGGATTCTCTTAGCCAGGGATCATATTACTAACTCCAAATTAATGATATATCCAAAGGGAAGGAATTTTTATTCAGCTGTTTTCTTTTAAGAACAAAAGGGGGCCTCTAATGAGTAAAATGAAGATCTCTGTTTTCTTATCTGATACCCTTGGGAAAGATGTCACTTTCCCAAATGCTGAGGCTGCTTACCTCAAATCTGGTAGAGAGTAAACAACAGACAGTCTTCAGTTCTCCATAAGATAACTGCTCTGACCTCTTTGAAAGCACAGCATGGTGAAAATGAAAGCAGTGAGATAAAAAGGACCCGAGAAGGGACAAGCAGGATGTATGTTTATTATTTAGGTCCTGGCTCAGAGAAGAAGAGGACAATAGTACAGAGACAACTGGAACTGACTCATTAGCTTGTGAACTCCATCAATGTTAAGTGTGGACTAGGTTAGGATTTTGTAGAAAGTCCTAGTAGAGGTAAACAGTGTCATTCTGCCTGCAGTTTATTTGCAAATAATTGGAGAAAGAAAAAAAACTGACACCGTGTTAGTGTTAGCCATCAGAAAAGATGTTAACAGAGGAAACAAGTGAGGTCCCCTGGTACTGTGTCAGATGGAAAGCAGAGGCCTGTGAGGGCTGGAGGTGATGCTCAAGGGTAGAGTGCTTCCTGAGCCTAGCTGAAGCCCCAAGCTTGCTCCCCAGTGAGGCCAAGTGTATACATGATATACTGCTCAACAAGTCGGCACTTGCTAAGTATGCCTGCTGGCCTGAGTTCTATCCCAGAACTCTAGTAAAGGTGGGAGTAGAGAAGAGACTGCAAAAGAAACAAGGGAATGACAATCTAGGACCAGAAAAAAATGGCTCACCAGGTAACAATGCTTAAGCCACAAACTCTAGTGGCCTGAGTTCTATCCCTAGAATCCATATCCAAGGTAGAATGAGAGAATCAACTCCACAGCTGTCCTCTGGCCTCCAGGCATGTACTGTTGTAGCACACAAATGCCTATATTCACACTTATAATAGGAAAATATGACAATCTATATTTCTTTCTTTTTTTTTTTTTTTTTTTTTTTTTTTGAGACAGGGTTTCTCTGTGTAGTCCTGGCTGTCCTGGAGCTCACTCTGTAGACCAGGCTGGCCTCGAACNGAACTCAGAAATCCGCCTGCCTCTGCCTCCCNAGTGCTGGGATTAAAGGCGTGCACCACCACTGCCCCGCGACAATCTATATTCCTATACAGAGCCACTTGCTGTCTGTTAAGCCTTTAACACTTATGTTTTCATAAAAGCTCATCAGTAAACAAATCTATGTACAGAAGGACCTGGTATCTTAAAAGGCAGACCTGGTTCTGGGGAGAGAATCTTGCCTTATCTGCCTTGCTTACATAGTCTGGGCTGTTACATGTACTCTTATGAATACTGAAGACTTAAACAGCAACTCATCTGCCCACAGGAATCGTCACCTAGATGTCAAAACATCTGATGAGCAAAACATTAATAAGTCAGAAAAAGATGCACAATTATAACTCTAGCCAGTGACACGAAGTAGATGAACGTAGCACCCCGAAGGGCTATATTTGTAAAAAGTCACCCCTAGAAATGAATTGAATGGTTATGTTATGGAAAGGAACCATTAACAATGCCAGTAAGTCAGGCATAGTACTACACACCTGTTGAAAGGGGGTTGAAAGTTCAGGGCCAGCCTAAACTAGGGAGCTATTGTCTCAGGAGGAAAAAAAAAAGCAATAATAACTAGTTCAAGAGCATAGACTAAATTGAGGATCCCAAATGATTCCAAATTCATTGCCTTTGAAAAATTCTAAGTTGTTAATTTGTACTCTTCACTTCTGAGGTTTAAACTGTACCTCACCTTGTACATGATTGCTCCTGACATCTACCCTCAGACGGGCTTGTACATCTTCCCTGTCTTGAAATGTCATTACTTGACCCAGTTATTTCCTGTTGGCAGCAAATACATGATTGTATCCTTGTCCTAATGCAAAGTATGAAACTTCTGGTAATGTCAGGGAAGGCAGATGGTACACAGTAGGTTTACTTAGCTATCAGAGGGCCCAAGAACGTTGCAGGGCTTGATCCCTTGCACCAGAGTGCGAAGTGGGGAGGACATAGAGACTGAAATCTAAGGAGATGAACCCACCATTTGAAATTTAAAAAGAAAGAAACAAACAAACAAACAAACAAACAAAGAATTTGTTATTGCAGAAAAAGTGTTGAGACATTGCGCTTTATTCCTAAGTAGTTTGTTTCTTGTTTCTTTGTTCGTTTTGTTGTTGTTGTTGTTTGGTTTGGCTTGGCTTAGTTTTGGTTTTTTTGAGACAGGGTTTCTCTGTGTAGCCTAGCTGTCCTGGAACTCACTCTGTAGACCAGGCTGGCCTCAAACTCAGAGGTCTGCCTTCTCTGCCTCCCGAGTGCTAGAATTAAGGGCGTGAACCATCACAGTCTAACTTCCTAAGTAGTTTTTAAAGACAAAAAGTGAAGGGAGAAAAAATTTAAGGGCTCCTGGAAAGAGGCCATGCCAAGATTTGTTTTGAGATGTTAATGTATTGTATTTTGGAACCAAAGTAATCCTGCAAGGACTGCATCATATCATGTTGAAAACAGCATTGTATCCCCAGTACCCATGACATTTGTAATATGAATGCCACTATTACTTGGGTAGAGCAATCTACATTTTAAGCTACAAACCTTTCTTTGTTTACAAATATTTCAACAAATGCTGAAAACTATGAGGTCTAGCATTTATTCAAAACCACAAGGAAGCAAGATCCTATGACTAGAAAGTAGAATAAATGACACACAGAAGAACAGACCATTGGCGCCCCACATAGAATGATCAGTGAACATGGAGGCTACCAGAACTTGAAAAGCCAGCGAAAGGCTGGATATGGTGGTACATGCCTCTAGTCCCCAGCAGATCTCTGTGAGTTTGAGGACAGACAGTCTTATCTACAATTAAGACCTACATGGGCTGGAGAGATGACTCAGTGGTTAAGAGCACTGACTGCTCTTCCAGAAGTCCTAAGTTCAATTCCCAGCAACTACATCCTGGCTCACAACCCATCTGTAATGGGATCTGATCCCCTCTTCTGTGTGTCTGAAGACAGCTACAGTGTACTCATATACATAGAGTAAATAAATAATTCTAAAAGAAAATCAGTAATAAAAAAATCAGTAATTAAAGACAGTGGGAAAAACACCAAAGAACTTGAAGTTATAAACTGTTCTTACAAATCAGAGCTGAGCCAGGCAGTGGTGGCGCACACCTTTGATCTCAGCACTCGGGAGGCAGAGGCAGGCAGATTTCTGAATTCAAGACCAGCCTGGTCTACAGAGTGAGTTCCAGGACAGCCAAGGCTACACAGAGAACCCCTGTCTCAAAAACAAAAAAAAAAAACAAAAAAACAAAAACAAACAAAAAAATCTGAGCCAAAAGTAGAAATTCTAGAACCAGACAACTATATAAATAAAAGAAGAAATTCAAGAGTGTGCTTTTCAGTAGAAAATTACCAGTGACGTGGTCTTGTTACCTAGGATCTGAATGATGAGTACCAATAGTCTACAAGACTGAATAATGAGCTAACCAGACCTGGAATCCTACCCACCTGAGAAGCTTAGGCAGGAGGACCACGAGTTGGAGGAATTCCTTCAGGAATTCCAGAGTTCAAGGCCAGGCTGGATAACTTAGTGAGATTCCATTTCAAAATGAAAAAAGGCTCAGTGGTAAGGCACCTGTCTATCATACCTGAGGCCCTAGATCCCTGTGGCTCAGTGGCAGTGTTTGCCTAGCATATGTGAGGCACAGGATTTGATCACCAGTACTGAATGTCAAACAGCCAACAACACACTGGAATGGACTAGAAAGGGAAAAGGGTGGAAAGTGTAAAGGAATCTTAATCAGTATTTTGGCAGGAAAGAGATTGTTTAAGTTATTCAAATTGAATAACTTAAGAAAAGCTTATATATATGGGATATGTAAAATTACATGGTTGCATACACCTTTAATCTCAGCACTTGGGAGGCAGAGGCAGGCAAATCTCTAGGAAGCCAGCTTGGTCTACAAAGCAAGTCCTAGGGCAACTAGTGTTATATAGAGAAACATTGTCTCAGAAAATAAAAGAAAAATAATTGAATAAATTAAAATAAACCTTAAAGGAAAAGACAAGGAGAAGGCTGTCATTTGACAGGCCTGTGGTTCCAGGTGAGAGATGGACCCCCCCCCCATGGTGACTTCACAGCAAAGCAAGGTGGGAGTGAGGGTAGGGTCATAAGACTACATAGACAAGCCTCTATCTAGATGGCTTTATAGAAGTTGTTGGGATTATAGGATGCACTGGCAAACTCTCTGGGCACAGTATCAGTATAGAATAACCAATTGCATTTCATTGCAACATTTTTTAACAAAATAAATCTTTGGAAAAAAATAAACACTGGGTGTAGCAGTACATTCCTGCACCTCAGAACTGAGAAAGCCAAGAAGAAGTAAAAATGAGTTTCACACTGGCTTAGGCAACAAAAGCAAAAGTCTATATCAACTCAAACCAACAACCAAACAAGACAAAGCAAAACCCAAACTCACTGTTTAAGATTACCAATATTCAGTCACACAGTCTGGTTCTATTCTAAAGACAAGCAACAATTCATTCACAATAATATAAAGAACACTAAGTGTCCAGTAGCAAGACAGCTGTGGGAGATACTGCATGGAAAACTGAAGCAGTATTAGGAGAATTAAAGACCTAAATAAAGGGAAAGACATCTAGTTCATAGATTTTTAAAACAATATTGTAAAAATATTCCTTCCAAACTTACCTATTTACTCAATATAATTCCAAACAGAATACTAACCTCTTTATTTGTAGGATGGACAGAGGAATTCATTTGGATTTTATATGGAATGCAAATGTCTAAGAATAATCAATCTCTCTCTCACTCTTGCGGTTGCTCTCTCTTGCTCTTGATCAAATCCAGGCCTCACTCATGCTACCAAAAATGTTTAAAGGAAAAAAATGAAAATTAGCATGTGTTCCATATATGTCAAGTATTATTGTGGAATGTGGTATTAACAGAGATACTGAAAATGGGACAAAATAGAGAAAACCAAAACAGGTCCATGAAGTTGATTTTTTTTTTTTTTTTTTTTTTTTTTTTTTGGTTTTTCGAGACAGGGTTTCTCTGTATAGCCCTGGCTGTCCTGGAACTCACTCTGTAGTCCAGGCTGGCCTCGAACTCAGAAATCCACCTACCTCTGCCTCCTGAGTACTGGGATTAAAGGAGTGCGCCACCACGCCCGGCTGAAGTTGATCTTTTTATGCATATGAATTTTTTCTTTTGTGTATGGCTGTATACCTCATGAAAGCAGTTTTCTCAGAGGCCAGGGGAGAGTGGCAGATCCACCAGAGCCCCCTTGTAGGTGCTGGGAACCAAACCCAGGTCCTCTTCAACAGCCACCAATGCTCTTAACTCCTGAGCCATCCCTCCAGCCCCAAGCACTTGATTTTTTACCCAGCTGATGCCATAGAGCATTGGTGTAAGAACAGATTTTTTTTTTTAACACATTACAGTGAAGCAAAAGAGTCACCATGAATCAAGGTTTATCTGGGCTACATAATAAATTCCAAGCCAGTATGGCCTCAGTGTAATATTAAGTCTCAAACCAAAACTTCACTGCAATTGCTATTTTATACAAAACACAACTAAATTTCATGTAGATCATAGATCTAAATATGTGTCAAAATAATGATTTCTTTTTAAAGCCAGGCATGGTGGCACACACTAAAGGCCAGTCTGGTCTACATAGAGAGTTTTAGGCCAGTCAGGGCTATATAATGAGATTCTGTTTCAATAACAATAATAATAATAATATAAAATGATAATAATTACAATAAAGATTATAATGCAATGAATACATGAACATACCACCAGTTTCAGTGTGCAGATATAATATGGAAATATAAGTGAAAAGACATGCAGGGCAAAGTGCCAGTAGAGTATGCACAGTGACCTGTGACAGGAAACCTAGAGATGGCACATCCCTGTGCTTTATATGACATATAGGGACGGTGATCAGGTTTTTCTGTGACGGTATAGTTTTTTGTTCCAGGAAATTCTTTTCAAAGGATCCTTTTCCATTGAACTGAGCTTCCAGAGGGGGGAGTAAATCATTAGTTCATACATGTGTCTACTCAAAGTCATTTTGGGAGTGTGTAGTCAAGATTTTATGGTAGGGAAAGACTTAAGTACACACAAAAGCACCAACAGCAAAGGAAAGGATTTAGATGATTTCAGTGTGACTAAGAATTTCTGAACTTAGCCGGGTGGTGGTGGCGCACGCCTTTAATCCCAGCACTAGAGAGGCAGAGGCAGGCGGATTTCTGAGTTCGAGGCCAGCCTGGTCTACAGAGTGAGTTCCAGGACAGCCAGGGCTACACAAAAGAAACCCTGTCTCGAAAAACCAAAAAAAAAAAAAAAAAAAAAAAAAAAAGGATTTCTGAACTTGGGGGATATACCTCTATTGGCAGCGGGCTTGTCTAGTGTGTGTGCACTAAGCCTTGGGTTCCATCCCCAGCACTGCATAAAACCAGGTCTGCAGTTGCACACCAGTAACCCTAGCACCCAGGAAGTAGAGAAGGATCAGCAAAGGCAGAAGGATCAAAAGTTCAAGGTAATTCAAAGCTACATATTCTTTTTTTAAAAAATTATTTAATTATATATATTTCTTTTAGCATTCTTTTTGTTTGTTTGTAGGGGGAGGGGTGGTGGTGTTTTCAAGACAGGGTTTCTCAGTGTACCCCTGGCTGTCCTGGAACTTGCTCCATGAACCAGGCTAGCCTTGAACTCAGAGCTCTACCTGCCTTTGTCTCCCCATTGCTGGGATTAAAGATGTGCACCACCACTGCCTCGCTGAAGCTACATATTCTTTTGAAGCCAGCCTGGGCTAACACAATGCAATGCTGGTCACCATAATGATGATAATAATTCCTTTTAAATTTCAGTAAAAAATGGTCAAGACTTGAGAAAGCACTTTATCAAAATAAAAATTCAAAGTTTACATATACATACATAAGTATATATAACATACATTTATTTCAAATACAATTTGTGTACATACAATTAAAATGTACATGAAAATTGGAATCAGCATATTCTAACTGATTCCTTGTCTTTAGATCCCAGCGTATTGTCTAAATCAGAGAGGATTAATAATGGTATGATTGGAACTCATTAGTGCTAAGAAAAAATATAGGTGAAACCACTACCAAGCATGTAGGTTACAGAACTACGTATTTCTTTTACCCAGAAATGTACTTCTAAACATGTGCTCTATTGAAAAACAAATACAGATCTGTGCCACATAACATTCTAGACTTTGGTGGTCCCACAAGATTGCATTGTTCAGGGCTGGGGAGGTGGTGGAGTAGTTAAGAGTATATACCCTTCTGGCAGAGGAGCCAGTTCAGTTTCCTACCCTGTGTTGCACTGCCCACAACTGCTTGTAACTCTAGCTCCCAAGAGTCTGACACTTTCTTTTGGCCCTATCAGCACCTGCACACAGACACACAAACATCCACATGATTAAAAAATAAAATATTTTTTAAGCTGTTTAAAAAGAAAAAAAGTCCTAACACCCGGTGACACCATAGCCGTCTGGTAAGTGTAGGCACTCTCCCTGAGGTTCACATAATTGCTCAGTGATGCAGTGCTCAGATCATATCTCTGCTGTTAAGCAATACATGACTGTGCACATAGCAGCAGTATTTGTATGCCACACCTCACAAGCTACCCAAATGTCAATTAACAGGATAATAGATAAACAAATTGTGGTGTAGTCATGTAATATTCTCTAGTACTCAGTATGAAGCAATTATAGTTTCCTACAACAATATGGTTACGTTTAACAGAAATGTTGGAAAGGACAGAGACTAAGGAGATGGGGTATAGAAAGATACCTAACTTCAACCTGCAATTTCCTCATGTGCCCACACAAATGTGAACATGCATAGACACAGACCATACAAGGAAATAAATGATAACGAATTAAAAAAAAACTTTTAAAAATAAACCAAATATAAAAGATCATAGATTATGTCATTTTTTAATCATTTATATGATTAAAAAAGAACAAACTAAAATATATTCTTGATATAGCCATCAATGATCTAAAGATGACAGCTGAGCTGCCTGTGGTGGTGCACACCTTTAGCCCCAGCACTTAAAAGGCAGAGGCAGGCAGATTTCTGAGTTTGAGGCCAGCCTAGCCTACAAAGTGAGTTCCAGGACAGCTAGTGTTAGAGAAACCCTGTCTGAAACAAACAAGGGCAGCAGAAATATGATTGCCACATGAAGTCTATAGCTCACTGGTAGACCACATGCTTAGTATATGGAAACCTCTGAAGTCAAACCCTCAGGTATTTATTTTACATATATGGGTTTTTGCCTTCATGTATATCTGTATACTATGTGCATGTCTAGTGGCTACAGAAGTTCAAAAACAGTGTTAAATCCTCTGGAACTGAAGTTACAAACAATTGTGAGCCAGCGTGTGAGTACTGGGAATTGAACCTGGATCCTTCCAGAGCATCAAGTGCTCTTAATTGCTGAGTCATCTGTTCAGCCACCCTAACCCCTTTTATATTAAAAAGCAGGGGTGGGGGGGCTGGCAACATGGCACAGTGGGTAAGAGCACTGACTACTCTTCCCTTTTGAAGAGTCCTGAGTTCAAATTCCAACAACCACATGGTGGCTCACAACTACCCGTAATGAGATATGACGCTCTTTTCTGGTATGTCTGAAGTCAGCTAAAGGGTACTTATGTATAATAATAAATAAATCTTTGGGCCAGAGCGAGCAGGGTTCAAGGGAGCAGGGCTGACTGGAGCAAGCAGAGGTCCTAAAGTTCAATCCCCAGCAACCACATGAAGGCTCACAACCATCTGTACAGCTACACTGTACTCACATACAAAAAAATAAATCTTTAAAAAAAAAATCACAAGCATAATTTTAGGAGTATCTGACAAATGTTGCTATTAACTACCAACTTTGTAAACATTTAATATCAGCAACAAAATGCACTTGCTGTTATCCCTTTTAATACAGGCAATGTCTCTGTAACAAACAGTAGCAACACAGTAACAGGTTTGAAAGCTGGCTCTTAGGATTTCTGAGTTCAAGGCCAGCCTGGTCTACAAAGTGAGTTCCAGGACAGCCAGGACTATTCAGAGAAACCCTGTCTCGGGGTGGGTGGGGGGAAGAATATGTTTCTTTCAACTGCTACTTAGTTATAAATAATATAACCCAAGGAGACATAAACCTTATACCACCCTGAGTCATATAGGACCCGTGGCTTCCTACTTAGAAGGCTCAAAGAGTATCACACTGATGATTTTTTTTTAAAGCGACTAGTTATGTTTTAAAAATAACAAATAGCCAGGCAATAGTGGCACAGACCTTTCATCCCAGCCTTCTGAAGGCAGAGGCAGGCTGGTCTCTGAGGTTGAAGCCAACCTGGTCTGCAGAGTGAGGGCCAGGTCAGGCAAGGATACCATATTCACCCAGACCATCCAATTCCAACTTTCCAAGATCTGTAGCTATGAGTTTGATGTGACCTTAATGGAAGGTTTCTCATAACCATCCAATCAAAAGCAGGAGCGTCTGGACATGAAACAGTTTCAAACTTTTTTTTTTTTTTTTAAAGAACATTCTCAGGAGCATGCTACATCCCCTGTTTTAAAAACAAGAAATGGTGATGAGGTGAAGCAGCAGAACCAGCATGTGGGGACCAGGAGACTTGGGGGAGTCAGGAAACTGCCTGTGTGTTGCAAGGGAGAGATGATGAGACATGTCTAGAGAGTCTCCTGTGTGCTACTGTGAGAAAGGAGGCAGCAGGACCAGTTGGGGAGCTATTAGTATGTAGAGTGAGGTGGGGTAGGAAGGGACAGATGACAGAGGTACAGTCTGCAGGCCTTAGTCATTAGGTGGATGGGGGATCATGACATCAATCGTGATGCTGAGTTCAGATAAAGGAGATTCACAAAAGAAAGTTATTAGAGTTGAGTTTAAAGTTAGGAGCCGCAAGGACCCAGAATATAGTTAGAACAGAAGTGCTTGCTTAGTATGAAAGAGGCACTGAGTTCCAGCCCTAGCACTAAAGGAGAACTAGGAAAAGGAAGGAAGAGGAATGCAAGCAGTATATGGTGGTATAAGGTGGAAGGATAGTAATAAACCTTTCTCTCTTGCTCTCTTGCTCTCTCTCTCTTTCACTTTCTTTCTTTCTTTCATTCTTTTTCTTTCTTCCTTTCTTACTTCCTTTCTTTCTTTATTTTATTTTATTTACTTATTTCTTTATTTTTTATTTTTTATTTTTTTTGTGGGGCTGGGGATTGAGACAGGGTTTCTCTCTGTAGCCTTGGCTATCCTGGAACTCACTCTGTAAACCAGGCTGGCTTCAAACTCACAGAGAACCACCTGCCTCTCCCTCCATGTGCCGGGATTAAAGGCGTGAACCAACACCACCAGGCAGATAAAGCTGTGTTGTACTCCAGCACTGGAAGGAAGAGGAGGAAGAGCAGAGGAGGAAGGAGAAGGAAGAGGTTGGCTTGGGGATATAGCTCGGTTGGTAGAACACTCGTCTAGCATGAATGAAATCTTGGGCTGCATCTCAAACACTGTGTAAAATTGGGCATGGTAGTGCATGCCTATAATTCCAGCACCTAGGATCAGAAATTACAGTGATTTGGTTTAATCTGCTTTTTTCTTTTCTTTTCTTTTCTTTTCTTTTCTTTTCTTTTCTTTTCTTTTTTTTTTTTTATCCCTGTTTTTCCATTCCAAAACAGCTGTCTCCATTTGCTCTGCATTTCCTCTTTCTTCCTCATGTTTCCATTTCTTCTGAACTCCTTCTAACATGGCTTCTGTCCCTACTGTAGCATTGCATTTGCCCTTCCTAAACTCTCCTGTCACCTGCTGAGCACCAAAATAACATAAGCTTTCAAGTATTTAAAGTGCTGACCACCCACTCAGCATATGACGACAGATAATTCCTGTTTAAAACTTCTTCTGCTCAAATCCAGCAACATTGCCATCTTCCAGTCTCTGTGTGGTAGCATCCTGCTTCACTATATTCTCTTCTAAATGAACACCTTCTTGCTAGAACATCCTAGAACTCAGGGTTTTTCAGAGGCAGTGTTAGAAGCCAAGGCAATACACATCCATTTCAATGTCTCTTTCTCTAGTTCTCTTCTGTATAGAAAGATACGACCCTCAGTTCTTTACTTTGAAGTTATGGAGAGTCATGTGCCACAATTTAGGACCATGAGCTGTTGGTAGACAGAAACTTCTGAAGTTTCCTTTTCCCATTAATAAGTTTACCTGACAGGACTGGGAATGTGGCTCAGTGGTAGAGGGCTTGCCCAGCCCAAGAATGGCCTGAGCTCAATACTCAATACTACAGGAAAAAAAAAGAAAAAATAAGATCGCGTGGCTGAGAGAAGATTTGAATGTCGTCATTCTGCCCTTTTATTCCTACAGCACACATGCAGAGCAAGAAGGGTACCTGTGATGGTTCAAGATTGACATAAAGACGGTGTAGGAGAAAGATGGTGGTTGCTTGCTGGCGTCATCCAGGCCCGTCAACAGCGCATGGCTCACACCCAGTTTGCTTATCGCATAACTAAATAAACTATGGGTTTTTTCTTAGTCAAAATAAAATTCACAGTGATAAGAAGTCTGTGCTCTTAGATCTAGCCCCACCTCTCATTATGTAGAGGGAGATCTTAGCCACCATCTTGACTTTACTGTGCATTCACACGGAGCGAGAAAATCCACATCTACCTCCAGACCTCTCAGTGCAGGAGCCACGTGTCCGTCTGCCTTCTAGAGCCTCCACTCAGATGTCTATCTCCGAGAAGTTTAAAAGGTGCTCCTTTTCTTATGCCTACCAGTTTGAAATAACTAAGGTATTTTCTAAAGTATGAAAGAATAATGTACAGGAGTTGTTTCTAGACAAAATGCAAAGTTAACATTCTCTGCCAGATTAGCTCTCAGTGTATTCTAAGCCTTTCCATGTGAACTCACTCATCTGAGCAAGCAGAGTCAGCGATTCATCATCTCATAAAGGCAGAAATGTCTGGGTAGGAGACCGTGACTGGACAATTATTAGTGCTGAAGATTCCTGTTGGTGTGCGAGCTCTAAGGAAGAATCTGCCTGACCTCAGGACCCACCGTCCCTTCTTAATGACTGCCATCTGTGTAGAAAACTGTAGCACAACACATTAACACATTTCAGCTACGATCTTTATTCCCCTTCTGTGGGAAGGGGTAGTGTCTAACTCTGCTTTGACTCTGGTTCACTAATGACACGTCTTTGAAAATTCTCATTTGAAACATAAAGATGTTGACTAATCTTTTAATATACAGTGAGCCAGTCTGACCAAAAGACCTGTCTAGGTTCAAACATGGAGTGACATCACAAGGCAATTCACTATTATTAAACCTGTAAAGAAGTTCTCCCTTCCTCCCTCCCTCCCTCCCTCCCTCCCTCCCTCCCTCCTCTCTCTCTCTCTCTCTCTTTCTCTCTCTCTCTCTCTCTCTCTCTCTCTCTCTCTCTCTCTCCCTCCCTCCCTCCCTCCCTCCCTCCCTCCCTCCTCTCTCTCTCTCCCTCCCCCTCCCCCTCTCTCCCTCTCCCTCTTCCTCCCTCCCTCCCTCTCTGTTCTCCCTATGTCTTCCCCTCTCTCTCTCTCTCTCTCTCTCTCTCTCTCTCTCTCTGTGTGTGTGTGTGTGTGTGTGTGTGTGTATACAACCTACCGGACCTACCTTTATTCTTCATGGTGGTCAGGAGTCCAAGTTGTCCAAGAAAATGAGTCCTCTCCAGGCCAGAGGTACCAGAAGGATGGGCTAGCAGTTTCCTTTGGTTTTACTTCAGAGCTGGGGTGAGGCAGAGTGAGGCAAACACAGTTGCAGGGTGAGCAGGTCTCTCTCCTGCATAGTTCAACAGGCTCTCTTCAAGGAGCCTACTTGAAGTTTTTGTGAAGCAGGCCTACCTGTGGCTCTTCAAAGGGATGAAGCCTTTTCTTTGAATTTTGGAACTTATATTTCTTAGACTTGAGTAATAGATAATTAAACCACATAATTAAAGTAACACTTGAAACTGGAAAAACGGGTTCATAATAAATCCATGTGATTCATGGTACACACACAGCCCAGCTTCTCAGGCAGAAGTCAGTCACACTGGTAAGCAGCCGTCCCATTGTAAGTGCTCATGCTGTGGGTGTTGGCCTAGTTTACATAAAAACAATAAATATGCATTACTACATTATGAGAGGAGGGTGATAATGTTTCTTCTCAATATAGGAGGTTGAACAGTATGAATTGGCTCTGTGTGGGAGTTTGAGGAGGCCTCCCCACCCGTCCATGTTTTCTTTCTTCCTGTAGCTGCCATGTATTTGAAGGGAAGCTCCTTTGCTGTCCATCACTAACTTAATATTCACTTGTTTATCTTTTTGTGGTACTAGGGACCAAGCCCAGGGTCTTACCCCTGCCAGACATGCTAAGCTATACCCCCACAGTACAATACAGCCTGTGGAGAGCGAAGCTCTGTGGTCTCTTCCCCCGGTGCCGAGGCAGTTAGGTTGAAGACTTCCTAGCAGTTTGGTTAGCGGAATGTGGGTGGAACTGATGTAAGCAGTGTTTCTGCCTGGTCCTTAAAAGCCCTGTGGGCAACCTTCCAGCCTCATTCCTACTATGGCTTAGGAGACTTCATATTCCAGGAGGTACAGTTGCAGGATGTCAGAGAGTCACCTGAACAAGATCTGGCTGTGAATTAAGAATTCAGTTAATGCAACATTAACTCTGTGAGATTTGTCAGTCGTGGCAGATTGTGTTTATCATAATGAATACACAGTTCACAGCAGCAGAAATGGATAAGATCATTTGCCAATAGGAAAATCTGAATGTCTGTAGAACAATTTGGGGATAGAAAACACTCCCAAACAAAGCAAATGTTCATGAAACAACCTTCTGCAATACAAATAAACACAAATAACAAATATGTATGTATGTGTGTGTGTGTGTGTGTATATATATATATATATATATATATATCTGCTGCTTATTGATAGGGACATATTTGAGGAAATATACTGTTAAAATTCCTATATGTGAGCATTATAGACTGTACAGAAACTAATATGGCTATAACATCACTAGATGATAAAATTTTTTTGCAAGGTGTATTTTTTTTTTTTTTTTAGTTTTTTTCGAGACAGGGTTTCTCTGTGTAGCCCTGACTGTCCTGAAACTCACGCTGTAGACCAGGCTGGCCTCAAACTCAGAAATTCGCCTGCCTCTGCCTCCCAAGTGCTGGGATTAAAGGCATGTGCCACAATCGCCCAGCAAGATGTATTTATTTTTATGAGAAAGAGAATTTCCCTTCATATATGTCTGTGCACTATGTATGTACAGTGGCCTTGGAAGCCAGACTACTACACTGGACCTCTTGGAACTAGAGTTACTCATCATTTGTGAGCTGCCAGATGGGTTCTGGGAACCAAACTTGGATCCCCTACAAGAAAAGCCATTATTAATCACTGAGCCCTCTCTTCAGCCCCGAGATGATCTAATCATGTTATGAAGCAATTGTCGTACACATGATCCACTAGTGAACGTGGCTTTATATGTATTCAAATATATTTGACTCAAGACAACATTTTTAGTGGCCAGGAAGAATACACTATATGTTTTTTCAATCAGTACCTGCCTTCTTCAAAAGAGCAACTCTTGTGAATGAGTTATGTCACCGTCAGTTCATTCTGTGTATTTTTTTAATATTCATGATGGATTTAGATACCATTTACTCTTTGAGGGTCTATCTCTCTTACACAACACAGTGTGTGAAATGATGTTGGTGCATGTGTCAATACTGTGTTCTACTGTAATATGCTGTGTGATGATATATTGTCTGAATTTAACACAATGATTCACTTTCCTCTTACTAGACATTTAAGCCATTCACAGTTTGTGACTGTTGTGAGAAAAGCTGAGATTAAGGCTATGGGAATTCTTATTTATCGTTTTTAATTTTTGTTTTATTTTGTTTTGTTTTATGGACGAGCTTTGTTAAGGAAATGCCTGGTTCATTTTTCTCCAGTCTGTTCTAGCATGCTTCTAATGATAACAGAATCAGCTGTATCAGGGACAGCCAGTGTGCACACTGGGTAGTATTTTCCACATGCTGTGCCCAGCTCAGTATTATTGCCCCTGTACTAAAGGACACCAGTGCTGGCCAACATGACATAGTATTCTATTTCAGATTTTCTCTAGGCAAAGCAGTTGGCAAGAATGACTAGTTGCTTATTGCCCTGTCTGATCTTCAGAGTCAGCTTGTACCACAGCATGGACTGTCTGCTTCTCATAGAACACTGTAGCTGTAGCTGATTGGTGCCAGAGACTTTTCGTCACCTTTGTGGTCGTCCCCTTCCTGCTTTAAGTGGAAGATGGCCCCTAACCAAGGGCAACCACAAACACGGCCCAGGAGTGAGGAAGGCTTGCATGTGTCATTTGTAGATATATGCCCTCAGTGTTTGAAGCTACATATCTATTGGTAGAATTTAGTCCTATGGCTAGCATCTTGCTGGGTTTCTACATGAACTTTAAGATTTTTGTTTGTTTGTTTGTTGTTTTTGTTTTGTTTTTCAAGACAGGGTTTAGCCCTGGCTGTCCTGGAACTCACTTTGTAGACCAAGCTGGCCTCGAACTCAGAAATCTGCCTGCCTGGGTTTCTACATGAACTTTAAGATTTTTGTTTGTTTGTTTGTTTGTTTTTGTTTTGTTTTTTGCTTTGTTTTTCAAGACAGGGTTTAGCCCTGGCTGTCCTGGAACTCGCTTTGTAGACCAAGCTGGCCTCAAACTCAGAAATCCGCCTGCCTCTGCCTCCCGAGTGCTGGGATTAAAGGCGAGTGGCTTTTTTTTTTTTTTTTTTTTTTTTGTAATTCTGCGAAGAAGGTCACTGTGATTTTATAGGTATTTGGAATCTTACGATGGTTTTGAATATTATAACCATTTTACAATTCTAACTACCAGCCGTAGGCACGGAAGGCCATTCAATCTTCTAATGTGTCAAGTTTCTTTCTTCTTCATATTTCTTTAGAGACAAGAACTCATGTAGTCAAGGCTACCCTTTAACTCACTCTATAGGCAAGGATGATCTTGGACTTCTTCATCCCGCCTCAACCCAGCCATGTGTTGGTATGACAACGATGTGTTACCATGCCCAGATCTTCTATATACAGTCTTTGTAGTGGAGGTCTTTCACTTCCTTTATTAGCACAATCTTAGGCTATTTTAAGTCCTTGTGAATGGAATTTTTTTTTATTTCTTAATAACTGTTATTAGTAGAAAGAAAAGCTACTAATTTCTGTATTTTTATTTTGTATTATGAAGTTTTCTGGATGTGTTTATCATACCTAATTTAGTTTTCTGGTATCTTCTTCCTTTCCTGTTTATATCACTTTTTTTTTCCCTTTCTCCTGACTTACTGCTTCACTGAAACTTCAAGCCATGTATTGAACAAGAGCTGTGGGCTGGAGAGATGGCTCAGTAACTACCTACTTCCCTGCTAACTCATAACCTCTTTTTGTGTTTTCTTTATTTTTGCTTTTCTGAGACAGGGTTTATCTGTATGACCTTGGCTATCCTGGGACTCTCTATGAGGACCAACCTCAGCTCAGAGATCTGCCTGCCTCTGCCTCCCAA